>NC_086319.1:228299260-228614260 GCF_036172605.1 Pelobates fuscus | reverse complement strand
CATCTAAGTAACCAAGTAGGGTTAATAGTTTGGTCTGTAGCATCTTCTCTTCATCCAATCTGCATGCAGAAGACTTAACCTGGTAGTTGCCCAGGGAATAACCTGTTTAACTTCCTTCATCCTGTGTGCAGTGTTCTGAAAGATAGTA
The DNA here is from genome assembly GCF_036172605.1 of Pelobates fuscus. Taxonomy (NCBI): domain Eukaryota; kingdom Metazoa; phylum Chordata; class Amphibia; order Anura; family Pelobatidae; genus Pelobates; species Pelobates fuscus. The sequence continues at coordinate 228,614,112 of NC_086319.1, read as the reverse complement.
TAAAATAACCAAGTGGAGGCCAGATTAATATTACCTACCCCTTCCTCCACACCTTAAGTAGTGTGGTGGATTATGACTCCCTGTTTCAAGGGTTATCTAGTCCTATGAGCTGTAGGGCCAAAGTCTGCGTGATCCCTATGACCATAATTCAAATTCTCTGATGTTGACCAGAAATACGAGTTCTTCATGGGATGACTTGTATATGTCACTTGTATATGCCAGCACGGGGAACTTCCAGTTTTATATTTATTTTTTCCCAAAGCCAGTTAATCAGTACATCAGTAGCAGAGATGTTCCGAATAGTTCCTGGCGAACATAGCTTGTTCGCATTTGCCACGGTGGGCGAACATATGCGATGTTCGGTCCGCCCCCTATTCGTCATCATTGAGTAAACTTTGACCCTGTACATCACAGTCAGCAGACACATTCCAGCCAATCAGCAGCAGACCCTCCCTCCCAGACCCTCCCACCTCCTGGACAGCATCCATTTTTTTTTCAGAAGCTGCATTCTTTTTTTTTTATTATTCTTGAAGTGCAGGGAACATACACGTAGTGACAATGACATATGGTGCAATGCAAAATGTTGGAATACAGACTTAGAGTTATGAAACAAAATGTCAAGAGGAACTGCACATTTTTAAAATATAAAACAATCATGTTAGGTAAACTTGTCTTGATATAAGTGAAAAGCATGGCATAGCGAAATCGTCAGACATGTTGAGAGTGTTCGTAAGTTTGAATACACATGCTTGAATTGAAGAGGGGTAAGGGGATTAACACCACCAGTTATAGATCAACATGTGTGAATCAGTATATCAAAACTAGAAATAAGTAGACTAAATAACCTCTTTGTGAGTGCTGTTAAATACTAGACAACTGACTACACCTCATAACAAGGGCATTTTAGATTCTCAGTAGCAGAGATGTTTTAGCCAATTCCTCTGACATGCTTCACAGAGTGGTCGTCTCTACTTGCATCCATGTGCCGCTTAGTAGTGCTTCCACCGCCTGCCGGGTGCACCCGGCAGGCGGTGAGGATCGCTCAGACCACGAGGGTCAGCAGGTCGGCGCATCAGCACCCTTGCTCCCCGAGCCCAGTCCACTGTGGAAGAAGATGCCTGTTCGCCCCCCAGCCCTCCAGCTTCAGTATAAGTAACCTGTGAGGTTCTGGGATCGGTTCTGTTCAGTCGTGGGCGGCTGGTTGGCGTGCCAACCCCCCTGGCTCTCTGTTCCGAAGGAGAGCACAATGCTGGGGCACCTCTGGAGATCTCTTCCATCCTAGGTGAGGTGAGTAGCAAAGCCCTCTGCCGTGATTCAATCCGATTCCAGAAGGCTGCACAGAGAGCATCAAAGGCTGCATGGAACTTAGCTTCCCAGTGTGGGCTTGATTGCTCTGTCGGAGTGGCGGCCATCTTAGCTGTGACACGATGGCTCGTTTTGTCAGGGTGAATAGTGGCCATTTAGCCTTGTGGGTTACTTTAGCCTTTCCCTGGTGGGGACAAGGATAACCCCCACCGGTCCAGAGGGGGGGGGGAAACGTGGCTGTAGATATGAGGTGCAGACACGATGAGAGCTCCAGGCCGGGAGATCGGCCGCTTCTCCCTGCCACAGAACCCCCAGAGCAGATAGGCCGCAGGACAGTGCGTAGTCATAGGCTGCTACAAACTTGATCAGGTAAGCTCCCTGGTGTTCAGGAACAGGTAAGTGTTCAGTGAGAAACCTCCAAAGGTATTATTCCCTCTGTGGGTCTCACTTTGCAGGCTGTATGCAGGGAGCTCACTTCATGCACGTCCGTCCGCCATGCTGGCCAGGCCCCGCTCCTCCCCCCCCCCCTCCTCCCCCCCCATATCTTTTGTCACAGTAGCTTGCACGCATAGTACCACTAATCGAAAAAAAAAATGACAGGCAGAGGCAGGCCACCCCGCAGGGGCCGTCGTGGTCGTGGTGCTGTGATTCCCTTTGGCCCTAGAATAATGCCCAGTGTTCAGAGGCCACGTACCCTGAACTCAAAAAGTTCTGAGGACATAGTTGACTGGCAAACACAGGACACCCAATCTTCTACAGCTTCCGCTCGGAACCTTGACGCACCATCCTCCTCCAGCTTAGCTTCAGGCACCTCTCAAGTTACCACTCGCCCGCCTGCCGCCACCACCAACACTAGCACCACAGCCGCTTCACTTGATCTGTCAGAGGAGTTATTTACACATCAGTTGGAAGAAATGAGTGATGCGCAACCATTATTGCCAGAGGATGTAAATAACAGGGATATGTCTCAGTCAGGCAGCATTACACACATGGACGTACGGTGTGATGATGATGATGATGTTGTACCCGCTGCTGCTTCCTTTGCCGAGTTGTCAGATACAAGTGAAGCGGTTGATGATGACGATGCGTCCGTGGATGTCACGTGGGTGCCCGCTAGAAGAGAAGAAGAACAGGGGAAAAGTTCAGATGGGGAGACAGAGAGGAGGAGGAGACGAGTTGGAAGCAGGGGGAGGTCATCGCAAGGAGCTAGTGGCTGGCACAGTCAGACAGCATGCATCGGCACCCGGGGTCAGCCAGACAGCACGCCAATCAACGCAGTTGCAAAATTGGAAGCGCTACAGACTAGGTTGGATCAACAGCAAAAACATATGTGAGGAAGGCTGCACTTGATGGACGCAAGTCTCTTTTCAGCTATGTAACTATGTAACTATGTAATAACAAGGCAAGGTGGTTATTTGTTGAACTAATTTGCATATGCTCACCCAGAATCCATTGCAGTAGCACCAAAACTGCAAATGTGAGATTTATGTGGGAAAAGCAAGTCTTATGGCTTTTCTGGTGTGTGAAGATCTGTGTTTATCAATGCACTATATATATATATATATATATATATATATATATATATATATATACACATATATATATATATATACACACACATATATATATATATATATATATATATATATATATATATATATCATTTTGGTAGGTCCAATTCCAGCAACATAATACATAATGGATATGGATAACAACAGGGATACAGCTAGATGCTAAAATATAAGAAAGAAACAGCACATAGTGATGTACAGTTTAGAGAGCTGACACACAAAATCATAGGTTGCACTCACAAAATTTAAGTCAAATGAATGCCTTGAAATCCATAAATGGATTATACTGGTCCGCCTTCCACCATTCAGGGTAATTCAGCAGGTCCAGGAATATCAGGTTGCAAAATCAGGATGCAAATACAAAGGATTCACTTGTAAAAAAATTATGAATTTATTAAGGCAACAACTGCCTGATAAAAATAATAAATAAAATGTATAAAACAAATCTAAAGCGTTTCGTCCAACGCATCACAGATTAAATAAACTGAACAGCGATCAAAGAACTGAACAGCAATAAAAAAAAGAAATTGCAGACATAATCCCACCCTCCCAATCCCTTTAAATACAAACATCAAACAGTCTTAATTACAAGGTAATCCCTGAAAAAAATCCAGCAACATAATGCCTGCTATTATGAGACAAACCAACTTACTTAGGATATGCTTCGTTCTGGGGCTTGCAGTGCATGGTCAAATGGGGCCATGGAATGAGGCACCTGTGACAGGGAGGGGTTAAAAAGATGAGGAGTTGGCCTGGAAATATCCAGATTGCATTTCTCTGATATGTATTTTTCCTTAAATGTGTTTAACAAAATACGAAATATATTGTGTAATTAAACTTAACTGCAGATTTCACCATTTAGGGTCGTCAAGTAACATGAAAATACAGTGATACAAGAATCTATAGTTACAATAATAAGAAGTTATGTCAATTAGTGAACTATGTTTAACACTCAGCAGTGTCCTTGGAATCCTTTTGTACTGCTCTGTATTATAGGAATGGAAATAGATGTGCAGATGGGCTGAGTGGGAAGGTAACACGTGATGTTCTTTACTTTTGTGTTAGTGAAAGACCTAGAGCACTTTAGTCTTCCCTTGAACAGGAGGCCATTGTTGTTCATGTTCAAATCATCTTTAGAGTTATCACTGAAGATATTTCACTTATACGTTTGTTTGTGTCCTAGTACCAATATATCAAATTTGTGTTATGAAATTACATACAACACCATTAATCAGGGCAAGGTTTAAATAGATTGTACATCAACTGTTTTTCACATGTGCTAACATTGTAGCAATGCAGGCTATCTTTTCTATTGCCAGGATGTATACACTATTTATGTATTTTCAAATCTGTGAAATGTGCTTTAAATGTGTTTCACCCATATAACATCTGTCTGTCCATCTATGTGTCATATAAGACAATCACTTATAGGCTTTCTTGATAACGATAGCTGGTAAAGGTTAACAACTTTATAATCAAAATCACAACTCTATGAAATAAACAACTATAATTTCTATGTGAAAATGGACAATACTAATAGAAATGCATAAGCACTCATCAGGAATGTTTGTTAAAATGTTGTTATATTATTCATAGAAATTAGACATTTATTATGTGCAAAAAAACAAAACAAAACAAAAGCCAGTATCCTCTTCAGCTTACCAAGATGGTGCAATGTGAAAAACATTCATATCTGTCTGTCAATGGTATAGGTATGTGTTAAATTGTGTTATTATCAGAATTCATGAAATAATGACTTAATGGCATAATATAATTATGTTTCATTTGAAAATCGTTTCTCTAAAAAGTTTTTTTTTTAAATGTAAATGTTCACGTAATGTTCTTGTAATGTGACAAGGACATTGTGCTTGGGCGCGGTCTCCTTCCTCTCTTTTTCCTTTGTCACTTCTTTATTTACAAGGCTGGTAATCCTTGTATTGGTTACCGCTGCCCACCAACATCCTGTGTTTAATACTATAGTGAGCACCTATCACGTCTTTTAGCACATTGTGCTATTAATGTTTGCAGTAGCTGATTTGTAATCAAATTCTTACATGTTTTATTATGTTCTTTATTTCAGGTATATTCAAGGTGCTGCATCGCCGAAAGACATGCTAATCCTAGTGGATGTGTGCGTATAAAATATAATTAGTTTATTTGGGAAGCTGGGTAGAAACATCTAAATGTAAAACAAAAACAGGAAATAAACAATGCAACTAAATGTGTAAAAAGTCTGAAAATCTATGTAAACAAGTTAAAAGGAAATGCACATAGAAAATAAAAATCCATGTCACAGTAACTATAATTTATATGAGTGTTGGCAGTTTGTGTGGTTCTTCCTACCACATGATTAGATATGCCTGTCAGTTATAGACACCACACCTGGGATTTTCATTTACTAATGGGGGACAAGTACTTATGATTCTAAAATGTAAAATATTAGAGCTTTTTCCTAATGTAAAATGAATATCACCTTAAAATAATTAATATAATTCAGTGAAATCCAGTGTGCCATATGAAATATCAAAACCAGTCAGGGATCGGAGTAATTCTAATACATCTGTCTATAAATATTTTTTTTTTCTTTAACCCCTTAATGCCGTTACGGCGTTCCATGCCGTCCCGCATTAAATGGGCTTTAAAGCCGTTGCGACGGCATAGAACGCCGTAACGGCTTTGAGCCCCTGGAGGAGAGGTGTACTTACCTCTGCCGCGATCCTCTTCTGGGGGGCTCCGGGGGGCTCCGGGGGGCCATGTGATCGCTCTTTGAGATCGCTCTATAGCTGGCTATGGATCTGCCAGCAGGGGGGCTGTCTGAAATGTCAGACAGTCCCCCTGCTGGTGGGAAGTAATAAAAAAAAATATTAAACATGTGTAAAAATAAATTTAAAATATTTTTATATATATATATATATATATATATATATATATATAATATGTATATATATATATATATATATATATATTATATATATAATATATATACATATTATATATGTAACATCATACAAAGTGTATTTTAATATTAATATTAGTATATATATTAATATTAAAATACACTTAGAATGACGTTACATATATAATATGTATGTATATTATATATATAATAGATGTACATATATATATTATATAAATATGCATAATTAAAATAATAAATAAAAAAATAATAAAATAAATAAAATATTGAAACAAAATTTAATATAAATTATATATGCATATGTAATTTCATATCGGTAACAAAATACACTTAGAATGACATTCTATATATATATATATATATATCTATATATAAAATGCAAATAACCGCAAATATATATAGATAAATACATATAATTACATAAAAGATGACATTAGTATACACGTAGAATTTAAATACCTACAAATGCATTTATATTAAAATTCTACGTGTATATTTAAATAATCTTGTAACATAATTATGTGATTTGAGTAATTAACATTTGATTGACATGCCTGACAACACAGGGAGAAAGTGCAGAGAATTTAATTCGCAAGCACTATAGTTGACCCTGTAACCTGTAACAGACACCATAAAACCAGTATATAGGGGGTACTGTTTTACTCGGGAGACTTCGCTGAACTCAAATATTAGAAATATTAGTGTTTCAAACTGGTAAATTGTATTACAACAATGATATTTTAAGTAAAAGTTAAGTTTTTCACATTTTTTTTTACAAACGAACTGCACTTTTATGGTCTATATTATTGTTGTAATATGTTTTACTGTTTTAAAACACTAATATTTGTGTTTAGTGAAGTCTCCCGAGAAAAACAGTACCACCCATGTACAGGTTTTATGGTGTTTTGGAAAGTCAGAGAGTCACATATAAGGCTTGCATTTCATTTTTTTGACATTGAAATTTGCCAGATTAGTTATGTTGCCTTTGAGAGCGTATGGTAGCCCAGGAATGAGAATTACCCCCATGATGGCATACCATTTGCAAAAGTAGACAACCCGAGGTATTGCAAGTGGGTACGTCCAGTCTTTCTTAATAGCCACTTAGTCACAAACACTGGCCAAATATTAATTTTTTGCTTTTTTAACACAAAAACAAATATGAACGCTAACTTTGGCCAGTGTTTGTGACTAAATGGCTACTGAAAAAGACTAAACATACCCCACTTTCACTACCTTTGGTTGTCTACTTTTTCAAATGGTATGCCATTATGGGGGTAATTCTCATTCCTGGGCTACCACACCGTCTCAAAGGTAACATTACCAATCTGGCAAATTTCTATTTGAAAATGGAACGTTCTATATTTGACCCAGTAACTTTCCAAAACAACATAAAACCTGTTAATGGGGGGTACTGTTGTACTCGTGAGACATCGCTGATTACAAATATGTGCATTTTTTTGCAGTATGACATTCACAGTTAAAATCTTATTTTCTCACTTTTTAAAAAATTTTTATTCATAATAAATTATGTTCCATATATGAATAGTTAATGATAAATTAAAGCCCTGTTTCTCCTGAACAAAATGATATATAATAAGTGTGGGTGCATATAATTTGAAAGAGGGGAACTACGGGTGAACAGACATATAGCGCAAATTCTAGTTTTTGTTTACGTTTTGTTTTGATCAGAACGTGCACTATTGACTCCGTCCTGAAGGGGTTAAGACATATCATTTAAAATCAGATTGTACACTAAATAAATAAAATATATAATTATTTATATAAATATACACATACATACACAAACATATAATTCAACTTCAAGTGTGAATGGGAAGTTAAACAGTTGAAAGATACATTTGCCATCTATTTGACCTCTATTAAACAGCAGATGTAATTTTCAGATAAAAGTTGAAGCCAGTGAAATATTTGTAATAAACATTTCCTCCTAACAAGGTTGCAGATATAAGCTCCCTGCTCAATTTTATTATATTCTAGTAAAAAAATAAAGGCCTAACTTGTTCTTATATAATTATATTTTACTGCCTGCCATTTAAGCCAGAGAGTAGACACCAATCTCAAAACAGAGTTCCTTAGTTCATGTTGCTAAAATGATGCCCTAATATTGATTTTGATTCCCTTGATGGTCAATAGTCTTTTGGCATGTATTTGTGTTTTGCAAATGGAAAGTGAGATACAATGTATAAAAAGCATCTCTATACTGCCGAGAGGATTCTTTCCTAGGTTAATGTCAGAGGGGAAAAGTATTGAGTCTGATGTGTCTAGTAGATTGCTTTGTACAAAAAAAATCTATTCTCTAGTTTGTCGCTTTGATGGAATAGATTGTATCTGATGTTTTAAATGGATTGAAATACTTTTATATTACTGAAATGTGTTTCATCAGCATTTGCAATCCCCCCCATTTAAGCTTTGCCCTGAAGCAGACAAGCTGCCATTTAGATCTTTTAAAATTCGTATTATCCCAAAGAGGAAGCAAAGGATACACGTTGAGAACATAGAATAGCTTTTCAATTAATTTCATTGACACTGGACATGGACGTGATTAGGATATTTCAAACAAATTTGTTTTTGTAACCTTTTCTTTCTTTCTTTTTAAAGGAGTGGAAGTGTTAGTGGACTCACATTGAAGCTGATAAGAACCTCTGTGTCTGAGATGTTGGAAACTCTGTCAGATGATGATTTTGTGAATGTGGCTGCAGTAAGTAATGCTATATTTTGACATGTTAAATTTATATTATTGTATTCATAAATTTAAGGAACATGTGACATGTAATTGTGTATGGTATCCATTTGTAATATAGAAGTTTGCTTAAAAACAAGCCGAAATTGTAGGAAACAAAGGATAATAAAGAAATTTACAAAATAAAGGCAGCAAACCAAATAGAGCAACTCAATAGTAAATTCTATAAAAAATAGAGTATGGGATATATACATACAAAGAAAATACAGAAAAACAACAAACTTCAATTGAAACTAGTTTTAATAAAAAACTTAAATAGAAAAATTTCAGGCACTCACTGCGATTGTTTCCAGGAAGATTTATTGCAACGTTTTGACCTGTTAAGGTCTTTATCAAGCTTGATAAAGACCTTAACAGGTCGAAATGTTGCAATAAATCTGCCTGGAAACAATCACAGTGAGTGCCTGAGATTTTTCTATTTATACATATTCCTTGTGTTTTTTTGCTGACCCATGCTCAGTAGCACCCTGGGTTGAATTGTTGTGGCTGAGTGCGACCCTACCTTTTTTTCTATTAATAAAAAACTTTTATTTAGGGCATTTTTAGGGCATTTCTCATATGCAACACATAAAAAATGCACTTATAAATATAAAGCCGGTTAAGTATCTGGATGCAATATCACTATATAAAAAGTAACTAATAAATAGCAACAATACAATGTAAACAATAGCAATACCAGACAGATTGGTAAAATTAACAGTAAAAACAACAAATAAAACTAGGCATTAGACTATGTATATACACTTGATATGGCTTAGAACAGCTTAAGTATCAAAAACTAATCTTATGAATCATCAGAATATCAGAACAAACAGTGTAATCATATATAGTTGGTCATAAACTTACTGGTCATAAACTGGTACATAAACTGGTCATAAACTTACACAAGTGGTGGTAGGAGTGCAAATAATCCTGACATTTCAGCTGGGGGGACTTTGTTTGAACCCTTGACAAATGCCTCCCAACCAAAACATTGAGATTATTTGTCCTCTTGCCACCATTTGTGTTAATTTACCTTTTATGACAAGCTATATAGAATTACTGTTTGTACTGATATTCTGATGATTCATAACATTAGTTTTGACACTTAAGCTTTGATCTTTCTATGCCATTTATATACATTATGGGTAATTTTATGTTGAATTACAATATGTCACTGGAAAGTTAATGTATTATTTTCTTTTTTAATTTATTTGATAATAAAGTGTAATTGTTTGCATCATTTGTCATGCTACTGTGGTTTAAATACTGTTGGCTTATCATTTGGTTAGCAAGGAACTAACCTTCAAAGATATGCACCTGTTTCTATATATGTTTTAGAAAGTTTGGTTTGTATTACTTGTGTGCTCTTTTATTCTAAACACAATTATTTCTTTAATACCACTTTTTATTTTGCATTCTTTGAACTTGTCTCTCTTAAAGGGACACTATAGTCACCAGAACAACTACAGCTTAATGTAGTTGTTCTGGTGAGTTTAATAGCTCCATTCAGGCATCTTCATGTAAACACTTCCTTTTCAGAGGAAAGGCAGTGTTTACATTGCCCTTAGTGACACTTCCAAGTGGCAACTCCTTTGATAGCCACTGGAGGGGCTTCCTGGCTCAGGGCTGCACAGTAAGCAGCCCTGCCTTTCAGCATCACCACGCTCTGCATTGACAGCAGAATTTTCCTCATAGAGAGGTATTGATTCAATGCATCTCTATGAGAAGGTGCTGATTGACCAACACAGTGTTTGGCTCTGCCCCCTTGCTGATTTGAGCCAATCCAATACTTTCCCCATGGGCAATGTTGATGATGTCACCAAGGAGGCGGGGCCAGTGCCGGTAGATCCATTGAGAGCTGAAAATAAGGTGTTTTAACCCAAAGTTTATCCAAAAATATGAAATAATTTATCCAATAATATTAAATCAAGGCATATGTGCAAATATAGTTAAAGGATGTCATGCATTCACTAGAAATTGTTACATTTATGTTATTCTTTGTTAACTTTTTAACTAGTTAGAAATGTGTTTTGGGTGTTACTTTGTCTACATAGTGCTGTTCTATAACACCATACATTGCAAATGTAATACTACTATAATGTGATAAAATACATGTTGCATGATAGTTGGAACTGCATATGTATATTGTGATAGCTAAAATACTATTAAATATGTTACATTTAATAGTATTTACTAAGTTTACGGTTTATGTTGTATAACTCTATGCCACTGGTACAAATGACAAATATGTCCAAAACAGAGTATGTGCATACATCTGCTGTTTCCAGTCATTATTAAGATTGTTGGTAGGCACTGTAAGCATTTATAAGAGGCATTTACTTGCCCGCATCAGTTTGAACCTGCTATAACAATTATACAGGGAGGGAAGGATAGTTTCAGGTATATGTAACCATTAAGTGAGGTTACCTACATAGCATATACATTAAATTTGAATGTTTACAAGACATTCATCAAATCAGTCATACATTTGAGGATGACAGTTCCACTTTAAAGGAAATTTTTACTGAATACAAATTGCCCATAAATGCATTTATATTATGCATAGTAAAACACAGCTTTAAAAGTCAAATGGGCATCTAGTTTTAATTGTATATAAAGTTATATAAAGTATGAATAAAGCCCAATTTACAAGTAAAATTAATTAGCAGAATGAGAACAATTTGGTCACCTACTAACCAAACACAGTATCTTATATTGAAAGATATGCACTGTAGTTTTTCATGAATTCAAAATTTATATTAAAGGGTTTCTCCAGGCTGCAATACAACTTGCATTTAATAAGTTTTGGCCTCATTAATATGATATTTTTATGCATGCTCAAATCTTTATAGTATTTGCGCAGAAAACTATAAATGTGTTCTAGAATGAGCGTGAATGTGATCTGAACTACAAAACAACCTGCATTAGACTTACAGAACACCAAGGGAGATATATGGTCAGGATATCACTACCTATTTATAGCTTATCTGACTGTCTATTGTGATTTAAAAATGGCTCACTCATTGCTGTTAGAGCCATAGCTGTGTACATACACCGATAAGGAAGTATTTTTTGTCGGATTAAAGAGGGGTGGCTAAGGAGACATTTCTCTAATGCATGATCCTGCAAAGCATTAAAAAAAATAAAAAACTATTTGAAATACAGCATATTAATGAGGTTAAAACCTCACTAAAGTTATATTGGTGACCTTTAGCTATATCGTATCTGAGCAAATATTTTGTGGATATGTAATTTCTTGACTAAATGCATTGTGTTTCTTTCCTTTCCTACAATAAGGAAGCTCATGCATATACCACTGGCTCTGATTCCCTATATATACTTAAATGTAACTTCCTAACAAAATTGGCAAACACTTTAGGTGAGCTAATTAACTTATTTAGCTCAATCCTTCTGTAATATTGACTGAAAGAGCAATGTCCATTTCTTTCTTTCCACGGATCCTTTCACAACTACTTAATTGATTGCATCTGGTTCAAGAATTGAAAAAGAAGAATTGAACAAGAATTTGATGTTCCTTAGGAGGATTATGCTATTTTATTGTTTGTTTGAAATTACAGTATATTTATCATCTGTATTTGGCAGATGAGAAGTGACAGAATATTTTTCATCAGCATGTTAAATCTTTCAGGGCCATGGCTTTTCCATCACAGAGCAGAATGCACTTTATATTTTTGTTTAATTGCATAGCTTCTCTCTTTTTAAATTTCTGCCCTCACAAAAAAGGCTGTGGCATTTCAATCACATAGCAAAAAGGACTTCCTTTACATTTAATATGTTTGCTTTGTGATAATTTAATTATAAATGTTGTCTTTTTAATGTAATGCCCTCACACAAAATGTGCCTTTAAAAAAAAAAAAGGAAATATATAAGTATGTTTTAAATCTTATATTTGTTAATATGAATAAAATATAAAAGAAATACTAAAAAAATAAATCTTATTGGTGCTAGTGATGTTTTGCAATCAAACAATGCAAAAAGAAATGGTGCCTGAGAGCACAAAGGCAACTTACATCATCAGTTACATCACAGGGTACTTAACCCCTTAAGGATCATAAATATTTAATGGCATTGAAACATTTTGGTTCCTAAAGACCTATTCATAGCATGGAATACATTGCTCTTTGGTGTAGATATCTCTCAACAGACCCACCATTGTAATGAAAGATTTTTAAAAGCTTAATTGTTATGATTGAATCAATCCACAAACCACAAGGGGTAAAGTTGCTTGTTCTTCTGTTTGCCATATCTGTATATACAAATTGCTGGGTCTTTCTTTTTTGTATCTCAGGTACAAATACTTTTATAATGTTAAATGCTACGGGTCATTTCCATCCTCCTTTATGCATTGTTGAACTTGGAGTGATGGCATTTTCTTCCAGAAATCACTTGGTTCCACTTTTTTAAAATTTGCAAATGTTAAAATAAGTTAACATAATAAGATGTAAAGGTGATAATAATTAGGGGTAATAATTTATGACAGTTTATGTACCTGGGAAATGGAAAGCTTGGGTTATGATAATTTAGGATACCAGGGCCCTGGAGATCTCTGGCCACATGGTATGTGGTGGTGGAGGTATATTTTAATGTCCAGAGGTGTCAGTATCTCCTGGTCCTGTTCCAAGGTAGGGTGGTGATCATTGTATTGGTCCAGATGACTAGGTGATCCCTGTTATGTTTATTTTCTTAAAGAAGGAAGAGAGAGTATTGACCACACTGCTTGATGAGGCCACTGTAGAGCAATTCATGTTTTAAGTAGTTTTTTCTTTTGATGTTGACCATGCCATGTTCTGAGCAGAATCAATACCATGATAATGAGTAGTGTGCTTTGATAGGTAAATGGAGTGCAGTCCATATATCCTCAGGAAAAAAAGGAAAATAAGCATACAGTTAACAACTCAAAGTAATGTAACACTTGATTTAAGCACTCAGTAGCACTTGGTTTGAGCTAAACATTGCCCTAATCCCAAAGCTCCTGATTAGACACTGTACAGCTTGTCTATAATGTTACCACTCTCAGTACTAGTGGAAAAACACTTGACTGTGTTGATTTGGTTTTAATTTTGATTACAACAGAACAGACAAATCAATAAAACTTCAATTCTAGTTGGCTAAAAAAAAAAAATCAATATGTGAAGTTGAGTATTTAAAGTCCAAAGTTCTAAATTTAGACTGTGACTGAATTAACACTTTGTGTGCTTATGTTTGAATTTTAAATTAGAACCAACTGCAATCACAAGTATATACAAATCATATGGGAGTGACTTGTATTCTCTCTGCATTGTATGCTATTCTCTGGTGACGCAAACTGTTCTATATTTTGCTTCTGGTGATATGTTGCACAAAACAAAACAAAATCCTACAGAAATACCTGATGAACAGCCAGATATTAGCATCCTCTTGAGGAGGCCAACTCATGACAAGCAGGTTACAGGCTGCTGAAGAACACTTAGGGTCCAATAAACAATACAGACTATTATTGGGAAATCAGTCAAACAACTTCAAAAACCTTAATATCTAACTGTTACACATTTGAACGCCATAGATGCTATATTACAATTGGTTGCTGGCTGCTATGTACCATCATGCTGGAATACCCGTCCATGACCCATTTTCAATGCCATGGCTGAGGGAAGGAGGTTCTCACCCAAGATTTGATGGTGGGGATAGTGTTCTTGGGGTCATAGGCAGCATTCCTCATCCTCCTATGTGAATTTGTGCTCTTTGTGAAATTTAACCAGAGAAACACTTACTCCTCAAAATATAGAAACAGCTGAAGATTGAAGGAGTATCTCTTTAAATCGCTCCACATATGAATAAAGAAAATAGGGAAACAAGAAAACACAATATAGTGTAAATCTGTATGATGAGTATAATCAAAATAATAGGAGAATTAGCAACTCACAATGGTAGAGCAGTATAAAGTCTGCTCTAACTTTTGATGCTTTAAAATCCTTTCTGCAGGATTCTGTAGAACAGTTGAATGATGTGCTTGAAACAAGCAGGATGGTGTTTATTTTTATTCCGGCGCCGTCCTGCTTGTTTCAAGCACATCATTCAACTGTTCTACAGAATCCTGCAGAAAGGATTTTAAAGCATCAAAAGTTAGAGTCAATCTTCAGCTGTTTCTATATTTTGAGGAGTAAGTGTTTCTCTGGTTAAATTTCACAAAGAGCACAAATTCACATAGTATATAACATATGATATAATCTATTTGCACTTTAAGTAATTAATATATTGTATTTGCACTTTATTCACTATTGTTTGATCAATATCTGTTCATAGACTGTTTTAATTGTTTAACTAGCACTTAAAGGCACAGCGCACGTTTTTTCTGCATATATTATTCGAGTGGTTTTAGAGTTATTTTCACTTTTATTAGTGCTTGCTAGCCTTAGTTGTGATATTTCAAATTATTTTCACTGATTTTATAGCGCCATTTTTTACTTGATTTTTTTGTACTTTTGCACTATTACATTGTCTGCCTACCTTTAAGTCATCAGAAATAATCACCCCTAAATCCCTTTCCTTAAGATGTTGAGGTTAGGACTCTATCAAATATTCTGTACTCTGCCCTTGGGTTTTTACGTCCAAGATGCATTATCTTGCACTTATCCACATTAAATGTCAGTTGCCACAACTCTGTCCATTTTTCTAGTTTACCTAAATCATTAGCCATTTGGCTTATCCATCCTGGAACATCAACCCTGTTACATATCTTAGTATCATCAGCAAAAAGACATACCTTACCATCAAGACCTTCTGCAATATCACTAATAAAAATATTAAAGAGAATGGGTCCAAGTACCGATCCCTGAGGTACCCCACTGGTGACAAGCCCAAGCTTCAAATATACTCCATTGACTACAACCCTCTGTTGCCTGTCACTTGGCCACTGCCTTACCCATTCAACAATATTGGAATCCAAACTTAAAGATTGCAGTTTATTGATAAGCCTTCTATGTGCAACAGTGTCAAAAGCCTTACTGAAATCTAGGTAAGCAATTTCTACTGCACCACCCTGATCTATAATTTTAGTTACCCAATGATGGGGTTTTAATACTCATATAGGAATTGGCAAGCTTGCAGTTTATTGGAATATCATTGGAGGAATATAACAGGATAGGTGGCTGAATAATTAGACTACACATTTGTAATTAAGGTGTGTGTCCACTCATTACTTTTAGGGTTTATTATTGTCTATTAAAGATAAGGCTTGTAAGTAAGTATGGTTGTGCTTGCTATGCACAAAATATGTATTTGTTTATTTTCTTCAAATTGTATATGTTAATTAGGGTTATAACACAAAAGACAAGATTATTATTATTTTTTGTTTGCTGTTTTTTTTCCTCTTAAATTATGAATAGAATGCCCAGATTCTTCTTCTTGTATTGTCTCAAAGATTTATAATCCAGGCAATCTAAGCATATTTATTTAATTACTGCTATTTGTTGGCTGAATTGAATCAGCAGTTAAGATGGTA
Source organism: Pelobates fuscus (assembly GCF_036172605.1). Taxonomy (NCBI): domain Eukaryota; kingdom Metazoa; phylum Chordata; class Amphibia; order Anura; family Pelobatidae; genus Pelobates; species Pelobates fuscus. The sequence continues at coordinate 228,598,075 of NC_086319.1, read as the reverse complement.
TATTTTATGTCTTTTTTTGCAAACAGACAATTCAATTAATTTAAAACTCCAGGTCCAATATGGAGGGAATCAGGACAAAGCACATATCCTTGAATCCCATAAATAAGACTAATGTTAAATTCCCTAAAGCAATTTGGAAATGGACCTCAGCAACCTCCCTCCCCCACAGGTGCACTAGTCGTGTAGTTATAGAATTGTTTACATCTATCTTGAGGCTTAAATAAAAATAAAAATGTCACTACAAATCACGTTGTTGGAAAAATCTTACCTATCATTATTCATGGTCACAACTAAAAGATTAGGATGTACTCCCTTACCAGTGAAGGCAAGAAAATGACACTGTGACTTAATCAGCCATATCAGGATTTATGCCGATGCCTCAACGAACAAGGGGTTTAAATATTAATGTGCAAAACCACTTAAGAGCACCGTTTTTAATTATATAAATGTGTTTGTTTCTTATGTTATTATTAATAAACTGTGCAATTCCTATATGAATTATCAAGAGTGTATGTTTGAGCTATTTAAAGTACTGCATTTTCCATGTTAATAGAAACCTGCTGTTAGGTAATGTGGAAATGCATGGAAATTAACAGCTATTTTTTTCCAAATAATCGGGTTAAATATGCTGTAATGGCACAAAGTAAAAAATGATAGGGACAACAATTCACCCTTGAGATTCAAAGACTTGAATTTCAGATGTTAACACGTTGGATATCATTTGCTTATTTATTATTGTTGGCCTGTGCTAATTCTGAGCTTCCTTTCGATTGTATAAACGTGCATTTTGAGCTTATTGAGGATCTATTAGCTTTGGAAAATAGAATAGGAATTCTGAAGGCATTTTACAGTAAACCAATTACCCTGGTTTATATGTAGCAACATAGACACTTAGTTAAGATAGAATCTAATTTGCACTCATAGCATGTTGTTTATCATGAAATTCAAGACAGTTTGTTTGTTTGTATTCTTTACAATAGCACCATGTACACTCAACTCATTCTTGAATTCTTAACATTGTTTTAGCCCTTGCTACTTTCACTGGAAGATTAATCCACTGTCCTATCTAGATGTTACTATTTCCTCATACTATGTAGATAAAGTATGTTTATAAAGTTAAAGACAAATGTGTTTTTATAACAGATACAAGCTTATTAAACAAATCAAAAGCAACAACAAAACCATTGCTGTCCTTTTGTAGTCCCAAGGGCAACATTTAGCTAAAATGATTTTTCTTATGGCCCATTCCACCAACAAATATCTCTCAGGTTTTTCTGTTTTTTTGGTATTTTTTTTCTGTTTTTTTCCGCCATCATTTTGTATAAAGCAGGGAAATATATAGCAGTGATTATTGGCACACAGAGACTTTGTGTGTTTTTACAATCCTCAATGCACGTTGAAGTTTCATTCTCTATAATTTTGTTCTTGCCTTCCATGTCTCTATCTTCTATCTTTTTTAATCCTAATTTCTATTGTTTGTTTTATGGATTTCCTGCATAGTCTACCTGTTTAGATTTTCTTCACCCTTTTAGCTTTGTTTTAACGCACTTGGTGCAATTTTCAATTTTTTCATGTACATATGTATTTTTACCAAATTCCACTTGCATTTCCTTTTTCTCATTACCAAATTGTATACTTATTTTTTCCTATATCTTGATATTCTTCTCTCTTCCCCACCACACACCTCCTCCAATATTTTAACTTTTTTCATGCAGTCGTTTTTCTATTAACCAGTTCCTTATACATTCCACTGTTTCCTTTCTCTTTTGTTGCCTTTTTTTGCTTAGTTTGTGCAGGATTTACAAAGGTTATAGAACAAGCAGAGAGCTATGTTTAGGAGTTAATATTTACCTTGGGTAATTGTTTAATTATTTAGAAAAGACTGGGGATTCATGTTTTTAAATTACCGTGTAATTCTAACTTTAGGGAATGATTTACTGCTTATTTTGTTATAATGGCACAATAACTGGGATGGGGTACTAGCCCAATACTAAATACTTCTGACGGTAATTAACCTAATTTTGAAAAAAGCAAGTTAATTTTTTTTTCTAGTGATGAATTCAAGCCTGGATGGAGTCTTGAATGTCTTGTAGAATAGGCTCGTGTTTTGGTGTTCAACAAGACATGAGAAATAACAAGGATTTTTGGTTTCATGCATGACATTAATCAATTTTAGTGTATACTCTAAATATAGTAGTGTACAAGAGAAAAGCCTTTTTTTAAAATTTGGAAGATGTGCTGATTCGATATTGTTGCCATGAGTAGGTAGTAAAATATGTAAGAGTATGTGACAGCTAATTACATTAAATATGGAATGAGAGTGTTGGTTGCTTGCAGGGCCAGATTAAGAGCCAATTGGACTTGGTACTGACAATTCTGATTGGCCTAATTACAGAATCTTATTGACATAAAACACTGAATTGAAATTGAAAGTCTACTTCTAGTATTTGGCCCATTAAAATGTTCAGTCCCATGAAGGACTAAACCCACGAAGGACTAAATTGACCATAACAACCACTGTTGAGTGTAGTGGTTAGGCTAGTAGTTTAACTTCCCATATTTCTCTTTGACTGTAGAATGGTAATATTAACAAAGTAAATAGAATATCACTCACACTCTTTTTATTTTGACAGAAATGGCTCTTCTCTAGAGTACTATTATTACTCATATTTGAAACAAAAACAGAGAATATGAGAACCCTTACATAAAACCTTGCTCAGGTCTAAAAATAGGTTTTTGTTACAGAGTAAACGTGGGTCATTTGCATATGAGACCAATCCTACCCAGAATGGCAGTCCAGAACCAAAATGCCGGCAAGTTCTCTCTGCATAAAAGATTCAGCAACCCCCAGATGATCATTTTGGCCTAATTGGGGCCTCATTAGTGAGGTGTAGCTGCTACCCCTCTAGGCACAGTGACGGGGTCCACATCTGGATTCCACTTTTAACTTGTGGTGAGTCAAATTAACGCTTTGCAAAATAGAGCATATGAGAACTCTGAGAATGAACATAAGCTTAGAGAAACTTAATAGTGTCCCCATTATCAAATCCCCACTTAGAGGATGCAAATGGCCTACATTCTCTGGCCCAAGATGAGCTAAAACTAGCTTGAGATCTGAGCGTGAATCCAACAAAGATCAAGCTACTTGAGCTGTTTTCCGATCTCAGTATTCTCTTTCACATCGTGGTTTGCTCAGGTTTGACACTCACATGGTCATTACTATTATGAATTTACATATGGTATGTGACATAAAATATGTCAGTATTTTCTTGCACATTGTTCTTTACTCTCTCCGACTATAAAGGGGAATGCAGGTGTGGACCCCTTGCTCACGGTGCCTAGAGGGATATAAGCTATACCTCATTAAAAAGGCCTAACAAAGCCAAAACGGTTGTCTGGGGCTGTTGTATCTCTTGTGCAGAGAGAGTCATCCTGCCTTTTGCCATTTTGGGTGGGATCTGTCTGATATGTAAATGGCACAAGATGAGCTAAACTAGCTTGAAATCTCAGTGGGGACCCACCAAACGGCAAGCTACTTGAGCTGTTGTCCATTCTCAGTATTTTTTTGGACATTGTTTTTTGCTCAGGTTTGAGTCTCACATGGTCATTACTATTATAAACTTGCATATGGCATGTCACATGAAATACGTAAATATAAACTATGAATTTTGAGCAGTATTGAAAAACGAAGTGTTTTTTCCATAATTCATTTTTTCATCAAGTGTTTAAGTGTGTTTATGCACTGAACATATTATTAATATTTTTTTTATTTTGTTTGACTAGTGGTCAGGCTATCTTTTTATATTTATTTGTATTTTAGTAATTATACTTTGGAAATATTTTTCTAATATTATATGCATGGAACATTTTGTACCGTTCAGTAAGCCAAGGTTGTTATCAACAAGATAAAAAGCACATATTGTAACCATGTGAAAAAGCCTTTAATTCAAGGCTATTAATTTTCAGTACAAGTATATTTATTCTAATATGAATCAGAAATATAGGACGTTTGCAAACAAATGCATGCCATTGTTTAATAGTCCAGATTGAAGAGTCTTAGTGCAAGAGGAATGTATCTTTTTAATATGCATTGCAACACTTCTACATCTATGCTTTTTCTTTGAGTTACTGACAATTGTTGTCTGGCTGGGAATGGTAGCAATTCCCTTAATGGATTTATGTTGTACACAGTCCCTAGTAAACTTTATAGTAATCCACATCCTACTCACTTATAGTGTCAAAGGTTAGAAAATAAAAGTTTTGTGATTCCATTTACAAAGCATATTATGTCAATATCATTTATCCTTTAGATATTAGGTTGTGTGTACCTCTTCTTAAAGGTACTGTAAAGTCCAATGACAAGCAAGACCTTTATTAGAATACAAATTTATATTTTTGGTACCAATATGTGTGCTAAGTCATACATACTAAAAATAAATGTAACTATTTTACTATTTAACTACATGGACTTCATGATTGGCCTTTTTATAGTGTCAGAAGCACTTACTTATTGTTTGAAGCATCTATTAGGTTGTGTAGAAGGAGGTGAATGTGTGACTTTGGTTAACAGTGCCTGCGTTGCTGTTTATACTTAATAAAGATATAAATACCAGGGTTATTGATAAAATACTGGGTCTTGCCCAAATGGACAAAATCCTGTAAAAATGACTGCCTGCATTGGCAATTTTCATAAAGGTAGGACTTATAAGGCGTTACATAGTCCTCTGTACATTTTACATTTTAAGGGTGGGAAACCTATTGCCCCACCCCTGGCCCCCAGGGCCTCCGTCCGCTGGTATGAGTGGGTATCAGGAGAGGGGACAAAAGGTCCTCCCATTACATTTAAAGTAGCTCCCACTCAACTCCCTGAGATGGGAGTTCTATGTCCCCCCTGTTATTAGAAAAGTCCCAATGCCTGCCCAGATGCAGATGTGGATATGCAGATGTGGGCATATGGAGGTTAAATAACTCCATTACAGTACTATGGGTGTCTCGTTGACTCCCAAACAGTTTATTATTATTTTTTAATGTAGTGGCCGACTAAAAAGTGCTGGCCAGCTGCTACACAATTAACCTTTTTGCTGCCTAGGAATCTTAACAATTTGCTGACTGGCTGCTAGTGCTGCCGGCTGGCAAGTCATTTGGCATTTTTGAAAATCCATGCTCGTAGTTGAATTTTCCACATCCAAACCAATTTCAGGCTGGATTTTGCAGACATTTTGTAATATATAATTCCATTGCTAAGTGGGAAAATGTAAATGTTGTATAAAAAATAGATTTCTGAATATCAATCAATTTAAAAAAAAATGGGTATGTGATTTATTTTGCTTCATTTTATTCCTTTCCTCATAACTGGCACAATAACAAGGGCACCGTCATGTTTCAAGTGGAGTATGAAATACTGTTGTTTATTAGTTCAATTTAATATTGTTAATTTAAGCTCTACTGGTTAGTATGTTTTTGATCCAACATCTGTTTACAGAGCTAGCTATTAAATGATAACCACTTAACAATGAAAACTGCACAATAGCATTCCCCATTTTACAAAATGGTTTGTTTATTGCGGTTTTGAAAAATAATAAACACAGGGAGTGAGTTGTTTTCCAATTATTGTAAAAATACATTTACTGACGTCACTATCGAATACCTCCCCATACATAGACCATTAAACTGAATCACCTTTTTAATGAAAGGAACTTATCATTATGAAATTAGAACAAAAGATAAATTAACTTACCATTTTTTCATTAAAATGTCTAATGAAAAAACGCAATTAGCATTATTTATTATTTTAATGAGATCTAGTTAATTATAAGTTCTATTCTTGTCGTAGAAAATGTGATAGTCTTGTATTTTTGGCACTCTACATATTTTTGCAAACTTAGACTAGACGTTCCTCTGAGCATTCGTTGTGTTTTATTAGATAGACCAATAATTAACTGATGGAGATAATTCATGCTGTATCTCCTAAAGATTTTATTATTTAGATCACAAAAGATATAAAAAAATTAAAACAATTTACCGTTATTGAAAATATTGTCGACTGAAGATTGTAAGTTATGGTAACAGCAGTCACAGATTATTTTGCCTGCTGCTTGAGATATGGGTAAAAACTCTGCCTTTAATATCTAGATGCTGTCTTTAGACAAGACGTCTATTCAGCTTAGACTTTAGAGCACATGGTACATAAAAAATCTTCTGACAGGCCGCACAATTCTGGTAATAGGCAAGCTCTTATCATTATGGAAACTGACAATATCAAGTCTTTCATAAAATCTGAGTGCCTTTTTATGTTATCATAATGCATTTCTCCTGCATGTGATAGAGGGGGAATTACAACTGTATGTCTGGCTTTAACTTTCAAAGTGCTTAAATTTAATTTTGTTTTTAACCCTATTTTGAAAATCTAGCTTTTATCTTCTGTATTATAGCATAATTGGTTAGACCGTGAAAACTAACTTCAAGATGAATGAGCTGAAGGATAATATAACATTTTAAATAAGGATTTTCCAACTTCCCTGTTGTCACTTTTTGGTTTAGCCTCTTTATCAACATTAAATTATCTTTAAAGGGACACTCCAGGCACCCAGACCACTTCTGCCCATTGGAGTGGTCTGGGTGCCAACTTCCACTACTCTTAACCCTGCAAGTGTAATTATTGCAGTCTTCTATAAACTGCAATAATTACCTTGCAGGGTTAACTCCACCTCTAGTGGCTGTCTACTAGACAGCCACTAGAGGTCACTTCCTCCTTCATAGCACAGATTATCTGTGCTACAGCGTCGCTGGACGTCCTCACGTTGTGTGAGGACCTGCAGCGTCGCTCATTTCCCCATAGGAAAGCATTGAAATTATTTGTCAATGCTTTCCTATGGGGAGACGTAATGCCGCGCATGCGCATTAGGTCTCCTCGGTCAGTGGGCGGGATCAGTCTCGCCCACCGGCCAACGCAATGAAGAGGAGGAGGGGCGCGGAGAAGGAGACAGCGGCGAGGCACATCGCCGCTGCCTCAGGTAAGTGACTGAAGGGGTTTCCACCCCTTCAGTAACCGGGGATTGGTGGGTGGGAGGGAGAGGGACCCTCCAGTGCCAGGAAAACGGATCGTTTTCCTGGCTGGGAGATTCCCTTTAAGGTTATGTTATATGAACACGAAGACAATTGTACATCTCTTCATTCTCATTGTACATAAATAATGTATGTGGCATTATCAACAGGTTTTGTTTTGTTTAAACAGAAAAAACTAAAAAGGGTAACTTAAAAAAAAAATAATATGGGCAGCAACACAAATAGTGAGCAACATGATATTGAAGATACAAAAACTGTAATAAATGTATGTGCGCTCCTCTTTTCGAAATAACAATGATAAAACAAACAGTACACTGGATAAAAGAAGGATGAAATGAAAAAGATCAGCTAGAATTCCCACTTATAAAAACTTAATTATTTATTATGCATACATGTATCTTAAAAAAAAACTCAATTATATTGAATAAAAGCAATACTGAATCTGGATGTAGTCAGAACTCCTGGCCACAAGTTTGTTTTGTTTAAATAATTACTCCAAGCACCATGATCACTTCATAGTCATGGTACTTGGAGTCCATAAGTGCAGTGTTTCAGTAAAAGATATTTACAGGGTATTCACTAAAAGTCTGAATGGTCTTGAATAGGGCAAAACCATCTGGCTGCATACGTAGCCATTCAGACTGCAAAATTCAGACATTGTTGATGGAATTCATCAAGGTCTGGAATTTGTAATTCAGGTCACAAATGGGTCTGACTTTGGTCTGGATTCCAGCCTGGTCAGACACCACTGGATGTCTTAAATTCTAGCTGAATGTGTCAAATACAAGCTCAGAAAATTCTACTCCAGCCTGGATTTAAAGAAACAAACAGATGATTTGCCCGCTGTTACCACTAGCAGTCAGCGGGCAAATAGTTAAAAACCCCTCAGCAGTGCAAGGGTTAATTATGTGGTGGCTGGCCAACTTCTTTTGAGACTTGGCTGTCAGAGCACTCTGGTTGGTTGGTTTACAAGTCCACCAATTAGAGCACTGCTGGTCGTATTGAAAAGCTTTGCAATACCTGTCATAGTGTATGAAGCCTAAATGCTTTCCCATCTAGGAGCGCTTACCCTGCAGCAAGCCCTTCACTATTATTAGGGAGAGGGATGTAGGCAAGCACTTTATTTTAGGTAGTGGCTAAGGTATAAGGTAAGTCCCTTAGCCACTATATGGAGGGACTTATTATTATTTGAGGGGGTGTACAATTGCAAGTACCATCCCCACTCCCCCCAGTCAGACAGCTTAATGAAGAAGCTCAAGTTCAGGTGGAGTGAAATGCGTTTTGACTGGGAAGCACTTTCTTTAAGGGTGGTCAGTATTCTATAGTTTTGCTTTTAATATTATTGTTTTATTGTTTTTGTTAATACATTTCTAGAGTATATTTAGAGTCCTCAACAGCCTCAGGAATCTTTATTGGGCTTCATTGCCATCCCCTTTATAGTGGCACTATACCTGCATACCTTAGAGCCGAGACATAGACTCTATACAAGTGAGCTCAATGCCTACCTCAACATTTTACTCTTTTTTTTGGGGGGGGGGGGGGGTGATTTTACACATTGGCTGCCTTTTTCTCCTATTTCTTTTTGGGAGGATATATTCCATTAAAGGAGTGGTGTGATGCTGCCCTAAGAGCATAACTGCGATACATACTGAGCCAATATATATATATATATATAGGGATATATTATATACCTGTAATTACCATCTGCACTATATTTGTGTTTCTTGTTTCTTGTCTATGTACTGGATATAATCCCATATATATCTATATACACACGTACGGTAAATTACCCCATTTTACTAATTTTGCACTTTAGCAATCCACAAGTTTATCTTATACACCTAGTAGGTGTTTGTTTGTTTGTTGTGTTGTTTGGGAAAAAGGGTATCCCACACTACTGGGTAGAGCTGCTATTCTACTTCACGTTAAGCACTTTTTGATAGGATATACTTCCCTTTTTAATAGGAGGTTATTCTTTGGTTGTAGTGGTTATGATGCTTGGAGTAACCCTTTAAAATGGTAAAGTTACCTCAGATTATTACAAAACCCATGGAGACTGTTTACGCACAATCTGGCATTTAGTATTACTCAAATGAATACCATGATTTTGTGCATGTAGATTTATGTGTATTATTGGAGGACCTGCGTGTGCTCATAAACTATTATAGAAAAGGTGCTTGAGCTAGCATGCACACCCAGTGCCTTGTGGGTAGATGGTGGCAGCACTGGTTAGGAGTACTTCAGAAATAAGGATATTTTATATGTTTACAGCCTCTGTGCTCTTTACTACAGCACACTCTTCAATGGCATGTACTGGGATTATTGAAACAACTCAGCAATTCAAATGTTTATAAATGCTCTTCAAACAGCAATAGTTATAATGAATTCAGATTTCTTTTTCCTCTTCGTCATGGAATCTTATATTAAAATTGCTATTTTTTGCCTATATGTGTTATATAGATATAGAAGAAAAATAGCAATATAATCCGTATGGGTGAAATGGCATAACATTATTACAGACATATTGGCTGTTTAAGTCTAATAAACAATGCATAAAATGCTTAAAATCTACTGATCAAAAGTCTTGTAGGTTTATTAAACATTTTATATACTGTACTACAGGAATACTGTGTAAATTGATTAAACGTCAATGGTAATGGTACTACTGGTGAAAAAAAAAAGATCCAACAAACAACAAAAAAGAGATGTAGACCTCTAAATGATTTGTATTTAACTTCTTACAACCTTTTCTATAATTAAGGAATTGGGTTAAGTAGCATTTTTATCATAATATACTAATGTGCTGTTAGTATTTAACTCTGATCCCACCTAAACATAATGCTACTGAAATGCAAATTGGCAAATTATTTCAACAGACTACAAATATAGAAATAAAAAATAAATAAATAAATGATTAATTAAAAAATATATTGTTAGTATGGGTATGCCTGTACTAGTGTGGAAAAAATATTAACACGTTAATATGCGATAACATAAGCTAGATGAGTGACAAAATGAGAACTCATTCACTAGACTCATTCTGTGTTATCTACAATGTATTGTTATATATTTCAACAAAAAAAGCACAAAAAGAAAGAGAAATATTATAACTTATCACTGGCTGATGCCCCGTGGAGTGGTGCATGAGTGTCGATTCCCTGTTAAAAAGATATCTTGCTAGAACTAAACTATCCATACAATATTTACATTCTGTTTGGAAGAATTTCAAGTGTATGCCGTATCAAGTCAGCATGGATGCATTGTGGTTCACATCAGACAATAATTTAAAAATATAATAATAACAAGAATACAAATTTTAATAACAGAAAGCCAGGGAGGAAATCAAATAAAACTGGGTGCACTTTTTACCTGTATCAGTGCATTATAACTTACCCTCAATTGAGCTGATTTTTTTATAATGTGAATTTTAGCAATGCCTTGATTTGAATTGGAATTTTACTAAAGAATAAGAATGTAAATGTGGTCCAAATAGTTTGCGTTTAGAAACTCTCATTTTTGATATATGCTGCTCTGTATCGCTAAAGACCTTGAATAAAGCAGTTTTGTTTGTGTTTGAGTCTGCTTACAAAGGATGCATTGTACATAACTGTAAAATATTACATATTAATCTTAAAATGGAAAATTGCAAATGTCACATCTTTATTACTTAGTCAATACCAGCTTAGTTAATAAACAAAGGTTTAGTTACCAAATTAAAGTATAATAATAACAATACTCTATGCAACAGAGAAATCTCCATTTATAAAGTGTCTTACACGTGTTCTTCAGTAAACTGGAAATCATTGTAAATTGGTAAGTGAGTTGCTTTCATTAGTCCAAAATATTAAACTTCAGTGTTGTTTCAGTTGAGCTTTTTTAAGGCTATTCAACAGTCCTGATTTTGGTGGGACAGTAGCTGATTTAGTTATGTCAGGCAGGTTGAAGGCCAGACAGACAGGCCCCTTCAGTTCTTCTGTATGAGCAGGTCCAACCCCTTTTCTAGGTGGACAGCCCACTATGGGTATCACTAGTGATCATGTCACTGAGTATGCCTCCTCTCGGGCACAATTATTATATTATCCTAAGATCTGCAATTTCATTATTATTTCACTACAATCATTGTTTTACTTAACATTATTAGATTTGATTTGTAAGTATTATAGGCAAGTGGGCAAGAAAACTGCAGTTTCATCAATTTGCCTGTAAATCATGGCAATAATTCTCTATAGCATTGTATTTTGTCATTTTTTTCATATCTTGATATCTTCTCTGTGCTTTGAGAATTTGTAAGTGTCAAGGTTATTGGAGGGATTGGTGTTTTACTCACACTAACCATACAGCCATACTGTTAGCGTAAGGCTTGGCTGTAGACATGTCCAATTCGTTTCGGTCTGAAATAAAATTCGGCAGAATTTCGGTTAATCTGGACATTCGGGTGCTTCCGAATCTCCGAATAGTTGAATTGCCGAAGTGCCAAAGTGCCGAATTGTCGAAGTCCCGAAGTGCCGAAATTACCGAATTTCCAAAGTGTAGTAGTGCCGAAGTGCCGAATTGCTGAAGTGCTGAAGTTCCGAATTTGCCGAAGTTCCGAAGCACAGTATGGCCTAAGTACTAATATACTTACCAAGTGAAAGAAGAAGAATGTTACACTGTATACAATTTCAAATAAAAATTATACAAACATAGACAAGATTCAGCTGTAAGCGTTTGCAACACTTACAACAATCAAGTAACATACATTCATATAAAATGTAAGTTACTTGGTGAGTCAGTGTAATGACAGGAATGAATAAGTAGATAACTCCCTAATTCCCACGGTATTAGGGAGCTATCTACTAAAAGGCTGAAAGACCAAAATTGATTACTTAGTATTAGTAAATTATGCCCCTACTCGCTATACCGCGAGTAGGGCCATGTCTATTAAACAGTGAGCAACCTGTGGCTGCTAACTGTTAAAAAAAAGGTCCTATTGCCCCCCCCTGGCCCCCACCCCTGAGCGGCGGGTGGGGGCCCTAAAGTAAAAATTGGGGGGGACCTATTGTCCTCCCCCTGGCCCTCACCCCTGAGCTGTGGGTGGGGGCCCTAAATACAAATTGGGGGGACCTAATGTCCTCCCCTGGGCCCCCACCCCTGAACCCCTGAGTGGGTGGGGGCCCTAAACAAGAGTAAGGGGGGACCTAATGTTCTCCCCCCTGGCCCCCACCCCTGAGCGGTGGGTGGGGTCCCTAAATACAAATTGGGGGGAGGGCATTAGGTCCCCCCCCGGCCCCCACTCCTGAGCGGTGGGTGGGGGCCCTAAGCTAGAATAAGGGGGGGACCTAATGTCCTCCCACCTGGCCCCCACCCCTGAACGGTGGGTGGGGGCCCTAAACACAAATTGGGGGGACCTAATGTCCTCCCCCCTAGCCCCCACCCCTGAGCAGTGGGTGGGGGCCCTAAATTAGAATAAGGGGGGGACCTAATGTCCTCCCCGACCCCCACCCCTGAGCAGAGGGTGGGGGCCCTTAATACATATTTAACCCCCCAGGTGACTAGGGGTCCCCAAACCCCTAGTCACCCCCTCCCCCCAAAAATAAACTCCTACCTACCCCCCTCACCCTAAACATAATGAGGGGGGACCTTTAACTAAATACCTGTAAAAATAAAAATAAACTTACCATTCGATGTTTTCTTTCTTCTAAAATCTTCTTTTCTTCAGCCCCAAAAAAGGTAAAAAAAAATCCATAATAACCGACGCAATAAAAAAAAATAAAAAAATAAAACGAGCGAAAAAAATAATCCATCTTCACCCATGGAGGGCTCCACGCAGACTGAGCTTTGCAGGATGGGGGAAGGCTTATAAAGCCTTGCCCCACCCTGCAATTAGGCTCAGAGCACTCTGATTGGTAGGTTTACGCCATTCAATCAGAGTGCTCTGACAGGTAAATTAAGAGACTGACAGGTAAGTCTCTACATTTACCTGTCACAGCACTCTGATTGGTTGGTTTGAAATCCACCAATCAGTGTGCTCTGTGTCATTTTACACAGCGTGGGAAAGTTCTTCGGAATTTTTCCACGCTGTGTCATTTATTATTATTATTGCCATTTATATAGCGCCAACAGATTCCGTAGCGCTTTACAATATTTTGAGAGAGGGGGATGTAACAATAAATAAGACAATTACAAGAAAACTTACAGGAATAATAGGTTGAAGAGGACCCTGCTCAAATGAGCTTACAGTATATAGGAGGTGGGGTATTAGAAACATTAGGATAGGAAATATCAAGTAGGAGTGGAGCAGAGCTGGAGGAGAGAGCAAAGCACTATCCCATAGGAGAGCAAGAGTCAGGTATGTAAGGGAGAGATTACTCTGGGAGGCCATACGCTTTCCTGAAGAGATGGGATTTAAGGCCCTTCTTAAATGATTGAAGACTAGGGGAGAGTCTGATGGCAGTAGGCAAGTTATTCCATAGGAGAGGAGCCGCCCGTGAGAGGTCCTGCAAGCGTGAGTTGGCCGTACGGGTGCGAGCAGCGGTCGGGAGGTGGTCGCGGGCAGAGCGGAGGGTACGAGGAGGGGCATACCTCTGGATCAGTGAAGAGATATAAGAGGGGCTGGAATTGTTCAGTGCTTTAAATGTATGGGTTAGCACTTTGAATTGACTCCTATAGGATACAGGGAGCCAATGTAAGGACTGGCAGAGGGGCGAGGTGTGAGAGGACCGACTGGATAGGAAAATCAGTCTAGCTGCAGCATTCATTACAGACTGTAGCGGGCAGTACGGCTTTTGGGGAGACCAATCAGGAGAGGGTTACAGTAATCCATGCGGGAAATTACTAGAGCATGGACAAGCTCCTTGGTAGCATCTTGCGTAAGAAAGGGGCGGTGCGTTAAGTAACCAATCAGAGTGTTATGAGTCAAATTACACAGCGTGGGAAAATTCCAAAGAACTGTCCATAACATACACCTGCCCATACCATAACCCCACTGCCACCATGGGCCACTCGATCCACACAACGCCATACACGCTATCTGCCATCTGCCCTGTACAGTGAAAACCGTGATTCATCCATGAAGAGAACACCTCTCCAAAGTGCCAGATGCCATCAAATGTGAGCATTTACCCACTCATGTTGGTTATGATGACGAACTGCAGTCAGGTGGAGACCCTGATGAGGACGACAAGCATGCAGATGAACCTGAGATGGATAGTTGTGCAGAAATTCTTTGGTTATGCAAACCGATTGTTGCAGCATCTGTCCAGGTGGCTGGTCGCAGATGATCTTGGAGGTGAAGATACTGGATGTGGAGGTTCTGGGCTAGTGTGGTTACATGTGATCTGCGGTTGTGAGGCCGGTGGGATGTACTGCCAAATTTTCTGAAACACCTTTGGAGATGGTTTATGGTAGAGAACATTCAATTCACGGGCAACAGCTCTGGTCGACATTCCTGCAGTCACATTCCTGCATGCTCCCTCAAAACTTGTGACATCTGTGGCATTGTGCTGTGTGATAAAACTACACATTTTATAGTGGCATTTTATTGTGACCAGCCTAAGGCACACCTTTGAAATAATAAGCATCTTAAAATGCCTCACCTGTGAGGTGGATGGATTATCTCGGCAAAGGTGAAGTGCCCACTAACACAGATTTAGACAGATTTGTGAACAATATTTGAGAGAAAATAGGCCTTTTGTGTAAATAGAAAAAGTCTTAGATCTTTGAGTTCAGCTCATGAAAAATGGGGGCAAAATCAAAAGTGTTGCAGTTACAATTTTGTTCAGTGTATATATAATCCACATATATATTATATGTGTAACAATTTCTTTGTAATTGTAATGTGTAAATAATTTATAGAAACTCTATGAAGTGGTTTTGGTATATGCAACCATGAGACTCTTATGCACAGTAATATAATGTAGCTCATTTTCCTAATTTTGATTTGCAATCAGCTATAAGGGAACCTTATTTCTGGGTTGTAAAATGTAACATTATAAAACAAGCTTTAACATGCAATATATTGTTGCTGGTATGAGTGGCAGTTTTATATGAAACCCTGCTCTATAAATGTCCATCAGACAAGATTTAAACTTGAATGTAGTGCATAAATACTACATTTAATCTCTATATTGTGCCAGCAATTTAACCAAGAAATGTAAACATGGTCTATTTACTTAAATTTAGGAGCCAAGACTTTGCTGTGGCAGTCTTTCCTAAAGATTTATTTAAAAAAAAATTTATGATTTTTAAGAAATAACAATGACCAGTGTTTATTAGAAATAATGTGAGGTTGACTGCTATTTATTTTTAAAGTATAAGTCATTGGCTACTAGAAAAGACATACAATAGATTTATACATGTCTGCGATTATTTATAAAAGTACATTAAAATAGTTAACATTTCAACATGAATTAAAATGAATTGCAATGCATTAAAATATCAGTTGAAAACCCACCCTGGAGTGTTTTTTTTAATTCACTCACAGAAATCCATTTTGCTTTTTTTGGTTGTAATCGTGTTTTCTCTTAATTCCTGAAGCACAGTCGGTAATTACCAAGCTTTATTTTGTGTAATGAGATTTAATGTGTTTTGGTATAAACAGCTTAGCAAAGCTTAACAAGGCATGAATGTACAGACAGTGCAATAGAAGAATAAGCAAATATAGTGAATATTTCCGTAATCATGTTGATGTCTAGAAAGAGACATGATAAAAGTTTGATATTTGATATTTATTAGGTACCTCTCAATACATAGTAGGATTCTACTTTTGCTTGTACACGCTTGCAACACAGCATTTACTCGTATTCATAATAAATGTTGTGTTATGTATACGTGTAGTGTATTTGAAGAATACCCTATATGTCCTTTAAAAAATAATATACAATATCTATGGGTGCACTTAATGAGAAAGCAGGGAAGAAGAGTAAAACAAACACATAGTAAAGTGCGAAAATACCTCATTTACAAATGCATGGACATTTTGGAAAACCACCAATCACTGAGGGGTTAAAGCAATACACAATAATGAATGATCAATATTATTATTATTATTATTATTATTATTATTTTATTATTTATATAGAGCCAACAAATTCCGTAGCGCTGTACAATGGGATTTAACAGTATATATATATATAAAAATTTAACAGTTCCTCTTTAAATATTATTGTTGTCCAATGTTGCCAACTAAATCACTGTCACATTATGTTCCACAATGATTTAATCTGAAACTGTCTAAAGATTATATGGCTGCAAATCTTAACTTGGCAGCAATACACTATGTTTTCAATACAAGCACATATCTTTCTTTGGCTGCCATGTTTAAAGGGAGGTGCAGAATTTTGATAATCGTGGCAACTGGCAAATCATTGTCACTAACAAAACCTAAGCCTTCACGTACTCACACTTTGACTGTACATTGTTCACGCAACGGGTGCTGGAAATTTACATAAAAAGTGAGGGATATGAAATATCAAATGTATGTAAAAAAAAATTAAGAATGAAATTGGCCACAAACATATCCAAGATCACTTCTCAGGACGTTGAAATGTTTTAATATATTTGTGAGATGTTTTTCATCCTCTTCTACTTGAAGTACATTTGACTTGAGAAACTGCTTTGCAAAGGTTTGCTTCTTTTAAGCATTTTCAGTTGTTTTGACTTTTTTTTCCCTTTACACCCTTATGTAGCAAAAATCGAAATTCTTGGTATATTTGTACTGCATTCTTGGTATTAAAATAAGTACCTTGAAGTAGAGTTATATTAATAATCATTAATCAACCAACCATTAATTCAGTTCCAGAGCATGCAATAATCAATTTAATCCTCATAACGATATAAGTAATTAGTTATTATTAATTACAACACAAAACAATAATGGTGTATTGATGTGATTAATTAACATAGGTAGCAGCAAATCTAGCTTATACTCCATCTCCCACCCCAGTGTCTTCTCATGATCAGATATTTCTACACACTATGTTTTATGTCAGACTCATGACATAGTCCCACGTACTGGACTAGAGATACACCACTGCCATCTAGTGGTATAAATTAATAATGGTTTTAGTTTTCAGAAACTATTAAGATGTTTTAACTGTTCTAAAATGTAACATTATCTTGTGTTAAAATGTAACATTATCTTGAGTCTTCTTTTTTTGAATAGTCAAGTAATGATCTTTAAAGACGTTCTGCTCATATATTTTTACTACTATGACACTGATTGCATATTCCAAATTTTCATATTACATTAAAAAGTAAAATGTGCTTATATTCTATTTGAAAGACACAATTTAATGTATATTTAATTTATATTATATTTTTAAAGAGGCACTGTTATCATAAACAAATCATCATCATTTATAAAGTGCCAATGTATTCTGTAGTACTGTAGAGTAGGTAGACGAGTTACATACAGGTAAGTTGATTCAATGGGACAGATTTGACTTACATAAACAAGTATATTTATGGGGGTCTATTCAAATGAGTTAACAATCCAAAGGTGATGGCAAATTCTACTTAATGAAAACATAGATTTTAAGTATATCAGTAATAAAAGCATGTAAACATGTATGCTACAAAAAAAGTGATGACAATGAGAACCATGTGTTACTGAGGACAAATAATTAAATAAAGCAGAAACAAGTTAACTGTTTAGTTGATATGCCTCCTCAGACAAATAGGCTTTCATCGACATAATGTAGCATATATACCAGCTGTTGATGGTGTAAACCACTTACATGGCATTGTCAGAGCATCATCAAGTGCAAGATAATATATCAGGAAATAACCTTGCAACCAAGCAAGGCAAAAGAAAAATAAATTAAGACCAAACCAACTTTAGGAGTCAGAACCTGGATACAACTATCTTCTCTCCACACTCAAATTATGCTAATCAGCAAATTGGCTAATAAATCCTGCAAATTCCATCTAGGAAAACGATATTTGACCTTTGATTCATTCTGAGAACATGCTAAAAAATACACAGAAGAGCAAATTAGAATGTAAGAAAATTATCTTAATATTTTGTAGGGAATTACATGCAATTTCCATTTGATGCTTACATTCCTACATTGGTTTGCTGTTATCCCTTTATCTTGTTGCTTGTAATTGTTCCTTTTTGTCTTGATTTAGTTTTGCTTGTTTGTTTTTTGCCTTGTTCTGAGAGATTAAGGCTTGCCCTTCTTTAACGAGACAGGGACCAATGAAGAAAAACAGGAAAAATAAAAAATAAAAAGGTCACGTCGAGCCTGAAAGTAAGCTGCAACAAGTAGAAATTTCAGAGATTAGATTTTGTTCCATTTTTCATAATTAGCAGAATGCCACCTTGTGTTCAGACTGAGCAGCAGTTATGTCTCTGAATTCTCTCTGACACTGCGTTATGTATACCAGAGTCTGCATTTTGTATAACTTTATCTGGTAATAAATAATTCAGGTGGAATTAATTTGAAGCAATTGAAACGTATGTGTAAAAACATTTATGCGCAGCTATTTACATGGGAATGTAGGGTGGCAGAGTTTTCGACTGGAAATCTATAAATACTATTAAAAACAACTCAGTAGGTTGCTTATTTGGAAGGAAGGTATTAGAAAACTCCAGAAAAAATCAGTGCCTCTTGCTGGTTCAGGGATTCCCTTGATGTGTAGATTGTTTATTCTGGAACAATCTTCAGTGTCTGCTGTTTTCTGCAACAGTTGTTTAACCATGGCCTCTGTCTCCTTGTGCTGCTCTGCTAGAGCATTGCGTGTTTCTATAATTTTATCAAGCTGGTTTTCTGTTTTGTCAGACATGTCGTCCAAGTCATTTATGGTTTTGCTTAACTCATTTGTAAGTGCCTTAATGTCAGGTCTTGCAATAGAGGCTTGAATTGTACAGTTAGTGCTTTGGAGTCTAGTGCTTTTTACCTTTTCCATTGTGAGAAGTGTTCCTCTATAGGGGGCTTGTCCAGCTTTGTAAGCCAGTCATTCACCATTGATGCTAGCAGTGTACTCGTTCTCTCCAGGAGCTTTTTGGTCATACGGCCATTTTGCTGCATGACTTCTTTTATTTAAAAGATACAAGCAGTAGATTTATTGTATTAATATTATTTTTGTTATACACCAATTAACAATGCAATCATTTGAGAACTAAACTTGCAGTCCAACGGTCAAATAATTTAATTAGATTAACTGTTTTATTTGCACTATCCTGTCCTGTGATGCCATATAATATCTCTCTTCCAAAAGTGTTTAATTTAAAGGGACACTATAGGGTCAGGCATACAAACATGTACCCTACAGTGGTAAAAAAACACTATTTAGGTCTCTAGTCCCCAACTTACTCCCCTTAAATAATTAAAAAAATATTTCCTTTATTTCAGTGTTGAGCGAGTCTGTCGGCGCTGGCCCCGCCCCGATCCACCTCATTGGCTGAGATCATTAGAAATTACGATCTCAGCCAATCCAATACTTTCCCAGAGGAAACCATTGGATTCGCTGAGATTGTCAATTCTGATGATCTCAGCCAAGGAGGTTGGACAGGGAGCAAAACACCATGCTGACCAATCATGATATCCTCGTAGAGATGCATTAAATCATTACATTCTATT
This sequence comes from Pelobates fuscus, assembly GCF_036172605.1. Lineage (NCBI taxonomy): Eukaryota > Metazoa > Chordata > Amphibia > Anura > Pelobatidae > Pelobates > Pelobates fuscus. The sequence goes on along the minus strand of NC_086319.1, from coordinate 228,578,447 downwards.
AGGAATGTTCAGTATCTCCATGCAGAGCGTTGTGCAGCACTGACCCAGAGAACATCTAGGTGCCGCCTGAGTGACTGCTTCTAGGCAGCAATGCAAACACTGCCTTTTCTCTGAAAATGCCTGCAGGGACAGGATATACTCACCAGAACAACAAAATTAAGCTGTAGCTTTTCTGTTGGCTATAGTGCCCCTTTAAATATCTAAATTATAATATAAGCTAAAATACTAAATTGCTTGAAATAATTCCTCTTTTACAAACATTTTTGACATCTCAAAAAGAAATTACAAGTAACCTCCATAAAGTCAAGAAGAAAAGTTTGCATATTACGTTTTAGTTATGTTTGATTTACCTGGTGCATTATGCAGAAACTCATAAATACATTGCATAAGGGCAAAGTTTGCGTGCATGGTATTTTGATTTAGGTCTAGATTTCAGCATGCATTCAGCAGCATGTTGTATATTATGTGCTCTGTGAGGCTAAGTTGATACATCAAGCATAAAATATTCAGCTGGCATAATTTCTTTCATTGAATTGCTCTCTGGATAAAGCAAGGCTAGTAAACCATGCAATATAAAGCAAATCATGGCATTCATAATAAGAACTTTATATTCAGCTCAACCAGTTGAGAGCCATGAATTGAAGAAAATATATGCATCCACTGACAGTCAGTGCAGACCATGGGAATTGTTGCATTTGGCTAAACATGTCAATGCTTTAAGGTCGTTCCTGAATTTTACTTTCTCTTCTAATAGATAGCCTCAGTCTGATTACCATTAAACATAAAATACAAGAAGGAAATTGTCCTGTAAAAGATTATAAATCCAATACACTCTGTGTATAACCCTCATAACATATATATGTCATCCTCACACTTATAGTGGGTAAGTGGATGCAAACCTAGCTTGTTGTTTACACATGAATAAAGAATATAAATGGGGCTAATATTCTTACAAAGGGTCCTCCTAAAACAAAGGATGTAAGGTTATTAGAGTTGTTTGCTTGTAAGAATGTATAAATCTTTATTGCATATGTATAATCATTTGTTACCTAAACATTCCACTGATAATATAATGGCACTTTACAATATTATGAGAGAGGGGATTTAACATACACACATAAACATGCATTAAGGTGTTTACACATACTGCTACGTGTGCTGACACAATACACACATGCACAGACACTCACTTTATACATGTTTGTATATACAACAATGTCTATTATATTTAAATAACCAATTATTTTTGATTAGTTTAGAAAGGTAGGTTAAATGTAATGAATTATATGCCTACAAGTAGATCTGGCCCTGTTTAAGCCTCAAAGTCACATATAAGAAATTCCAAGTGACAGCAGTCCCAATAACTGTTTTAAAGTTAATGAACTACTGCTACATTGATCAAATGAAGACTAATAAATGAAGTTACCATTGATCATTGCCCCCAGAAACCCAATCACTTTTTGTTTGTAAAGAAAAGTGTCACTGTATATCATATAACACGGAGTTCTAGCAACCATGAAAATATTACTATGCAATTATTCTTTGTTAAAATCCTGAGTTTTGAAGCAACGTGTCGGCTTTGTAATTAAAAAGGCTTTGTAATTAAAAAGAGTTTTGAAGCAACGTGTCGGCTTTGTATATTTATAGAAGAGGAAAACTCAAACTCTAATATAAAGAATTTCTACACGTCAGTTTGCAAAATAAATGTTACCAAATTCATTCTAAAACATCCTAAATTTGTGAAATGCAAGAATACCAGATTGCAAGGGGTACAATTAATGTTACTATTTCACCTTGGATTATTACTTAGAGGGACACTATAGTGACCCAGACTGCGTCCTCTCAATGTATTGGTCTGGGTGCAGTATCCCTGTCCTTTTAACCCCCTTTTTTTCTAGAAACTGACATGTTTTCATTGCAGGGTTCAGGCCACCTGCTGTGGCTGTCAGTGCTGCACTGATGTGGAAGCACCCATAAAAAGCATTAAAGGGACACAGTAGGCACCCAGACCACTTCAGCTCATTAAAGTAGTCTGGGTGCTGTGTCCCTTTTGCACTTAGTGCTCCAATGTAAAACATTGCAGTTCCATACAACTGCAATTCGTTGCAGCTCCAAGTCTGCCCTCAGTGGCTGTCTGGTAGACTGGTTGGTAAACTGGGGGTGCTTCCGGAATTAAAACAGACTTTTGGTCTGTTATCTGACGCTGGGCGTCTTTACGCTCTGCATGAGGAACTCCAGAGTCCGACTTTCCCTATAGGCAAGCATTAAATAATGCTTTTCTATGGGGAGGTCTAATAGGCGCGCGTGGGCGCCCGTGGACATCAGTGCTGAATTCAGGTAAGTGGCTGAGAGCAGAGAGGGATCTTCAGCATTGGAAAAATCATTTTTTTTTTTTATAATTTATTTTTTTTGACAAATGAGGAGGTAAACCTAAATACATTTAGGGATTGTGTTCCTTATTCCATAGTGTTCATTTAACTTGTACTTAAACAGACATTATTGGCATCAAAACAACTTTAACTTAATGTAACAGTTTGAGTGTATAGATCATGCTCCTGCAGACTTACTGTTCAGTTCTCTGCCATTTAGGAGTTAAATCATTTAAGAGTTAAACTGAGTAAAAGCTTATAGTGTCCATTTAAAAGTACAAAAAATATAGTGTTGAAGAATTACACCTACAATAGGCAAAAACATCGCAGCCCACTCTAAAGTTAGTTCCCTATTTAAGAAGCCACTACAACGAAAAGACCTAGGGAGTGTATTCCTAATTCTATAGTGTTCTTTTAATTAGTGCTTAAAGGGATACTATAAGCACCAAAACAACTTCAGCTTAATAAAGCAGTTTGTTGCATAGATTATGCAGCTGCAGTCTCACTGCTCAATTATCTGTCATTTAGAAGTTAAATCACATTTGTTTGTTTATTCAGCCCTAGCCACACCTTTACTGGCTGTGGCTCACATAGCCTGCATGGAAAACATGCTTAATTTTCATTCAAATGTTAACTTGCTTTAGAAGTGTTTATATGCTGCTCTGTAGATTGAACTTTAATCACACATTCTTTAATCGGTGTGCTGCCTAAGTATACTTTGTGCATCTCTCCTATCCTTTTAGGACCCCTAATCTGTTTATCTAGTGTCCATACAAAGACAAACAGATGCTTGCACACACAGGCATTCACACACATTCACTAAATTCTCACATAACACACACACAGACATATATTGTGCCATTCGCATACAGAGACACTCAGATACACACACATATACCTATGGGCCCTAGTTTTGGAAATTGTAATCTACCTCCCTGTACTTACCTTTCTCTGTGATAAAGATTAACTCAATGTTGTCCTTATGCTTAGACGCACTGGACCTCCCCCAAAAACACATTTCAGGGCTGGTATCCATCATACACTGCCCAAAAGGTTGGCCAGGGTTTAACCAAGAGGTTCAGACCTGAAGTTAAATTGTGCAATTACCTGTTAAATATGCATATGTTTATGCTAATTTTATATCACTGTCTAATGCCAGTGTGATTTTTTTCCTATCTAATGTTTAATCAGATGGTAACATTGTATCCATACAGACTATAAATTAATTCTGAAAGGCAACTAGTTACTTGCAGAGATTCTAGATAGTGTTACATGGATAGGGAACATGCTATTAGATTAGACTCAGTTAACAGTGAGTCTTTGTGACTTGGGCAACTGTAGCTTAGCAGTTGGCATATATCCCTGTAAAATCGTTGAGTGTGTTAACAAAAGCGGAAATTCAGTAAAGAGCTCTTTTCATGAATTAGGGGACATCAGAAATATTTGATACGAAATGTCTAGCCAAACATTTTATATGATACTATTTGTATTCTGTTTTAACAGGTTTGCGTAGTTTCTTAAAACATAAATTGTAAGAACTTAAAGAAAAATATTACTTTATTGTCAAAAAGCAGCAAAGACAATTGTAACAAGAAAATAAAATAAGATTCTCAACATATGGCAATGTATAATTACACAGATTCCAATTTCTCAAACCATAACAAGCTTTCTGTGCAAGAATATGCACAGTATTCAATAGCTATTTTTCTTTTCAGTGTTAAACACAATTGAGTTTGCTGCAATATTAATTTAACAGAAGAAGCCATTGTACATATGTGTTCAGAACCAACAAATCAATATCCAACAGGGCAAACAGATGGGAAGTAGAAGCATCATAGGCGGTTTCATGGCTTTTTAATTAGCAATCGAGTCAAGAGAAGATTCCATTGTACCATTTTTCATAGATTCTCTTTTCTCATTAAAGCAAGTTTACTTGGTACTAGTGTTTAAACTGAACATTATATATAACACATGATGTATAGCATGTTCTTGTTTTAGGTTTTAAGTTTAATTACTTTTTTTTTATCGCTTGTTTTGCAGTTTAACAACAATGCTCATGATGTGAGTTGCTTTCACCACCTTGTCCAAGCAAATGTTAGAAATAAGAAGGTGTTAAAAGAAGCTGTTAACAATATCACAGCCAAAGGAACAACAGACTACAAAACTGGCTTCCAATTTGCTTTTGATCAGCTGCGCAATGTAAGTATTGTAATTTGCTAATTGATAGCAGTATTACACCAGTATTTAGATTGATTAACTTGCCAATTGATTTACCAAATTAACTGTGTACATTGTAAATGACTAAGCATTGCGCTTATTCAGGTCCTCTCTTTGGACCAAATTTGTCAAAATTGAACTGGAGGTGTTTGGGCTTAAAATTATAAATATTGAGAGTTATTTTATTGATGTACATTGTTATGTGTCCATACTTAAGGACAAATACTTAATAATGCCCACTTTTACCTTCATGGGCTTTGCATTTCAACTGGGATTCAAAGTAAGAATAAACACATGAGTATTCATATTGATTTAAATTGTTTGGGCTTAGCAGACAAGGCAGGAAGTTCCAGGACGGTGAATACAGACATATGTCGTTAATTAAGGTTTTCCCATAATGTTATTGGCAAAACAACTTTTCAAAAAAATCATAATGGCATAGCTACTCCACCAGGGAATGAAATATATCTAGTCCAGATTACGTCTATTCAATGTTACTATGGTTTTTTTTTTTTTTTTTCATTTTTTTTTTTATGCAAGTAAATTTTAAAGAACAACATGATGAATAGTGTTTGCCTTTTTTCATTATTACCTACTAATATTTTTTTTTCTTATGTTGTCCACTTTGCGTATTATTTTGCTTATTAGCATGGTAGCAGTATTGGATTAAACAGTGTTACGGGAATGGGTGCGATTAGTTAGCATTTTATACAGAAGATTTGGCCACTTAAATCTCTTGCCATACCTTCATTATCAGGAAACATGTATTATGCTTGATTTGGTCAGAGCTTGTCATATACTAAATCTTTGGCTGCAAAATGGGTGCAAGGCTAGGAGGGGAGTGGCTGAGTTAAACGATGAGTTCAAAGCATCTAATTTTTGGCGCGAACGTCAGCACCCGTCCACCAATGGTGATTGGCGAATTGAGCCCGGTCCTCCCCTCCCTGCATATACAAAAAGAACACCTTGTAGCAGGTACATTTCATTCTGCCTTTGATAAATCGCTTTAGTAGCGCCGAAACGCGTTAGGCGATATGTAACTTTTTTCACTCTGCACGTTTTTTGTTTAGCACAGTTCACTGATTATGGGGGTTTTGTCAGTTTTTTAACAGGAGCTTTAATGTTGCAGCCGTTTACCGACTAGGGAGCGTTCAGACTCAGTGGCTGATTCACTTAGTTATATTGTCTGACTCCATGGTTTGATTGCAAGAATGCTATTGAAGGATAGATTATCCGTGAGGTATTTTCAGACTTAGTAGCCTTGTCAACGATTTATAGGGAGGAAATTTACTTAGGTATCTCTCTATCTAGTACCAGTTAGCACTCTTAGCTACTTTATGCTAGGTAAACCTGCACCAAGTCCAGTGTTTTCATACATATTTTAGTGTCTCCTCTCTTTACAATCTTTGTATGAGCGCTACTGTAGTTCAACACTGGGTGGGCTCTACCAATTAGAATATCTTGCAACTATTTGTAATTATGTAGATACTCTGCAACCTCAGCGGTCTCTTTAGAGGTATTAGAGGAATTGTTTATTTTTGGTGGTGCGATATCCATTTTTTATATAGGATTAGCCACCTGCACTATTTCTCATCCTACCTCAGGCAATTTTATGCCGGTTTGCTCAATATGGTATTCTGACTTTCTGAGCTTTTATAGCTCCCCTCTGGGATTCACATATCTGGGTGTTTTTAAGTGATTAGTTAGGTTTATTGTATATTCATAATAAAGTATTTTTTATTTTCATTTTTCTGTTTTTTCATGTAGACCATTTATTCAGATATCCTTATTGTGATCTTGTATCTACTAGTGAGAATCCTCGATCATTTGTTTCTTCTTTTTTAAGTTTAACCAGGGTTACCCCCTTTTTTGGATATCTGGTAGACATTCACACAGCTACCCTAGTAGGGAGTTTGTGTGTCTTTGTTTTTCTGTTTTATAAGTATTGAACATGAACAAGGCCTGATGCTGAGAATGTTTTACTTTCTAGATAATGTGACAGTATTAAAGCAATTTAGATTATAAAATGAAGAGAGGGAAAGAGAGTAAAGGTGTTCATGGACCAGTTATATCTAGGGAAATCATGATATTAATGGTTATTGTCAAGAGTAATAAAGGTAATCAGTGTTTGCCAGAACCAGTAATGCAGGACTTAGTAATTGATAATTTGATGTTCTATAGATTCTTCCGGATAGTTCTAGTGTGAGAATATTGACAACACAGAGAGAAAAATGAATATGTCGTGTAATAAAAGTTCTGAAAATGAATATAAATCTATTAATTATACATAATATTTTTAGAGAATGCTTTAAAATACCTAGATGATACATGTAAATCCAAATTATAATCTGTAACAGTTTTTCAAATATTATATGTTTTACATTGTATTCAGTTTCTCTGTGCAGTCAATACAATTTTGTGTATGTTTTCTCTCTTTGTATTTGAAACAACGGAGAGAGGATATATCAGTATACAACTCACTGATTTTTGCAAATATCACCATAGAGCAGGGCTTTAAAACTCTGCCCCCAAATGTTGATGGCCAACAAGTCCCAGATGTCCTTAAATGCAATAGCTTGCCAGAGAAGAACCATGGGAGTTGTAGTGCAGAAACATCTGGAGGACTGGAGTTTGACATATCTGCTCTTGAGAAAATAAACTTTACTATGTATTTACTTGCTGTGTCCAGGGAATGGTAAATATTTTAAAATTAAAATATTACACAGCTGTGCATTACATCCAACAAAATAATAATAATAATAATAATAATAATAATAATAATAATAATACTAATAATACTAATAATAATAATGCTCACTTACTTTATTAATGATTGTCATTCTTAATTTAAAAATACATTATTAATAATACATGGGTGGTCTTTCTTTCTTCTAATGTAAGTCAAGGTTAAAATAATAGAGGGGTCAGATATAAAATTGCTAAAGATTAAAATCAAACTTAGATTATTTCAGTGATAATACAGTGCCAATTCTATTTTTCCCATCATTATTTGAAAAATGTGGAAAGAGTAGAGTCCCTTATGACTTTCTACACAACAATTATGATATTATTTAAATAGTTATCGTTCCAAGAATTAAGCACATAGTCTACTTTGCCACACCTACCAGTGACCCTAAAATTATTTTGTTTTAGAACTATTAAAATATAAAAAGTATGTTATGAAGCACAAATCTGCTTATCTCAGTAATATTTATGGATATATTATATATTTTAATGATATGTAAAACTTATATCTCAAACTATAAGTTAGAACTACGACAGGAAATCTAGGGAAGCAGCACTCTTTTTTGGGTAAAGTGTCATGATCTTGTGCAGGTCAGATAGTAGACTTATCCCAGGGTTGACTTCAGGTACTTTATTAGTGTTTTTAGACATAGTATGAAACTTGAGGGAAAACAGACTTTAGGCAATATGCCACAAAACAGGATATTTGCCACAGAACAGGTTACTTGCAAATAATAAAACGTGTCTGTAATTTCCAGGTAGGGTTGTAACAAAGGCAGGTTGGTATCAAAGGCAGGCTGGTTACAGAGGAAGGCTGGTTACAGAGGTAGGCTGGTTTAAAGTATAGGTAAGGGTGGAGCAGGTTATTGTTAGGAGCAGGTTTGAATGTAAATCTGGAGCAGGTTCACAGGAGCCAGGATATGAAGTGATTCAGGTAAATCACCAACTTCAATGTAAAGGCCACTGGTATTCTCGGGTGCGGCCTTTTGTAGGATCTGTAATTAGTCCTATGCAGGTGAGGACTGAAGTGACTAGTGGCTAGGGAGGCCACTAGTGGTTCAAAGCTGGAACTTCTTTTAAAGGAACAGAAATAAAAGGAAGATAAAACATAGCTGTCAGTGTACAATCCTGACATAAGGTCCTTGTTTGTAGGATTCAATGGAGAACATAAACGATAAAAGGGGACAGAAATCCAAATATAGTGTAATATATTGTATAGCACAAAGGTAGAGAAAAATAAAAAGTATTGCACTTACACTTTTCTGGAGCTAGAAATTAGCTTCAGATCTCAGCACCTGGACGGTACAATCCCGTCTATAGATATGTAGGTGGTCCTAGTCCTCTTTGCTGAAATGTCTTTTGGCCAGTGGTCCATGTTGTATAGCCAGTGGTGTATGTTGATAGATTGGAGCTCCAGTGATATGAAAAATGTATTCTCTCTATTGTATAAAATGGGTAAAATAATAGAAGGAGATATACTCACAATGGACGAGCAAGCAGGCATTGCTCCGTCCTAAACAGCATGTGTGGTATATTCCCCACCAAGGAATGTGAGATGAGACTTCTCCAATAAAACTCTTTAGGGACGGTCCGAATAATTTATAAAAACAAATTGTATTAATAAACAAGATAAAAATGAAAATAAGTAACACACTAACATGTTTCACCTACACAAAAGTTTTTTCCGACACTTTGAAAAAGCCTTTTGTATAGATTAGAAGTGTTAGTGTGTTAATTATTTTTTCTTGTTTATTAATAAAATGAGGTTTTATTTTATTTGCACCAACGACCAGAAGGAAGAGACTTTGGTTTGGAAAGTTTTAGCTGCTACAAAAAAGAGGAAGTGCCAGAAATCTCATCTGCTGCTATATAAGTTAGAACTAGTGGTCTAACATCTGTAAACTTGATAAAATGTTTAGATCCTCCCTGGGCATTAATTGCAATGTTCTGTAGCTCCTTACAACATATAATTAATTCTGACCAAACACATTTAACAATATATAACTAGATTTGTGAAAACTATCGTATAGGAGACTTAAGGAATAGTGGAACAAAATGTCCACATGTTGATTTTGTCACAGAACATACAAAAGGATGGGATATACAGGGACTATAGGCCAGTGACTGTACAGTAAGCAAATAACTAAATATAATTTTAAGGGATTTGGCTCCTTATCATGTCAATTCACATTGCTTCACCATGCACATGTGCACACTTTATACTGTCAAACGCTGTCATGTACAAAATGCTCACAAGTACACACCCAGTACCCTCAATATGCCAGGAAATGTAAGAAATACTTTTTGAATGCCATAGATTAGGCATATCTAATTACAATTATTTATATAGCACTATTATATTCTGCAGCACTGTACAATACATTCACATATGAGGACAGTAGGTGAAGAGTGCCCTGCCCAAATGTGCTTGCAATCTAAAAAAGCTTACAATATTCCATTATATGTACATATGCAATTTTGCAGATTAAAGATGATCTCTTTGATAAAATTAGACAGATATGAATGTGAGAGCTACTATGTTAAGCAGAAACCCTATGTTCTGTAGTTTGGCAAATCATTTTGATATTTCTTCATGTAAAACTAGCTAACGCTATTCCGTTTCTGAATTATTTTATTGGACTTATTAACCTATTATCTTTACAAATATTGTAGACAAGAAAGAAATGGTTAATGGTAGGGTACTGCCATGATAACAGCATGATTACTGTAGTGTGCTTGAGTGGGTATCCCTAACACAATTGACCCATATGCCTTCAAATTGTGGTTTTGGCTATGGCCTAAAACAGACAATCGTATACTGTCTCATACTGAGGCAATTACCTAAGTAATTTGACACTTGGAATCCTAAAACCTTGAGAAACAAAAAGTAACTCTTAAAGATGACATGTCCATTTTTTTTAGAACAACCCCTCTACTGCATTATCAGTGACACACACACAAAACATAGCTAAATAAAACCCTACAATGTATGATTTAAGGTGCTCCTGTCACTCATATATGGGTTATTTCACTATTAAATTAATCTTTACAAAAACGTGTTTCAGTCCTATATGACACCCATTTTCATAGCAATTGAACAATGTAATGTTTACAATGTAAATTCATACATCCTTTTAAATGAATATTATACAAAATTATATATTACAGGAGGTTAATAGATCATGTAAAAAGTGTTATTGGGTTTTGTACATATAGACAAATACATATATAGATACATAATTGTATGTCAGCTTTCCAGATATATGTGGTTTAGTATTATCAGTTATATGGATACCAATTCCAGCTGGGACTCAATGATTAGAACAACCTTTTCATGGGTTTATTGAAACCCACTAGTAAATTATAGGATTTCCAGGTCTTTCTCACTTACTTACAGTACACAGCCTTTTAATTGCAGCTATATTAGCGTCTGCGTTCCCGTTTAAGTGACATGTCCATCAATCCGAATTGGGTGCACTCCTGTGATGTCACGGGTCTAGGAAATATAGCTTTTGCTATGCGCATTATTTGGTGTTCCATTATGATGCCAGTCAATAGGAGACATGCCCTATCTATTTAAAGTTACCTATCCCACACATTGTTGCCCTGTAGTGGTTCCTGTTTGCCCAACAGCACGGTCCTTATGAATCTTTGGTATTGACCTTTGGCATTGTTTCTCATGTATCCTGATCTCTATACTACCACTATTGGCTTGTTATTGGTTGTTCTGCTTTCTTCTGCCCTTGATCTTTGCTATCACTTTGCCTATTGTATTTCGCTAAATCCCGCCATGCTAAGGACCACTAATATGGAGTTTATTTCCTTTTGTTATGTACTGGGTTTGTGTGTTTAGGTGTTTTGCCATATCTTCACAGGAGAAGTTAAACTTTGAACCTGTCAATGTCAGTCAAATATTGGCAGAAATAATCGACAACAAAAAAAGACATGCCTAACTCCAAATAGGTGGAATTTATGGGCAGCTTAACCCCTTAAGGACCAAACTTCTTGAATAAAAGGGAATCATGACATGTCACACATGGCATGTGTCCTTAAGGGGTTAAAGGAGATCAGTTGGAGTTAAACACCAATCCCCCTGTCCAGACATGAGTGAGATGCTAATCACCACATACGATTAAATCCTGCAAGAAAAATTAAACGTTCTGAGATATTAATACATCCCATCAAAGCCCAATTACTCATATGTTGCTATGAGCACTAAAATGACACATTATGTAATAGTGCAAGGAAATTGTCTTTATATTAATCTATTTAAACCTTATTCCCCAAAGACATCTCATATTTTCCTACGAACAACTTATATAGCAGTCTGTCTTCCAAAGAATAATAAATGCTTCCTTGAATTGCCAGTGAACTGGTGCCAACGCACCCAAAGAAAATCCAAGAATTTCAATATTATATTACTGCAACACAAGTAGGGTTGTTTGATGACAGTGTTATTGACTGTGAGGTGTATTCACTAAATTCAAAATTGCAGTGAGGGGAGATCCAAATTGCAGAATTTAGATCACAGTAGTTAAAAAAACAAAAACTACCCATTTCATCTAAATTAACAATTTTGTTATTTTAGTCTCAACTGAATTTAGGTTGGTGTTTAGTGTAAAGTGTGAAATGTCAAGAATTAAAAGTGATTTAAATTTTTAGCCCAGCATAGCCAAAGTGAAAGCACAGCTGACTAGGATATGTTTTCCAGTTCAGACATTGTGAGCTAAAATTATAATTTTTGCTCTGACTTACATAGTTACATAGGCTGAAAAGAGACATGCGTGCATCAAGTTAAGCTCTTCTCACATCTGTTTTTGCTGTTGATCCAAAAGAAGGGAAAAAAACCTGGCTTAAAGTGCTTTCTATTTTTTTAACAAACTATGAAAAATGTCCTTCTTGACCCCAGAATACCAATCAGATCTCTTCTTGGACCAAGAAGCTGTTATTCCACATATTGAAAACTATTTGTATTTTTGCAAGTATTCACCCCATTGTTATTTAAACATCTATGCAGACACTGATAAAACCACCTCTTCAGGTAGAAAATTCCACACCTTATAATCCTAATTTCCCTAATTCCAGTCTAAATGCATGACCTTGTGTCCTATATATAATCCTGTTTATGAATAGGTTTCCAGACAATGGTTTATTTTGGCCCCGAATATATTTGTATAATGATATCATATAGCTTCTGAGGCGCTGTTTTTGTAAACTAAACATATTTATATTGGTAAACCTTTGTAGCCCACCTCTGCACTTTTTCTAGTGCCATACCATCCTTCTTTAGAACAGGTGCCCAAAACTGCACAGCATATTCAAGATGTGGTCTTACCAGTGCTTTCTAAAGTGGTAAAGTTATATTTTTGTCCATTCAATCCTTACCAGTAACATGTTTATAGAGTAAATTGTCAGGAATTCACAAAAAATAACAAATGTAATAGCTGAGCTGGAATAATCAGGAAGTTTAATATTTTTTGTCCAACTTGATAATGAGTTACTATTTGAAATTCACCGATGAATTAGTGATGTGGTTTAATGATTCTGACATAGTGTGTTCTTAGAGTATTCTACACTAAAACAATGAACATTTCTGATAAATAAGCAATTACTTGTTAATGACATTTATTGATTAATGAATTGTTCCTGTTGTCTTATATCCTCATTATTACAAGTTAGAATCACAGCTATTTTCTATCATCCACCTCCATTCCTAATTAACATCTCATATCCATAGCCTTGTCCACTGCTACTGACCCGCTCAATCCTTTGCAACTATAAAAATGTGGTTTACCAAATGCAAGATTTACTCCATAGAAAAATAATGTGGTTTACACAAAAGATTAACTTGTGCATTAAGCTTTCCACTGCCTCCAAATTCTACAGAGGTTGATTTGAAAACACTTAATTAGAAGACATTCACCAAAGCAAATCCTTGAAATATTTCACTGGTACCAGATGCTAACATACTCCAACACTCCTTGATCAGTTCAATCTTCTTCCACAATTCTGCCCACCCAAAGTGCACTACTTCATTAAGGATGCGATCTGCATCTTCAGACTCTTGATTGTGGCTTACATCAAAGACACTCTATGGCTTTTACCATGTAGGAGTATCAACTCCAGAAACTCTGTATAGACAGCTGAACAAAACTATGCACAAGGATAGAGATTCTAATGTGCTACCTCTTATTATCGCAATTTCAGACTGAAGTGAAAAAAGACGAAAAATCATGACAATTAAACTTAATTAAATGCTTTAGGAAAAAAAGAAAACTATTTAGCTGGGCTTTGAACAACTTCTGCTTTGTTCAAAGTACTTAAAATTCCAAACTATTTAGATTAACCAGACACAATTTACCATAGGTCAGAGAGTAATCTCAGCAACATAGAGTACTTGAGAAAAAGTAGACCAGTACACACTAGTGAAAATCTCAAACTGTACTTGGCACACAAGAAAGAGAAACATCTTGTAAACTCCTGCAGCAATCCCATCTTCTAAACAGACTTCCATAACTTTTGTTGTATTTCAAGTCAATTATTTTAAAATCCCAGGCCATTTAAATAGTTTAACCAAGTGGCAATTAAAAATGAAATAAAAGGCATTTTTTTTCAGTATGTTCAGAAATTTGTAAACAATTAACTAAATGTATTTATGCCACTCAATTGTCAAATATTATTGCTAGGTTTCAGGTAAACCTGCAGTAACGTACATTTATTATTTCACGTAGCAAACACTCACACCACGCACAAAAAATAGCTTCCCATGGTCTCTTTAAATCTTTGATAGTCTATTAAAATATAAAAATGAGATTTAGGTTAAGCATTTTTTTAAACTTGGCTAAGCATTAGTTTAGTTGATCTTTAATTCAAGGTTCATATAAATCAACGTATTTATTAGCTCCAATCATCTTAACATTATACATATGTATTTTAAATAATGAACAAACAAAAATCTATTGGAAAGAAAAATAAGGTAATCCAAATATAGCCTACTGACTTGAGAGTTCAAAAATATAGCTGTTCAGGCATCATAGGCATTTGCACACTCCTGTTGACAATAAGAGCCTTCATTAGATTGTGGTTAGTTAACTAGCAAGCAAGGCAAACAGACCGCATGGTCAAGTTTGTTTAGGCTACAACCTCAAAATACTTAATAGAGGAAGGTGGTAGGTAAATTACTGTATCAATTAGGAAGGTTGGTGGGGGGTTGGATGGCTGGGGTATCCTGAGTCTTTAGTTACTTAGGAGGTGAATATTTGTCTACTTGGGACCAGGGCACTGGATAGGGCACTGGATATTCATTGGCCCTTTTTTGGGAATAGGGTGATCCAGGTTCATTGTTTTGTTAGGGCATTGGGTATCTTATCGATCTATGGAAAAGAGCATCAAGGGACTAGTTTACTTTGGGCTAGGAGCCTTATGGAACCCTTAATGCAGTCTTAGAATTATAATCCAGCCTATAGACCAGGTTTAGGAGGAAGGGGTAGGAGACATTTGTCAGGTCTCTTCCCATTATATGCTCTCATCAACCCCTCACATGGTGTGGACAAAGAATGGCTGTTTAATTAATGTCGATGGCATTGCAGATTCCTATTTGCTCTGATTAGAGTCTAAATTGTTGTATTGATTTAGATCAGGTATACTAGCTTGGAAAACCCCTCCTATAAATTGCTGCAATACATGCAAATCGTGTTGTAAAGTAACGATAATGCTAAATGTTTTCTCAGTGAATCCAATAAATTGGTAGACTTATACACTTTGCATACTTTATTATTTGTGTATAAGACTTGTGGAGAATTGACAACCTACTTCTAAAGTTTGAAGGTGGTGAATATTACTGGACATTCGAGCATAAATCAAAAAAGAGAACAACAAATTCAGTAAGTAGGTAAAATCTCAGTGAATGCATTTTAACTTTAATTTTGAAATTAGATCCATCTTTTGAATATATTTCTCTACTTCAGAATGAAAAAATATTATTCCGGATTTATACTGTGCTGTAGTGAGAGTATTGAATTACTGTAAATACTGTCTGAATATGGAAAATAGTCACGTAAAACTGGCAGATCTAATCCTCTGGTTATTTATTTTTATTAAGTATTTAATAATAACATATTTATTTGTTCTGCAGACAAATGTGTCCAGAGCCAACTGTAACAAGATCATTATGCTGTTCACTGATGGTGGGGAGGATAAAGCGAAAGAAACATTTGAGACCTACAATAAAAATAAAACTGTAAGTAAAGTAAAAACAAATTACTAGTGTGCTCCTAAAATTCTTTTTAGATGCGTCTTTTCATGTATTGTGCAAAATGTATCAGTAATGACGGTAAGTTCAACATTGTTGAAGTTTTACAAAGCATTTGAAATTTGCTAAAGAGAAGTGTATATCTAATTGGGGACATTAGAAATGTATTAATTATTTCATCTTTTGATTTGTAGTGACATATAGGCATTTCTAGACATTGTAATATACAGTGTGCTGTATGGAATTTTAATTGTTGCTATCTTTGTAGATACATAGAAGTAATGCATTCATTATATTATTTTGCATTGAGTGCGATTATGATTACAAAGCTATGCTTTTACTTGTTTTAGTCAAGAGTGCTAACTAAATATATTTTATTATCAATGCTTTTCTTACCAGTGCAGCCTGTGTAATCCATATTTAAAGGGACACTCCAGGCACCCAGACCACTTCTGCTCATTGGAGTGGTCTGGGTGCCAACTCCCACTACCCTTAACCCTGCAAGTGTAATTATTGCAGTTTTTCATAAACTGCAATATTTACATTGCAGGGTTAACTCCACCTCTAGTGGCTGTCTGTTAGACAGCCACTAGAGGTCACTTCCTGGGTTCTAGCACAGGTTTCCTGTGCTAGAGCGTCGCTGGACGTCCTCACGCTGTGTGAGGACCTCCAGCGTCGCTCTATTCCCCATAGGAAAGCATTGAAATGATTTTTCAATGCTTTCCTATGGGGAGACGTAATGCGCATGCGCGGAATTTCCGCGCATGCGCATTAGGTCTCCTCGGCCGGTGAGCGAGATTAGTCTCGCCCACCGGCCGACGTAATCATTAGGAGGAGCGTCGCGGAGGCGGAGACAGCGGCGAGGGACATCGCCGCTGTCCCAGGTAAGTCACTGAAGGGGTTTTCACCCCTTCAGTAACCGGGGATTGGTGGGTGGGAGGGAGAGGGACCCTCTAGTGCCAGAAAAACGGATCGTTTTTCTGGCACTGGAGTTTCCCTTTAACACATTCCCATTGGTTTTATATTGATAGCCAATTCGATGCGCTAAATGATTTAATTATTTTTATTATTTTTATAATTTTGCAAGTTTTTTCTTTAAAGAACCCACAATATTATATGCCATATTTTAAGAAAAATCAAGGCTTCCTTTTGGAACAGATAAGGAACACACTTGAACATGAGAGAAAGCTCAGTGTATCCTCCCTGGTAAAATATTTTATCAATAAATAATTAAATAAATGTTACCACCTGCTCAAGATTGGTGAGAGTTGAATTTCAAGACACCAATTGCGTTTCACAACTGTTGTATTTAATTCATAACCTCTCCTAATTGTATTGTAGGGAAGGGCTGGGGAGAGATAAACATATTTTCGCTGTCTCCTCATCTCCTCTTTTGGCAAGTTTATAACAGGAGAGAGATTATTTTATGGAGAGCATTTGAAAAAAAACAGCTTCTGTTTGAGAGTGTTCCTCCTACCAATCTCAGATGTCAAAACACGCTTGTACTGTTTCTGCCATAAGAATTAATAAATCCCAGGTCTAGTCTAAGCCCTAAGTTAATTTTAAATACTGAATTATGTGTAAAAATAATACCATATTGGGTCCTTTTTGTGATGTGGTATACTATAATATCTCCAAACTATGAAATATGGCTTTACTTTTCTAATTTATCAAAATTGTGATGCTATTCCAACTAATTAATACATTGAAATTACTCTTTCCTTTTACCACGCACAGTAATTTATAAAACAAACTGAGTTTTTAGTACATTTTATAATTGTGTTAATAAATTAACAAATCGCAAATACAATAACACTTTCTCTGAAAATACAAGATAATAGGTATGTACTCATCCACTATATATTTTGTGGTCAAAATGAAAATAAGTAAATAAGGCTGAAAAATCTATATTGAAAGTTTTTACATTAACCGTTTATTTTTACTATTCATTTTTTGTCTATGTTTCTGGTTATAGGTATAATTAGAACTATTTCTTTATTTATTTGGAATCAGCATTGAGTGCCATTGCCAGTTACAATTGGTGTTAAACTTTTCATATAATCTAAACCGTATTCAATACTAATGTGTCTAATATATTAGAATATTCAGTAAATCTTTATGTAACTTAGCTGCATGAAAGTACTGTCTTAGAGACATCAACATATCCCTGCTGTGTGATTGAGTATGGACACAGCAGGAACAGCTCTACCATATGCGTTTGGAATGTGTCAAAATTACAAAATTAATTACAATTTTATTTTGACACAGCATAACTGGAGTTTACTATCCAGATGTCTTAGACTAGCGTATTCAATTTAATCATTAAATCTGTGTTTTCTTTCGTGTTCTACTTAAATGCATTTTGTGCAATTCCACATGTATTTTGTAAAATCAAGATAACAAAATATGTTCTGGCATGCATTTCTCTATGCAGAAATATGTTCTGGTGCATCTATTTAAAAAAACAGTTACCAAAGTAAATCCAATAGTCAAGATATGTTTCTGCTGTGCTAATTTAACAAACAGATTGATTGTCAGTCCAACACAACTTAATGAAATTATTAAATATAACTGCAAAACTATAGGACCAAACCTACTGTTTTTTTTAAAAATAATTTTTAGGTATGTTAAATACAGCTACCAATAATTGCATTGTTTTTTTGGTTTTTTTTTCATGATCAAGTTCTTATATATTTACTTATTTAAATATTTGCATCAGGACCTAATTATTTTTTTTGCAGTGGGAGTCTGAAGAAAAGCCGATTTAAAAAGAATAGGGTATTTTTATTCTGGGAGTGGCTAGGGGCTTGGATATCCGTAGCCACCTGGGAGGGTGGTCATTGGTGACAATTTTGGGGGGTGGACAACAGCATGTCCACCCGCTAAATATACTTATTTATAGCCCACACCTGCTGCCCTTGGGAGCTGTGGGGACATTAGGCGGGGATATGGACAGTGATCCTTCCACCCTTAATTCTTTAATTTGCCCTATTCAATGTACACAGCTAGGCCATTGGGGGGAGGAGCCTGTGCCAGGTCTCCCGATAAGGTAAAGGTAAACCTGTAGTTCTGAAAATAAGTTATTTTAATTAAGTAATGAATTAATTTTATTTTTGTCCACCGCACTTTGCTTTAAAAAAAACAAAAACAAAAAACAAGGTAGAAAAAAGATTACTTGCCTCAATTCCAGCACAGGGACTCCTCAGCTTCAGACTCCTGCTCCGTCTTCGGAGACATCACCCTGACTGCTGAAGTCTTCGAAGTCTCCTCCAATCCATTGCAGTGGACTGGAGGTACACATGTGCAGCCAAATACTGTGATCCTCTAATCAAATGCTGTTACCAGCATCATTTCATTCCCAGAACAAGCTTTACTTAGTTTCGGCAGCCTCTAAGGGCTGTCAGGAATTTTAGTTTCTAGAAATCTGCAATATTTTACACTGCAGGATTAAAATGACAGGACCATTGCACTCAGATCACTTCATTTAGATGAAGTGGTCTGGGTGACTATGGTGTTCCTTTAATATATAACTACTCAGCTGCTAGTGTTTTACGACACTGGCTGCTTGCTGTATAGCGAACATTCTCCCATTAGCGGCATAATAATAAACCTCCCTTATACTAATGTGAAAGGGATATTGACCCTTATAGCCTTTGTTTAGTTATTTGCCCACTGATTGCTTGTGTAGGTGGCAACATATCAAAAAGCATTTATTAACAACTTTCAGCACTCTAAATTTTCAAGGTGATTTATTGAGGATATGTCCTTGGTAGATACAATTGAAACACTGAATCCATTTTTATTACTTTGTTAAACACACTTATTAGATTCAATATTGGAACTGATAATTATGGACATCTGACAAGCATTTTACGGCAGGATTTTGCAAACTGATAATTTGCTCATAGAACATATTGGCCATAGTAGGTTATTCCCTTTTGTAAATGATTCGCTAGCGTGAGGCAACTTTGCCACAAGATATGCATTTTTTTTATACTCAAATCACAATCAAAATTTCAGGTTTACCGTTGTTGTAATTCCTTTGTATCTGTTAATATATTACTCCCTTTATATCCAGTTTGCTTGATTGGATGAATTCTCATTTGTTCAACTTTGCAAAGTCAGTTTTTTATATTACCACAATTCAATATGGCAAGTTTATAAGTTAAAGTTACCACAATAGTTGTTTAGGCTTGTTTGAAAATGCTGCTAGAAGTTACATATGAGTCTATTTTTTTGCTGCAATAGAATATATATTTTATGTTTTTTTTCCCCAAATGGGAATATAAAGCACGTTTTGTACACACTCTTGGATTATTATTGAATGATTGGTATATTTAGTTTGTCCTCAAATAAACCTGAGTTCCTAACTATTTAACAGATGCTATAGATGGTATGTGGCTAACATGGTGTATGACTAACTATGCTATCAAACTGAGTCACTTAAAACACATCATTTAAAAATAAAAAAAAAGTATAATTGCATATATATAACTGTCCCACAAATATATATTTTTTTTAACTTTACTTACCATTACTTGAAGGCAACCCTTCAAATCTGCAGCATAACATGTGACCAAATTGTAAGAAAACCCCTCAAAATTAAGCATAACATGTGGACAAACAGAAAATTGACTTAGACCTGACAATCATCACTATGTCTGTAGGTAATCACCTTTGTCCTCCCCTGTGTCTTAGTTTGTTATTCTAACAATAATCTTAGGATGACATTAAACTTATAAAGGACCAAGCATACTGTGATATCAGTACTTTTTCCATCTTACTTGCACAGTTTGATGGAAACAGATATCTGATGTTTCTCCTTTGCTGGGCATGCTGTAAGGACAGTATTTTGCATTACTACATTAAGCACAAGTTTAGTAAGGTTATAATACCAGGTATTTCATTTTCACTTAGCAATACAAGTCTGGTTAAATGGCTTAATATTAAGCCAAGGTATGGATTATTTCTTTATCAGTGGTACACTAACTGTTACCTTTGTTAATGGAACAATGTCTGCAGTGGATATCAATGCTGGGTTTTTAATGAAATACATTGAGCTAAATATACTAGTTTATTTTTAAGGATACATTGAAATATCTGCCATTTAAACAGTCAGGGATATCTCACTATTGTTTAACGAACAAAAGGACGACACATTGATTATTGTATATTTTTTTAAACTGCCACTAGGTGGTAGTAAGGAGACAAAAAAATAAATCTATAATGAATCCCAAATCAAATCCCAAATCTTTCCATATTTATTTATTTATAAAATGTTTTACCAGGAAGGATACATTGAGATTTTACTCATTTTCAAGTATGTCTTCAGCCCGCAAACATTGCATTGTTACAACAGGGTACAATATAATATAAAAAATACAAAATAATATTGAAGTACACATATATAAATGTAACATATAACAGGTTAGAAATTTAATCAACCGTGATCACGGGTGCATTTTGTATTGACGTATGTTGCCATAGAGCTCTTAAAGAATTTTAGTGTGGAAGAAGTTTTAATTGTGTCTGTGATGTTAATCCATAATTGCGGTGCTCTGTAGGAAAATGATGATCAAGCGAATTTACTTTTGTATTGCTGTATTCTAAACAAAATGCAGGTACTGGATATAGGAGGTGGGAAACAACTAGAGAGAGCATTCTACTCAGAGTAACCCATTTGCGCCATTAGGATTTGTCATCACATCCTGAACCGCATGGGCTTTAACAACATAATAGCATAATGACACTTCTGCAGCCCTGCCAAGTAATACTCACCTCGCCAGATCCCTGATTGGGGGGGACTGCCTGAGACAACGCTGAACACAAATAGGAGTGTTTTAGAGAAGTGAAACATATAATGACAATGACAAAATCAGTGAAAGTTCAGTTTTTGTGTAAAAAATGCAAACACCAAATATGAACAGTGTGGCGGTCTTCCAAGGTATCACTGCCATGGATACCCTTTTTAAAATATAAACAAGCAAATAATAACACAGTCAAAATATAACTGGTGTAGCATAATCTCACACATGAGCCAAGGCTTCATGCTGGGAGAAGACTGGTTTAATGGAAGTACAGGAATCAAATTTATACAGTCAGTAAACTCCTCCTCTGTGCCTGAGAGATAATTGAGTCAGGAACAGTACAAATCAATTATCTCCAGGCACAGAAAAGTATAACAATTTTTGAACACCCCAAAAGTACCCCCAAAATACATGGAAACCCCACAAAAAGTCACATCACCAGATAGCTTGGATATGGACTAACAAAATACCTGAAAATCACCAAGATAGGTAGTGAGGTAGTTAGGTAGTTTTGGATTGCCATTACGGGGAAGTTTTGACCAATCTGTCACATTCTTGAAGCCCAAAATAGTTCCAGGGAAGTTGTGGCAAGAGCCGATCCCCGTTCGTGGTGTTTTGTACGAAAACCACACAAGTTAGCTGAAAGAAGATCAGTATAGAATGCTCCCTGTTTTCAGTAGTACATATCTCCCGAATGCAGTTCATGTAGTTGTAGTGGAACGGGAACAGGCAACAGGTCCATGATGACCGGTGTTCCCGGGAGTGCCTGGCTGAAATGAGTTCCAGGCACTCGACGGCCAAATACGGCTGCCTGTGTTCGGGAGACAAAATGTCACAACCACGTGCGTTCGCCTGCATGAAATGGCGGCCACCCAGTGGAGCATTCAATTAATTAGTTCTGTTGTGGTTTTCATACAAGATACTAAACATTCCACGTTCTAATGGGTCTCTGGGGTGGTCTCAGTTCAGGAACCGAACAAAATAAATTAAAAAAACTTGGGCACGAATCCAGACAATGAAAAGAAGCCGAAAGTGATGGGGTACTCCTTCACAAACAGCAAATCTGGCCAGCGTTTGTGACAAATGCCTCATTTCAACTGAGCAGATTGGTTCGGGTCGGTACAGTTTGGCAGGTTTAGAATGGTCCAGCCTATTCTATTCCTATGCAAGTCAGACCTTCAGGGGCCATGCCGGGTTTAGAAAAAATGCCTAGCGTGTCATCCAATCAATGGATTGTATAGTAGCTCTTCCCTAACTGTACCATTTCCTATGGCCTTACATCTGAAGCAGGACCCTGAATGGTGCGGTACGGTTCGGTTGTATGGGCCACTTTCATAATGGAAACACTCAAAATAGCATACCGTACCAAACCGACCCGAACCGATCCGCTCAGTGGAAACGAGGCATAAGTGGCTACTGAAAAAGACTTCACATAGCCAATTTTGAATACTCTGAGTTGTCTACATTTGCAAATAGTATGCCATTATGGGAACAATTTTCATTCCTGGGCTGCAATATGGTCTCAAAGGCAACATGAGCCCAGCAAACTAATCTGGCAAATTTCAATGTGTAAAAAATCAAATGGGCACGCCCTATGTTTGATCCTGTTCATTTTATTGTTTTGGGGGGGGGCTTTGTTGTACTCATGGGACATCACAGCATACAAATGTGTGTTTTTGTTGCAGTAAAAGTGAACAGTATTATGGTATCCACAGTTAAAATGTCATGCAGAACTTGGAAAATAACAAAATGTCTTACTTTCTGACACTTTTTTTTTTTAGATTCTATTCATATTAAATTATGTTTTATAGCTAAATAGGTTATGTGAAATGAAAGCCATATTTTTCCTGAACAAATTGCTATTTAATAAGTATGGGCGCATT
Source organism: Pelobates fuscus (assembly GCF_036172605.1). Classification (NCBI taxonomy): domain Eukaryota; kingdom Metazoa; phylum Chordata; class Amphibia; order Anura; family Pelobatidae; genus Pelobates; species Pelobates fuscus. Next base: position 228,555,175 of record NC_086319.1, on the reverse strand, counting down.
TAATATGAAAGAGAGAAATTATGGTTGAACAGATATACATGTCAGGATTACTGTTTGATCCAGCATGTAGAACTGTATAGCACAGATGACAAATAAGTAACGTATTACCGGTCCTTAGAATGGCCGGATTTAACGTACATAGAATAGTCAAAATACTAGCCGAGGTCAGGGAACACAGAAAGGGACGTAGCGATGAGGAAAGCCAGGAGTCAGGATACCAAAATATAGAGAAGTCAATAAACAAAGTGAAAGTCAAAAACCAGGTAGAAAACTAATAACAGGAACACGCTCTCGGACAACCACAAGGGAAACCACGACAGGGCACTGAGCAGGATGAGAACTGGGCCTAAATACCCCTCCTTTAGTTCTGATAGGCTGTAAGCGGCCTTTGACCCCAAAGTCAGTTACCAGGTTTCATTTGCATAATTGCTGCTCAGCATTCACCCTTCTGTGGATTAGGTTGCTGCTCGGCACAACTTTTCCTGTGTGGACAGTAAATGTCATTAACCACATTTCTATAAGCGGATGAATACGTGACAATATAGCTCAAATACTAGGTTTTATTCAAAACAAACTTGTACAATGTTTGAATATTTTTAAATGTTTATTGAAAAAGATGTTGATTACTGCACATGAGAGTTGTTGATGATCTATGAAATGGCAAATATTATATCTAGCATTCATATCATAAAACCAGAAGCTAACTCATAGAATTAACAAAGGGTTATATGGCAGCAATAAAAATGTCTTGGGGAGAAATGGTACGCAAAGTGCATTTAAGCAGTTTAACATATTTAATCCAGTTAGCAATACAAATGATGATTTATGTGCATTGGCCCTCTGCTGAAGCCCCCTATTGGGCAAGTCATTTCTTACATTAAGCTCACACACTCTATGCATTATTCTATGGCACTATCATAAAACTAAACAGGGGCATTTGATTTAAAAGCATTTAAGAAACTAAAGGCTTCAGTCTATCAGTCCATTTCCAAATACATTTTCATAAACACTAAAGTTATGGGAGAAGTTTTTTGAGCATGGACCATGGACGTATGTGAGATAAATGAGGTTAAAATAAGTATTGCACGCAGGAGTGACACAAAGTAGTTAGACCGGAACAGAGCAATGGTTCACAAGCTATTCCTCAAGGAACACACATTTGTAGGAAAAAGAACCAAGTAGTTTGAGCTTTACAAATGCCAATGTGTATTGATATATTCTGTTGTATAATAATTTATAATCACATTTGCCTATGTAAAATAGTCACGGGTGGTTTTCTGAAAAGCTATGTTTAAATGCCACCATTATAAGTGGTCTAAAAAGTGAATGTTTTCTCTGACAATGATTTCTACCTGTTTTTGTAGAATTATCCCTTTCAGAATACCACTAAATGTAGAGTGGCTGAAAAACAGAAAAACAGATCACTTTTCTTTTTGAAAGAGAGGTCGAAAGAGTGATAAATCGGTTGTGGCACCAAAAAAATGGCATACACTTATAACTGCTTTTTCGAGAAAAAAAAAAAGATGACAAAACCTGATAGATTGAATAAATTAGAATTCAAATTGGTTAAAATTAGATGTAAATGTTTCGGCAACGCTGTAAAAAAAACCTCCCTCATTGTGCACTTCCACTAGTCTGTGTTCCATCAATAAATCTTCATTTTATATGTAAGGCACAAAGAAAATATAACAGTGAAATTGTAATCCTGTTCCCGGGCAGTATACAATCATTTGGCAGAGACTTCTACAGTTTGATTTTTCTACCTCCTATACTCTCATACCCTGATCATAAATGTATGTATAAAGTGCATATATAACTGTTTTATATCTGTTTTTAAGGCCAATAATAAGTGTAAATAATGGCTCTTTTATATAATTTTCAGTTTAGTATTAGTGTACTTTTTCAGGAAATTGCCTTATTGCACCTGAGTTAAGCCAAATCTCATAGGGCTTGGGCATTTGGGAGTAACTCTAATAAAATAACAGAATTTATTTCCTATAAGACACATAACCATAATGAGATTTTCCCAAATATTTAAATGTACAGTGACTTAAAATGAAATGGCTGAATAATCTAGTACATTAATCAATATTAACAGTATGAAACATTATGAAAACCAACCAGATGCTCAAGAGTTCTCAGAAGTCCAAATCTATTAAATGAAATCTCCAAACACCTGCTGGAGGAGAACTTGGGGAAAAAAAGGAAATTATACAGGATAATATCATGCAGGCAAGCGGATATGCGACAGTTAGACTATCCATCATATGCAAAGTCCATGAAAGCCCTGGAGAACACACACAGGGATTTTCATATGTATGGGTGTCTCTGGTTTGTTTTTTGTTTTTAACTATTTCAGTTCCACATCTTACAACACATATTTACCTGCTATGGCTTGGTTTTTGTTTTCTTTTTTTCTTAATATCATAAATTTATACAAATACTTTACATAGACAACTGCATAATGAAATAATGTGAAAATGGTCAGCACTTCCAAATATATCAATAAATAACTAGATTTGTATAAACTATCCTATTAGAGAATTCTGGAATTTTGAAACAAAATATCTGCATGTTGATTTTGCCACAGAACATACAAAAGGATGGGGTATTGTCAGGATCGGGACAGGGATCCAACACGCAGAGTACAAACAGGTACAGGATACGTATACCGGACCTTAGAATGGCCGGACTAACGTACGGAGAGTATAGAGAATGGTCAGAGACAAGCCGAGGTCGAGGGAACGAGAGGACAGGTAAGCGAGGAACAAGCCGGGTCAAGGATAACAGAGGTAAACAGAGTAAGTCAAACAAGCCGGGACGGAACCAAAGGGATAACAGAAAATACCAGAGCACTGTGTGACTAGACAGGCTAGAACCACGACAGGGCAATGAGCAAATGGGAGAAGCAAGTTTAAATACCCTGGCTCGGAGGGAGAGACACGCCTCCGACGAGATCTGATTAGTCTCTAAAGGATTGAGTGACAGGTCGTTCCAGGCTGGCGTCATGACGTCGGTTTCCGGACGTCCTGCTACAAAAGGAAGTGACTCCCTCGCGGCCGGCGTTTACGTGACCGGGTGGACCGCGAGGAACAGAGGAAACAGCCCGTCCGGACGGATAGACGTCTAAGTCTCTACCTCTCTCGGAGGTAGAGACTTCAGGTACCCTGACAGGTATACAGGAACTATGGGCCTGACTGGACAGTGAGCAAATAACTAAATATATTTTTAAGGGATTTCGCTCCTTATCATATCAATTCATATTGCGTCACCATGCACACACACATACTTTATAAAGCCAAACATAGCCATGTACATATTGCTCACAAGTATAGACACCACACCCACAATATGCCAGGAAATGTAAAAAAAAATGCTTTATGAATGTCATAGATTAGGCATATCCAATTACAATTAATTATATAATGCCAACATATTCCACAGCGGTATACTAAAGATAATCTAAAGAGATCATTTTAACAAAACAAGTCAGACATACGGGAAGAGTGGGTAAACAGGCTCTGGCCTAAATTATCTTACAATATTAACCCAATGGCATTTAGCTTTTACTATGATTTAAATAATAAAAACCAAAGAAAAAGTTACTTGCTCACTATCCCAAATCAAATTTAAATAACTGGAGGTTTTTTAGTACAATTCCAATGGCCATTCAAGTGTAAGCTTTTTATTTTATGTATTGGGGCTGATGTGTACTTTAGACATTTCTGACTATACACTTAATGAAGCTCCTCATTGTATTTTGAGAAAGTCATGGGACACTGTCATGTCAAGTGTAAAAATAATGGCAAAAACTAACACCCATACATAAACAGTATGGATGCAGTGTAAAGCAATATATACTGTCTAGATAAGAAGGAACAGAGTACTCATATAGACTTTCTGTAGTGTGCCAAGAAGCCCCAATCCACACCCACTAGTCCATGATATTTAGTGTTGAAGAAAATTTCATTCTGGACTCACATGCTTTACTCTTTGTAATTTTGAAGTTTTCTTCGAGTATTTAGATTTTAGGGCTCTGAATGGAGTATTCTTTCTTCGTGAAGTGGTGTTCAACTGGAATGTAGTAATGGTCTAATTCATAGTGTTTTATAGAGTGTCTGTGTGTGCTCGTTCTTTCATTTAATTGTTCGATGGTTTTAACAATGTAACATCCCTGGTTGCATTGCCTGCATTCAACATTTGTTGATGTGCAGGAGGCTGCTACTTTTATGCAGGGCCAGTGCAAGGATTTCTGTCACCCTTGGCAGAGATTTATTCACTAAACCCTGAATTGCAGTGAGTTGAAAACCAAATTACAAAGTTTAAGCAAAAACAGCAGAACTGTGACTGTAGCAGAATTGGAGAATTATTCTATATCAGAACTTTTGGCCTTAATTTTGCCATATGGTTTTTAGTTAGGTCTGCCTAATACACACATACTGCTTAATGTGTACATCCATAAACACATACTGCTTAATACATACATCCATAAACATATACATGCATCCATATACACATAATGTAGAGACCTACATCCTTATACACATACTGCCTAATACATGCATCCATACACACATACTGCTCAATGCGTACACCCATACACGCATACTGCTTGATGTGTATATCCATACACACACACTGCCTAATACATGCATCCATACACACATAATGTAGATACTTACATCCTTACACACATACTGCCTAATACATGCATCCATACACACATATTGCTTGATGCGTACATCCATACACAAATACTGCTCAATGCGTACATCCATACACACAACTGCTTGATGTGTACATCTATACACACACACACACTGCCTAATACATGCATCCATATACACATAATGTAGATACTTACATCCTTACACACATACTGCCTAATACATGCATCCATACACACATGCATTCATACACACATACATCCATAAACACACACACTGCCTAATACATGCATCCATACACACATAATGTAGATACTTACATCCTTACACACATACTGCCTAATACATGCATCCATACACACATATTGCTTGATGCGTACATCCATACACAAATACTGCTCAATGCGTACATCCATACACACAACTGCTTGATGTGTACATCTATACACAAACACACACACTGCCTAATACATGCATCCATATACACATAATGTAGATACCTACATCCATAGACACATACTGCCTTATGCATGCATCCATACACACATGCATTCATACACACATAAATCCATAAACACACATACTGTCTAATAAATGTATCCATACACACATACTGCCTAATACCTACATCCATAAACACGCATTGCCTAATATATGCATTTATACACACACCCTGCCTAATACATACATCCATACACACATACTGCCTAATACATGTATTGCAAATTAAATACCTAATGTATTGCACACACTCACAAACTCTCACTGTCAGACACATACTCAGTCACTGACAGACACAAACACTCACAGACACATTCACTGACAGACACACACACACACACAGACATACACTCACTCACTGACAGACATACACACTCACTCACTGACAGACATACACACACTTACTGATAGACAGACACACATACACACACACACTCACTGACACACATACTCACTCATTGACAGTCAAACACACACTTACTGACACACATACTCACTCATTGACAGTCAAACACATACTCACTGACACACATACTCACACAATTTTATTTTTTTGAGACAAATTCAGTCTCCCTAGCTGCCTGGGATCCAGAGTGGGGCAGCTTCTCACTCCTCCAGCGCGCTGTTTAGTATGCTGGGGCCGGAATGACGTCACATTCCGGCTCCCGGCATCACAGAGGGCGAGTGAGGGAGGAGTGAGAAGCTGGCCCTGCTTTTATGTTATAGGTTTTTTGGTTTTTTTTTTGCTGTGATGGCTATGCTATTTGTGAAGATATGTTGACACAGTTTGGACCACTTATTTCTGTTAAACTTATCTGTACTTAAGTTCTTCATGCTCAGTGAGCATTGGATTTAAATCCCTGGTGATTCTACATATGGCCTCAAGGATGGGGTTATATGTTATGACTAATGGTTTCTCTCTCTGTAGTAGATGTGCATGTAGTATGTGCACAGCAGAGTAAATTCCCTATTAATCACACTACGGTGTGAGCTGAGTTTACTCCATTTCGTTGACTAGATATATACAAGAAAATACATTTAGTAATTTAAATAAATGAACAATGGTATGTCTCTGTTGAATGCTTGACATTCTTTTTGTACAAAGACAATACTTACATGTGCCTATGCATACTGTTACCACGGACTACTGCACATACACATTCTTCACACACTTACACAGACATACATATACAAATAGACATGCATTCAGACTTTTACACACACTACTACACATGCGCACACACTACACACACATATACATACACACTCACACACACACTCGCTCTATCTGTTTGTGCATATAAAGCAATTTTATCATACTTAAATGGTCACATTTTTTTTTTTGGAATGAGTGGGATTTATAGGGGGCACATGAGAATGATGTGCCTACAGGTGCCTGAGATGTAAATCTGGCCCTGTGGATCATCCTTAAAATGCTTTGGAAACTGTAGACTGTAATTTTTGAGAAGCGCATGCCATTGGAAATATACTAATTTGGTTTCCTGAAACTAATTTCAATACTCTTTTCAAAGATTCTAAAATTGCAAACATACCCAAACTGTTCTTCTATTTTTTTGAAATAATTTATTCTACACATCCTCTTCAGCTGCACTCACTGAAGTGGATTAAAAGGCAATATGATTAGATGATCATAGCTCCCTCAAATGCATTATTTAAGGCATCATAGCTCTCTAATGGAAGCTTAAAGTACTTAAGTGCTTTTTTATCCATTTAGAAAATTGATATCATGTCTTTATGATCTACCCATTATTTCATCCATCAGATCAAGTTGTGGAACTCTGTACTATACAGATTGTGGCATTTGCCATTTGCCATGTAATTATTTCAGGTAATGGACAAGGAATAATATACAGATAACTACATGCATGCATTTTGTGGCCATATTCTTGGGCAGAACCAGGACATATATGTCCCAGTCTACCTAAGATTACTAGGAGATGCAGTCTCAGACAACATCTGCCCCATTTTGATAGTAGAAGGTGAAATCACTGATGGCTGGAACTGGAACTCCCTCTAATCTCTTCTGACCCCTTAACTGCTACATTACAGTATTCAGAATCTTTAAAACAAAAACAAATTACAAAATACAATGAATCTACATGTTTTCATTATCTAGTTTTTCAAAAACATTTAAAAGAATGTTGTACAATGGCTTTTAAAAATCCTCGGATGTCCTTGTCAGCAAAATGTATTCTGTGTCAGAGCAAACCAATCTTAAGATTAATATTTCCTGTAATATAAAGTACTGACAGCCTTTATTTGTGCCAGAATTCAGTAGAGAAAAGGTATTGTGTGACAAGTTAAAGCACATGACTTTATACAAGCATCCAGTAACACTGTAGAAGGTCAAGTCTGACGTTTTTATGGTAAACCTTAAAATAGCACAACACAAACTAATAAATATATATTTTTAAAGTAATTTTCTTTAAATTAAAAAAATGGAAGCAGTTTTTTTTAACCAGTAGCCATGTTGATGGTGATTAGCATACATGATTTCTAAATTCTCCAATTGTGAAATTATTAATGGCCTAATATTAATAATTAGATTCACGTTTTTTTGCCAAAAAATGCTAAAAGCAAAAGCTTTTTCATATCAGGTTTAATGGCTTATTTGAATTTTAAAATTGGCAGTAAAGATAGAAGTGCATAATAACTTAATGATTTAGATGTTTTTTTCAGCAGTGAATGCCAGGATGTGTCCGTTAATTTTTTGTTATTGTGACTTTGACCTCAAGCTCATATGTAACTTTATCAGTTTTGAAAAACAGAATTGGTCTGTTAATTTTCCATCTGTGTTTATTATAACTTTTATAGTTTAATAAATACAATTAGTGGCCACTTGGGATATATGCTGTGCCTCTTATTTATAACATGTATTAAAAAAAAATTAATAATAATATATACTTCTACAAAAAATAACACTACATATAGAAACTTCATGAGAATTAAAATGTGTTCAATATAAAATGCAAATTATAGTTTAGAATTTGAAAAGATTTGACAGCCAGGGTATAACAATATTTAGGGATTGACAATGTATTTAAATGGCTGGGTGGGGGCTATGAAGTGGGCCTTTTTGGGGGCCCGCAGGAGTGGGATTTGTGACTGTGTGACTTCCAAACAGAGATATTTGATTTCACTTAACTTACTCCCCAACATTGGCATCTCATAAAGTAGGATACCGGGGGTTGTGGGGTAAATAGACCCACCTGTAAAGTGGTTGGCTTCAGCCTAAGAATAGGCAGACCAGCCAGTCAGTCACCAAGGCAGACCATGTAGGGAGCACTGTTTCAGGTCTCTCTGCAGGGTCCCAGTACCCTGCAGTGCTCAGGCTATGCCTTTTGTGGACATTTGCAGCTATCACATTCATGAGATCCTTGAAAGTGTTAATAAATTGGTGGAAGGAAGAAGGTGCTGGCATTTGATATAATATTCTGATACCCACAGGCTATAAGAGAACAGCCTGGACCCTTCCAAATCCTCCTCTCCTTAGAAAAATGTAAACACGTGAAGGCACAGGGATATTACAATATGTGTATTAAAGGTACACTGTAGGCACCCAGATCACTTAACCTCATTGAAGTGGTCTGGGTGCAAACTCCTATAACCCTTAACCCTGAGCATGTAATTATTGCAGTTTTTATAAACTTCAATAATTACCTGCTAGGGTTAACTCCTCCTCTAGTGGCTGTCTACAAGACAGCCACTAGAGGGACTTCTAGAATCGAAACGGACCTTTGATTCGCTGTGCATGAGGACTTCCAGCATCAGATATTTCCTCATAGTAAAGCATTAAATAATGCTTTCCTCTGGGGAAATCCTAATGCGAGCAAGGGCATTGCCGCACATGTGCATTAGAGCTCCCCGAATGGCGGATGTCGACGTGGGAAGAGCATAGGTGGAGCTGAGCCATCGCCGAGGGGCATTGGTGCTGGACCCAGGTAAGTGACTGAAAGGGTTATTAACCCTTTCAGCGCCGCTGGAGGGGGCCTTGACAAAAAGGGAAGCTACAGTACCAGGAAAAAGAGTTTGTTTTCCTGGCACTATGGTTTCCCTTTAATGTATGTGTGCCAGTTTGAGTCCATGTCTGTGTGTCTGTGTGTCAGTGTGAGAGTTTTGAACAATAAATACTTGCTGATTAACAGGCTGTATTCTGTTGTAACCCGGCTATCATCAAACAAAACATTTTTGGTCTGAGTGTCAGTGTGAGTTTGTTTTTGAGTGTCAGTTTTAGCAGTATTTATGCTAATGCAAGCGTGCATGTGTAGGTTTGTGTCTGAAAGTTAGTTTGCGAGTCATTGTAAGTTTTTCAGGGTTGTGTTTGTGTAAGTGTGTCCGTGCATTCTTTTTTTTTTTCATTCTTCCTTTATTGAGGCAGCTGAATCATGAATTACAGAAAAAAGAAAAGGAGTAATATTATTTCAACACAAATCAAACACCTTATAGTTAACAACTAGGTATGACAGACTCTTTTTTTTTTTTTTAACAATACAGAGAGATACACACTAGTTAAACTTGTCTATATGAGTAGGTTATGCAAACATTTTGTCCAAGAACAAAGACAACACATGGAAAGCATTGTATATAATAAATCATGCTGTATTAGTGATGCGCAATGTCTCTGATGAGTAAGAACACCAGTATAATAAATAGCTGGCAGGGATATGTATGATATAGAGCTGTATACAATTAGCACAGAATAAGCAAAGCTGGTCATATAATGACTTTTGTGGTGTGCTAGTATGCCTACTGCTGTAAGCTAGTGTAACTAACAGATCAGGATGTTGGCAAACGAAAATTAAACAAAACTGAAAATATAATGATATCGTAATGGTGTTCATATAAAACAGATGACTACGAGGTGGGCAACCCAGAGAAACCAGGGTTAATAATATGGTGTTAAGGGGAGGCCTAGTGTGAACAACAACCCTATGTGTGCCGTTACCCATGCGGTCAACCGACACCCGTGCTCATCTTCCTACCCCTACAGCTAGACACAGTCCCAATTAGCAAGAACTGGCCACTTCACCGGCCCCAGGGAGCAAGAAGGGCCCACATGCGATCCCCACTAATCCTGATGCTCACAGCACTGTGATCAATGTCCTGAGAGAAGCAAAGTGTAACGAGGCGTCGTGTTTGTTTCCTCTGTAGAAGTGGTCGAAGCACTGGGGTATGTCCCCTGAGGACTCTCATCCTGGTGGACCGGTAGCGTAGGTGTTCTGGTAAGCACTGGCAGGTCAGGGCAAGGCAGACCCATGATACAAGCCTGGAGTTGTTGATATCTTCCACTGGGGCAGGCCCTGCTTGGTGCAGTGGTGACCAGGAGGTGAGTTATGCAGCGGGTAATGGCTCCAGTTCTTCTCCTCATGCCCGGTTATCCAGCCGCACTTCAATAGATTCCAGCAGGTCTCGCATGGCAGGGGTATTTGGTGCATCCGCCATCTTGTTCAGAGCAGTATGGCAGACCGTATGCAGGTAAGTTTGCAGGCTTTCAGACCCTCCCGCAGTCTAGTGCCAGTATCCACTGAGCTTTTGCCGGGATAACCCTCACCTTGCGCCCATACTCGTTATGGCAGTGAATACAGTGGAGAGATCAGCCACCTCTCCCCGTCTGCATCCACGTGCAGGCCGCAGCAAAGCAATTGCACTAGGTTAGCAGTCGAGCAGTCAGACACGTCCAGAAGTGCCTCAGGTGAGTGCTTGTTAACTCTACTACTAGATGTGCCAGTTTCATGGTGTATAAAACTGGAAAAGCACACTTTTCAGAGATGTTTGCTTGGAGCTCACACTATGTGCGACCGTGTATGCATGTTTATGTGTACGTGTGTACGTGTGTACGTGTGTTAATGTGTCTATAACTACATGTTAGTTTCTTTCTGTATATTAGTATTTATTTGCATAGTAATGAGTGTCTGTGTATGCATTTTTGTGGTATATCTGGGCAGTTAATATGATTAGCAGGACTAAAGAGGCGTTTCCAAGGCAACTAGCTCTAAATACATATCATTTTAAAAAAAAAGTCATTTCTAAGCAGCTTCTCGTACTATTTATGTATCTTGCTTAGATACACCTGGAAAAACAGTAAAGGTAACAAACCACAGCTTCTTAAAGGCAGGTTTATTATTAACCCTTACACTGCGGAAGGTACAAGAGAGGGTGCAAGGGAGCTATAGTGCTAGGAATACAAGTTTATATTCCTAGCACCATACTATCCATTTAACCTAAAGCCTCCCTAACAAAAGCACCCTATTAATATAGCCCCAATCCTCAGCTTAAATTCAGCAGGTCTTCTATCCACAGATCTTTTTTTTTCCATGTTACAAATATAAATCTTATAGATAATGAGGCTCTAACAGTGTGCAGTAAAGTATAGATATATTTTATCACTTGAATTTCGGTTTTCTTTTATATTTTGAATATTTGGGAAATTAAATAACCAATGAGTTCTGAAAAGACGCTATTCCACCATAGGTTTAAAAATACACAGCTGCTGTCTTACAATAAGGATGCACTACAGCATGCATATGTCAAAAATAATTACACAAATAGCACTAATGGATATAATCATGAAACCTGGTGATTTACGTTTATTATCTATTTCTATTAAAAAATATCACTTGCAGACTATGATCTCTAGATGTTTGTATATTTTGGTTACCTCCCTTGCATTAAAGAGGTCAATTATAACACACAATGTAGCCCTTTGTAAGCCCACTTGGAAATAGTTAAAACTTGGACATGTAAATAGAGTGTCTTGTGTGTGTCTGGTGTTTCTCAGTATATTTCTTTGGTTCCCCGAGTAAGGTCATAAGGCTGGGTAATTCAAATCTGTTAACATTTCACATTATTCATTATGTTACATTTCCACAAATACCCTTAAAATTACTTCTTTCCACTCCATTATCATTATAGGGGATCATAGTCAGTTTATAAAGCTTGGCCTCTTACAAGTCAAGGTCAGGAAAAAATGTCTACGCCCACTGATACATTCGTTTAAATGGACTTGTCCAAGTTTTGTTACCGGAATAAAGTTACTTTCATGAGGGATACAATTTTTAATTATTTTCCAATAATTTTGGAAAAATGGCTTGTCATGTCTGCATATTAAATATCAATATGTAAAATGACCCTACAACAATTCAATCATGTGATAATAAAGGTGCATGGGCATCTGTGAGTGCTTTACAATACTGTGGGACAAACTGAAAAAGCTTATTCAAACATATATAATGTCACTGCTGTTATGCTTTAAGATCTTCCTGGAACATAATTCTGGTCCACATGTGATACTTTTTAATGGATATCTAGGTTTAGAAAGCAAAGCATTGACAATTGGCTACAGCAGTGAATGATGTAATGTTATTTTTTAACATTAGTTTATGTTTTTTTTGTTTTTTGTTTTTTTTATTGATGCCAGAAGTGAAAATCAAGAAACATTATGTACGGAAACAGTTTAAAAAATAGTAGGCAGTCAATCATTTTATGAAAGCTGAAATGCTTTATTAATAGCTATGAAGTAGACTTCCTATGAGATAGAATATATGGCATGAAATTAATAACTGGTGATGAGAACCATTGCACCCAAACTTGATCAGCATTTATTTATCTAATAGTGGATTGTTATCCATCTTGACACTTTCAGTGTTCTTCCCCTTGTTAACAGCATGCAGGATTCTTAAACTACATCTGCTAGAACAGTTTTCCTTTTACCATGTTCACGATTGCCAAAAGTTGTATTTTAAGTTGAGACTAGCTTTAAACATTTTTATATTATGTTCTTTTATCCCACATTCCTTTGATGTTAGTCTGTGATAGGACATTTGCTGTTTTGGATTTTATCTCCACTTTGCCAGGTTTTATAATAGACATATTTTGTCTGCTGTATATTTTGGACACGATCCTCATGCTATGGCACTTGTCATTATTACACATCTTGCTCATTGAAGAACTGTTGCCAGGGAAATTTAAGTTAACCCCTTAAGGACACATGACGGAAATGTTCCATCATGATTCCCTTTTATTCCAGAAGTTGTGTCCTTAAGGGGTTAATATTTGCGACTCTTCCCGGCGCAAGTTTATGTTGTGTCTTTCTATTTTACCAGGTGATGTGTGTTATACTTCTATATTATGCAAAGCTGTAGAGATGTAAATAAATAAGGGGTAAATAATTACAATAAATGAAAAACAAAAATAATGTTTAAAAATAGTCATCAAGAACTGACAAAACGGAAATAGTTTAACAAATGTTTAATGAACACATGTATAATTATAGATGTTGATTAGAGATGTCCCGAACGGTTCGCTGGCGAATAGTTCCTGGCGAACATAGCTTGTTCGCGTTCACCACGGACGGCAAACATATGCGATGTTCTGTCCGCCCCCTATTCATCATCATTGAGTAAACTTTGACTCTGTACCTCACAGTCAGCAGACACATTCCAGCCAATGAGCAGAAGACCCTCCCTCCCAGACCCTCCCATCTACTGGACAGCATCCATATTAGATTCATTCGGAAGCTGCATTCTTTTTTTTTATTAATTTTTTTTGTATGATTTATTATTTTTTTTTTGACAGAAGTGTGTTATATTTGAGCATGCTAGGCTGAACGTGCGTATATCATGGCTAGTTGCACTGAGGGTATGAGTATATAGCAGTACATGATTGTGAAAGATGGCTGTCATGTTTAGAGTGTAGCTTGCACGTTATCAACTGTGTATTTATATCAGCAGCTCCACCACTAGTTATAAATCAAGTGTGAGTCCCCTTATGAGATGAGACTAGTGAATAACACTAGTGGGCTATAGTGGGACATGCTTGGCAGGCTGCTGTTTACTGCTTGTGCTCATCCGATCCCTTCTGGGTGCCAGGTGCAGACCCTGGGAGTCCCTGATACCTGGAACAACAAAGTCAAGTCTCTGGCTGAGTGCCGTGTTCGCGGCTTGAGGTGGTGGAAGCTTGTTTTTTCGGGTGGTCGGATCTGTCCCGGTGGTGCTTCACGTCCGGTGCAGGATTGTGGTGGCTTAAGGTGGAGGCGAGTGCTTGATGTGGGGCAGGCTCTGCATTTCTGTTCGTGCCTCCGGTCCCGTCTTCGACGCCTTTTAAATTGGTGGATTTTAATGGGGACTGCTTCGCTTAGCTGTGGTGGAACTTGTTGGGGTTGTGGTGGAGCTTGTTGGGGCTTCCTGCTTGTTATTTGCTTCCAAAATTGATTATAGAGTCTGTCCAGCTTAGACTCAATATCCTGCCATGCTTTGCTGGTACCAGGAGGACACGTGGCTGCCGCCATATTGGGAGAGTCGCAGATGAGTATGTCAGCCTGGGCGGCTGTGCTCTGTGCGTCCATTAGCTCCAGACAGCCTCTCAGGGGTGGACCGAGATAACCCACACCAGTCCGAGGGCGGGTAACGGAGCTCCTGCCGGGAAGTAGCTGCTCCTGGGCATCCCAGGATCGGGAGATCGGACGCCCAGTGAGCACCAGGCCACACTTGCCACGCGGAGGTAAGTAAGACTCTGTCCAGTTGCTGAACACTATTAAGCATGTCGGGTCAGTCAGGTAGGAGCAACATTGCTGGGTCATCCCCTTCTTGGTTGAAATTTGCTTGTTGATAGCTGCTTAAAGTGAGATATTGAGGGAGCTCACACGAAGTGCGTCTTTCCTCCATGACAGCTAGGCCCCGCCCCCCGGAAGCTGCATTCTTAGTGAGAGGAGGGACAGTGTAGCTGCTGCTGATTTAATAGGAAAATCAATAGCTAGGCTAGTGTATTCAGTGTCCACTACAGTCCTGAAGGACTCATCTGATCTCTGCTGTAAGGACAGCACCCCAAAAAGCCATTAGGGCTAGAACATCAGTATGCTTTTTTTTTTCTGTGTAATCTAATTGCAGTTGCCTGCCTGCCTGCCAGCGTGTGTGTCAGGCTCACAACGTATACTGTGACCACTTGCCCAGTGCCACCACTCATATCTGGTGTCACAATAGCTTGCATTTAAAAAAAAACTAAAAACTTTTTTGACTTTGAAATAATAGCAGTCAGTTTCCTTCACACATGTGCGTTTCAGGGCCTGCCAGGGCACAGTGTCACACCAGTGCAACTCATATCTGGTGTAACAGTAGTGTACATTTAAAAAAAAAAATACAGGGGGCTTGTTGTCACCTTTCGGGGACCCTTGGTGTTGTACGTAGCTGGGTGGAGGAAGAGACCTTCATTGACATCAGTGAGGACAAGGAATGGGACATGGCTAGCTTGGTATCCAACCTTGTGCAAATGGGGAGTTTGCGGTTGTGCAAATGGACTGTTTGCAGTTGTTTGCGATGCGTTAAACGGGGAGTTTGTTCTGTCACTGTGAAGCGGGCGTAACCCTTACACTACCTGATCGATACAACATCATACCTGATGTTTTAAAGCACATTATTCCAAACAATTTAGGAATGTTAGGTGATTTCTGCCCATTATGGATTAAAACCAGACTCTGCATCAACTAGGTAATTTTCCATGGGAGTTTTGCCATGGATCCCCCTCCGGCATGCCACAGTCCAGGTGTTAGTCCCTTTGAAACAACTTTTCCATCACTATTGTGGCCAGAAAGAGTCCCTGTGGGTTTTAAAATTCGCCTGCCTATTGAAGTCTATGGCGGTTCGCCCGGTTCGCCCGGTTCGCCCGTTCGCGAACTTTTGCGGAAATTCGCGTTCGCCCTTCGCAAACGGAAAATTTTATGTTTGCGACATCTCTAATGATGATGCACGTCAATAAGGAACAATAAAAATATTGATTTGACGATTTGTTTTATTTTAAACTGCAATTCATCCGAATTAGCACAGATTAGATGAATGTATAAATTCTAGAACTCTGATCCAAAACATAGTCAGATCACAAACCAAACTAATTGTGCAATTCAAAAGTACACTTATTTTATTTCACATAAAGACATTTCAGACCTTTCTAAAACACATTCCAACCCCACAGTGCACAATATGTATAATTTCTAAAATACAGCAAAGTACTAATAAGAAGCCCACTTACTCCACACCTCCATGCCCTCTATGCACCAAACACCAAAACCGTAAAGGCTCCAGTTACCATAGTGATAACAAACAACTGATAGGATCATGCATACCAATGAGGGTACTCTTTAGGTGTTAGGGGGCCTTCTAAAGTTTGTTATAAAAAATCTATAACCCTCTGGTATAGCATTCTCTTTTAAAGTTTAATTTGAGTTTTATGTTACAAACACTGATTAAGTAATCCGGAACAATATGAACTGATATTTTGTTACCATCAGTGTTTCCCCTGTGTAATACAAGTTGAAGTGTACTAAACTTAAGAACTTTCAGAGGACCAAAAACAGAATTGTCATTAAGACTGGGAAGGGTTAAAATTTCAAGAAAAACTAACCTCCATCAATCCATGATCCGGCGGATAGTTTATAGATGCAGGAAATTTAAAGGAGTACTCCAAGGATCTTTGGACTTTGGGATCATTGGGCTGTAGTGATTATAATTCTAGTAGTACCCTGTTCCTATATCCAAATAAAGGGCATACCATATTGCAATGGTTTGGCCTCTCACCTGGATCTAGGCACAAACGTTACTATGCTGTTGACTGAACAAAAACCAGCTTCTGCAGAGCTACAAAAGTCAGATTCTGATTCTGTTGCCATTCAATGGCTGAGAGCATCATCTGAGCTTTCCCAGAAACTGATTGAATTATATTCTCTGCCCAGAAATATGCACATAGTTGACACTAGCCAGCCCGGAACTCTTATTCTGAGATGGCTAATGGCACCTCAATGATGATGCTGGAGGTGTAGTTACACCTCCAGGTGCAAAAGAGTTAAACTCTGTAGATACACTTACAAACATTTCAATAATTTTAAGTGGTCATGGTGTTTGGAGTCTGTATGTGCAGTATATCCCTATGAAAAAGGTCATGGTGCTTAGTGTAACCCTTTAACACCATTTTTACTCTTATAGTTCTCCAAGTAAAATCAATCTAAATGCTAGACAAACAATACTCCAAGAGGACGGAACTAACCCAGAGTAATAATTAAGTCATTGTAAGCATCTTGTGCATTGGCTTATGTTAAGTTAAATGTTATGTTAAAATTCCAGATAAAAGGAAACACTTGTTGTTTAGAGCATTAGGTACCTGTTTCCTGTCTTAAGTTTCCAGAAACCACCTAGCTCCAGATGGTAATTTGATGAATGTACAAAAAAGAGATGTGCATGTCCAGTACTCTGCTGGGGTCACTCAAGGACATTCACAGAGTTGTCTCTAAGAAACTTTTGTGTTGTCTTGGCTATGTTGGCTATGTCCTTTTGGTCAGTCTGATTTACTGAGCACTCGGGACCAGTCTTTCATTATGGATATCTCTGTGTTTAGCTGAATTCAGCTTTTTCTCAACTCAGACTAGTCCCTGCTTCTGAATAACACCTCCAAAGCATGATGCTACCACCACCATGCTTCACAATTGGGATGGTATTGTGCAGGTGATAAGTGGGGGGCTGGTTTTCTCCAGACATGATGCTTTGTAACTGAGGTCAAACAGTTCAATCTTCTATAATCAGACTAAAGAATCTTGTATTTTACAATCCGATTGTCTTTTTGGTGCTTTGTTTGCAAATTACAAGTGGACTTTTATGTGTCTTGCAGCAAGGAAAGGCTTCTGTCTGGCCATTCTGGTATAAATGCCATATCAGTCACATGTTTTTTGAAGTTCACTCAGCGTGACCATCGGCTTCTTGTCACCTCTCTTCCCAAGTCCCCTCTCCATCGATTGCTCAGTGTGGCCAAACAGACAGCTCTAGGAAGAGTCATGGTTGTTCCAAACATATTCTATTTAGTAATAATATAAGCCACTGTGCTCTTGGGAACCCTCAAAGCAGCCAACATGCTTTTGGATATTAGTGTTTATTTTTATTTTTATTTACAGTCAGCTGTTTCTGTTATCAAAAGATCATTAACATAGTGTTCTGCCTACTTTGGGGGTGCTCCCTTGGTGACTTCAGGAGGGTGATCTAGGGAAGAGAACTTTGATATGCACAGCTATTTAATGGTGAGAATACATGTAATACCTGGCTGTTCATTGACATACCATAGAAAGTTAGGGATATGTCATGACCTATCCTCACCTCTCTGCTAGTGTAGGGGTCATTGAGGTTTTCTTTGGGCTTTAGCCTCAGGTGTTTCCGGAATCTTGCAATGTCCCTAGACTTATTTTGACCAGTTATATCATTGGCACCATGAAAATGTAAACGACAAGAATCATGCCATGATGATTTTGGTTTGAATATCAGGTCAATTCTGCCTAATGGTCCTGGATGCTGAAATAATTAGCAAGACATCACATACTTCACATTCATGTTTTAGAATTTCCAACATTCTAGCTGCAGGACATAACAAGGCTTATCTGATACAGTACACTTAATTTGTGATATATTAAATTAGCTTGGATGTTGTTTTAAGTAAAGAAAAAGAACTTACGGTTGTGTGAAGTATCATGTGAAGTAAAAATCTATGAGATATGAAACTTGTGTTTATTTTTAGAGTACCTGATATTCCCAGTGTTTAAATGTGTACATTTTAACCCCTTAAGGACCAAACTTCTTGAATAAAAGGCAATCATGACATGTCACACATGTCATGTGTCCTTAAGGGGTTAAATCATTTTGTATTCATGTTGATACTTAAAAAAAAATAAAAAAATAATACAAATGTTTTATGTTTTTGGTTCCCTAGGTCCGTGTATTTACTTTTTCTGTTGGTCAGCATAATTATGACAAAGGACCCATTCAGTGGATGGCTTGTCAAAACAAAGGTGTGTACATATACCACAAACATGTATAGTAGATGTTTATGCATTTTAATTTTGCCTTAATAAACCGGTTAAAGGAAATATTAACTTTTTGATCAACAGATGCAAATATTCAAACTTAACAAATGGTTATTTACTGAAGTGTTCAAAGTGAATTTCAAAATTATGACAAAATAGCTGAATTATAAAAGTATAATAAAAAACAAGTCAATACTGTTTTCAGTTTGGCTATGTTGGATTTCATTATGAATTGACTTTGAATTCCAAGAAGCTCTCACTATAGAAAACAAACATAAATTAAATAAAACATTTATTTCTTGTGTTAATGAGCTACTCTAATTTTCTCCCTTAACTGGTAAAGAGGTTCCTAATTAAATACTTCTACTAATTATGGATAAAATGTGGGTCTCTCACTGTAGAAGTAAAAGATTCTCAAGTGCTCACAATCCTTGATGGCAGCTGATCTGCCTTTAGTCTGCATTCAAGGTTGGTGAGTGCAAAACTGCATGTATTTGTATACTTATACACTTCACATTGGTCAGACAGCAGATTTTATAAAAACCTTTGCTGCCATCCAAACAGCAATCCTTAAAATAGAAAATTAGTTGCACTCTATTAATATTGTTACTAGAACTTGGTGGACTCAAAAATAATACTCTTCCGATGTGCGCAAAAGTTTATTTACACAAATAACAAACACCCAGAAGTCTGTGCAATTTTCAGATAAATGTTTTTTCTATATATTATATTTTGCAGTTGTGAAAACAAATTTTAATTTAGAAATAAAAGGTTTTAGACTCCAAAACAATCAAGAAAAGTGTAACTCGGTGGAATATACTTAGGCATTCTTTTGCCTTTTTTCATCTTTAATAAATCTTAGAACTATTCATGGAAATGGGGATCTGGAGTGCTAGATCATTCTTTAGTCTTTTTCTTAGAAGAAATGCCTTAGGTTAAAGAGCAGCATTTCAATTAACAAACTAGTAATTTACAGAAGTTGATCCTTTGTGGGACCTTGCCTGTTTTTACTCATGTTGTATGGAGAAGGTAAGACAGATGTTTTAATGTGCATTGGGGTAAGATCAGACTGGCAGTATTTTACTTAGGCCTACCTATCCTGATATTTTATGCACTAAAGTGCAAAGATAAATAATATACTGGCCTTGACCGCTCATTTTTATTTCTTGAAAAAATGTATTCTTACATTGCCTCTGGTTCAAATTACTTGGTATTTTTTATTATCATTATAGTTTATCCTGTGCAGCCGAATATGTTGACTCTGTAAATTATGATACAAATACTTTTTATCATGTATAAAAAAAGTTAAGCTGAACCCAACCACTAAAATTGGACTGGAGAGGCCAGGCCACTTTAAACATTTTCACGCAAAGTCAATTTCCACAAGGAAAGTTTAAAAGTGTAGCTATATTTTGATTATCTTCCCTCAATAACTCTGGAAGGTGAATTAGAGTAATTACAATGTGAATGTTAAATATTAGAAAATGTGTCTCTTATGTATTATGTATGGTTAGGTTAGGAACCATTAAGGCCGGGTTATTTTATCACCAGTGATAGGCTTTTAGTAATTATATGTAAATAAATGCAAGTATGAATAGAAAAAAGAGAATAATGCATATTATATGCATTATATATATATATATATATATATATATATATATATATATATATATATATATATATATATATATATATAGTGTTCAAGTAGAGATTGTAGCCATATTAGCCCATTTTGTAGATGTAAAAAATAGATAATATTTGTATCTTGAAATACCTTTTTATTGGACTAACAGAATTTTTTAATGACAAGCTTTCGGGAGAACCTCCCTTTCTCAAGTCTAAAGCATTTCTGAGCAAGACAACACATAGAATTCAAAGTTGAGTTGTGATACAGGGGTTAAAGCGACATGAGTGCAGATAAGACACAGGTTTCATAGAAAATAGACACCATTCTCCCAGAGGGTCGTAAATGTCATGTGTGGAGATCACAGAGTGAGGGGGGAGAGAGAGAGAAAAGCAAGCAAACAGTGCAGAAGAAGGTGCTAGAAGGGGAGAGTTAAAAAATAATAATAATTATATTAAGAATGCATGAATTCCCATCCAAGAGTAACAGGATATGCATGAAGGCCTATATCCAGCACAGACAGACACACACTCACACATGTACATATACGTATACACGAGTAGTGTATATGTACAAGTGTACACAAGCACATACACAATATACATACAAAAATATACATATAAAAACAACAGATTGCACAAATATATGTACATGTATACCTATACATACATGCACACATAAGCACCAATACATGTACCTATACATATACAAATGTGCCTACACATATATAGACCTATAACATGAGATTATTTTAAATGTTTATACGAAAATATTAACTCATTTAAATAGCTCACTTAGTGATATTAAATCAAGGCCATATTTTAAATAATAAAGCTATATATAATTATAAAAACATTATTTTTTTTTCTAGTAGGTTGGAATATAGGAAAATATATTTTAAAATCTGCATCTGATAGGTGAGTGCTGAGACCAGCAAAAGGCAGGTTGTTGATATGTCCAGGTTACTGTTGAAATACATATATATTTTTTCATAAGTATGAAATGGAACCCACAATGAGATTTGTTGTACCAAAATAATGTTTTCAGTACTTGATGCATGTGAGTCATTATCAATATTTTCAGTAAAACTGTGAAAATGTACACACTTGTCAAAACAACACTAAGTTATCTATTATTTTATAACTATGCTCTATTATTTTATAAATATGTTGTAGGTTTTTATTATGAAATCCCATCTATTGGAGCAATAAGGATCAATACACAGGTTAGTATTTTTGCAAAATGTTCTAATTAGCTTATGGTTGTCTTTGATTTTTTTACATTTCAAATTACAATATGTACTCTTATCAGGTAACGTAATGTACACGGCCTTACATAATTCCTATCAGTACATAAAGTAATTCTAGATATACCCCAAAAAAAGAAATGCATGTACTTTTATAAATATTTTCTTTGGTGGATTAAGAAAAAAAACTGCTTGCAAAAGCTGTAGATCTGGTGCCTCACTGAGAACCCTCCGAGCAGGAGCTGCAAAAGGCACGGAATCACCACTTTTTTTTTAGAGCTCATTAGAAGGGTGGGATGATGCAGGTACAGTCTCACCCAATGCACCTGCTGCTTCCATTAGCTCTGTAGATAGCCAACATTGGAAAAACACTTCCAGAGTAACTTTTTGAGAAGGTTTATCAAAATGTTACCGTTTAATTTTGGGCAAATGTTTAGCGTAATTTATGAAATCAGATTTCTTTTTTTGTCTCTTGCTTCTTTTGCACCCTCTGCATCATTTTTTTATTTATGAGATACAAGATTCAAATTCACATAACCAGATTTCTGACCAGAATGTGACAACTGTAATAGATGGCCATTTATACTTTCCTTACATCTTCTTTATTATGTTATCTTAATTATGTAATAGGAGCTGCTAATCATCCCTCATGGTCAGCAGTCTTAGACCAGGCAAATACCTCCACAAGGTGAGAGAAACAGTGAGATCTTTTCACATCCAGCAGCACCTTTGTTCTTCCCACTATGAACACGATTCCCTCTATCTTTCCCCTCTGCACAGATGTATAATCACTTCCTCACCACATGGTGGAAAAGTTCTGGTAGCCAGTTAACACAGGACAGGTCCCAAGACCTGTTTTTACTGGGACAGGAGTCCCAAACATTCTTTTCTTCGTGTTGATTTCAATTAAAATTGGCACTTTCAGAAACTGTTACAAATAAGGCAGACTTCAAACACATAAAGCATGAAGTCCTTTATTTGACTACAATGTTCCTTTAACCCCTTAAGGACACATGACATGTGTGACATGTCATGATTCCCTTTTATTCCAGAAGTTTGGTCCTTAAGGGGTTAAAGTCATGAGAAAACTTATTAACCATTTTACAAATATACCAGTGCAATCAACTGCCACCACTACACTCACACATTCTCATAAATCTATTCTGTATAAACTCTACTTAAAATAAATGGCATAAATTAAAAAAATGATGGAGAGGGTGCAAAAGAAGCAAGAGACAAAACATATTAACCATTCTTATCCTTACAGTAGTGAATATTTGTCTCAAAATTGGTTTCACCAATAGCTAGAAATGATAGGTAATCTTTTAAGTCAAGAGTGAAAGGCAAATATCCAAATGTGTAAGAATACTGTAAATGTGTCATTAAAATGTATTAAAATGTATTACATAGTCATATATATGTCTTTTCTTCTTCCATTATTATTTATAGACTAATGAATTTTTTTTTCTAACAAGCAAAGATGAGAGCACATATGTGTGCAGAGATTTAAACACAGCTGCCCATTGTAACCAAATCTTCTACTTCATATATTAATTGTGAGCAGCTTTTTTACATAAACATTTCAACACCAGTAAGACTTTAAGCTCTTATACAGTGTTTAATGGGGCTACTTATAGGTTACTTCAATGACTAGAATAATGCTATTGAGTAATTATATGATGACATAATATTAATCCAAGTCAGAGGAAACAATGACTACCTTTTTGTGCAGTTTTTTTTAACTTTAATTATGCAAGCATTTTGTAAAATATAGACACACTGTAGTTTGTATTAATTTTTTAAAGCCTGAAGTAGTGTGTGTTGCATATATAACATCCCTGCAGTTTAGCTATTACGTTCTATGCCATGCAGGAGTTAAATCACTTTCTTTATGCTGCCCTGGCCACAGCATCTGTTATTTTTTTAATTTAAATGTGTATAGCCTAGTGTGTTTACCTAAAAAAAATATTATTTTTTTTCAGGAAGTGACTATTATTATTTTTTTATTATTATTTTTGTCATTTATATAGGGCCAACAGATTCCGTAGCGCTTTACAATATTATGAGAGGGGGATTTAACTATAAATAGGACAATTACAAAGAACTTAGGGAACAATAGGTTGAAGAGGACCCTGCTCAATCAAGCTTACATTCTATAGGAGGTGGGGTGTAAAACACATTAGGACAGGAATTTGCAGTCAAATAAGGTGGGTTGCCCTTTAGGAGAGGGCAAGAGACAGGTATGTGAGGTAGAGGTTACTCTGGGAGGCCATAAGCTTTCCTAAAGAGATCGGTTTTAAGGCACTTCTTAAAAGATGCAAGACTAGGGGAGAGTCTGATGGAGGTAGGCAGGCTATTCCATAGGAAGGGAGCCGCCCTCGAGAAGTCCTGCAAGCGTGAGTTGGCCATACGGGTGCGGACAACGGACAGGAGGTGGTCACGGGCAGAGCGTAGAGACCGAGAAGGGACATACCTATGGATCTGTGAGGAGATATAAGAGGGGCTAGAGTTGTTCAGTGCTTTATAGGTGTGAATTAGTACCTTGAATTGACTCCTATAGCATACAGAAAGCACATGTAAGGACTGGCAGAGGGGTGAGGTGTGAGAGAAACGACTAGAGAGGAAAATCAGTCTGGCAGCAGCGTTCATTACGGACTGTAGCGGTGCAGTACAGCTTTTGGGAAGACCAATCAGGAGAGGGTTACAATAATCCATGCGGGAAATTACTAGAGCATGGACAAGTTCCTTTGGAGCGTGTGAGTCACAGCCCAGAGAGGTGTGGCTATTTTTGCATAAACAATGTGCTTTAGCTCCTAAATGGCAGAGAATTGTATTTTCCCTGTTTTTTGTTTCACCCTATACCATGTGTCCTATACCTCTTTTTTTCTCTCAGCTCCTTTTTTTCTCTGAGCTCAGTGTCTCAAGAGTTTCTCTCAGTTACTAATTCTTGTAGTCATATAACCAGAAATTGCATTGCCCTCATCTTCCAAGTGTGCACTCTGTATTGTCTAACACCTATTTTCATATACTAACTTGTGTTTTCAATGTGTCCATTATCCAACATCTAAAACCTAGCCCAAATCAGCATAGCAGAAGTCTCAATTAATATGATCAGCATCAATATTCTGCCTGACATTCATTTTTTTCACCATTCAGGTTTCTCATGTCTGTCTTAAATTCTGTTTGCAAATATGCCCTACTGTCATCAATTGTTCTCATATAACAGGGGCAGATCAAAGCAATTGCCCCCACTGAGCTGTCTGTCACATGGGAGGGAAAGCACACTTGGGCACCTGCAATTAATATAATTTTGCCCCTTGTATCATCTCTGGCATCCAGAAGCATTTCTTGGCACATGGGGACATTACAGGGAGAAAACAATGTTGGTTGTGCCTGGTCACCAGGAATTTTAAAATTAACACTTGCGAGGCAGAAGTGTGTATTGTTTGTCCCATCTAATAAGGACAATACACACTTACTTCAATGCTTGTTTTCCTTCTTGGTGGGATTTGGACTCAGGGCCGGTGCAAGGATTTTTGCTGCCCTGGGCAAACAAAAATTTGCCGCCCCTTTCATATGCTCTGCCCACCATGTGACATCACAATGCCCCACCCATATGATTTGCTATATGAGCCAGCGCCAGTGCTGCACACAGTGTCTTTTCTCTGAAAAGGCAGTGTGCTTACATTAACCTCCCTGGCGGTATTCCCGAGCGTGACTCGGGGTTAATTTTCGCTGCCAGAAGCGGTAACCCCGAGTCACGCTCGGGGTAGATAAGATTTACTTACCTCCGCCGCGATCCGCTTCGGGAGGACTGCCTCACAGCCCAGGCAGCCCTCCCACGGCAAATCAGGCCCCCGGGGGCCATGTGATCGCTCTCAAAGAGCGATCACATGGCCCTCTATAGCTGGCTGTGGATCTGCCAGCAGGGGGACTGTTTGAAATATCAGACAGTCCCCCTGCTGGTGGGAAGTATAAAAAAAATAAAAAAAGACAAGTGTAAAAATAAATTCAATATATTTATATATATATATATATATATATAATATGTATATATATTATATATATAATAGATGTACATATATATATATTATATATAAATACGTATAATTAAAATAATAAATAAATAAAATAATAAAATAAATAAATAAAATATTGAAACAAAATTTAATATAAATTATATATGCATATGTAATTTCATTCTAACTGTATTTTGTTATTAATATATATATATATCGGTAACAAAATACACTTAGAATGACATTCTATATATATATCTATATATATATAAAATACAAATAAGCGCAAATATATATATATAGATAAATACATATAATTACATAAAAGATTACATTAGTATACACGTAGAATTTAAATACTTATAAATGCATATATATTAAAATTCTACATGTATATTTAAATAATCTTTTAACGTAATTATGTGATTTGATTAATTAAAATTTGATTGACATGCCTGACATGGGGGCGGAACTGGGCGGGTAATTCAAATGCAAAAAAATGGTACCACTTTTGGTACAAAATTCCTGACATAATCATACCGCCAGGGAGGTTAAAAAGCCTGCAGAGACAGGCTATAGACACCAGAACCACTACCTTAAACTGTAGTGGTTCTGGTGATTATAGTGTCCCTTTAATGTGAGGTAAATTAGAGATCAGTGCCACTAATAATATACTTACCACCATATGAGGACAAGAGGATGATGATGGGCTCAGGCTGCAGTCTGGCTCCACTGGTCTGGTGTTAAAACAGGCTCTCTGGAGGCAATGCTCACAAAAATCAATGAACAGGAAGCAGCTCTATTTTTTTGGGCCCCTTACACTGCTCAAGGTCTGGGCCCCCAAGGCCTGACCTGAGAATGCCTACAAGGCCCGCCCATAAGCCTTATGCCTACAAGGCCCACCCATGAGTTCGCTCACAGGGAGTGGAGTGTATGTGCGTATGGGATGTGTTATGTATTATTGTAGAGGATGTGTGTGTTCTTATGGAATGTATAGGGGATGCAGTGTATGTTTGTGTGTAAGGAATGCATTGTGTTTCTGTATGTTTGTGTGTGTGTAAGGGATGCATTGTGGGAATCTGTGTTTGTATGTGTAAGGTATGCAAGGTGTGTCTCTTTGCATGTAATGTAATGCAGTGTGTGTGCCTGTAAGGGGTGCATAAGTGCATTGAATGTGTGTAAGAGATTCATTAAGAGAAGCAGTGTGTGTGTGTAAGGGATGCATTGCATGCTTCTGTGTATTTGTGCAAGGTTGCATTGTGTGTGTGTGTGCGTGTTTGTGAGGTATGCATTGTGTGTGTTTAAGGGATGCAATGTGTGTTTCTGTGTGTGTAAGGGAAGCATGGTGTGTTTCTGTGTGAGTGTAGGATGCATTGTATGTTTCAGTGTGTCTGTGTATCCCTTACCCCCCTGTCCCTTAATGCTCTGCACTGCCCCCCGTCCCTTAGTGCTCTCCCCCCTCCCCCATCTTTTCCATAGTGGTCCCCCCCCCATCTCTCCCATAGTGGTCTCTCCTCCCTCCCATCTTCCTATAGTGGTCTCTCCTCCCTCATCTGTCCCTTAGTTGTCTCTCCTCCCCCTCGTTCCCATAGTGCTCTCCCTCCCCCTTGTCCCTTAGAGTTCTCCCCCCTCCCCCATCTTTCCCTTAGTAGTCTCTCCCCCCATCTTTTCCATAGTGGTCTTTCTCTCCCCCCATCTCTCCCATAGTGGTCTCTCCTCCACCCCATCTTTCCCATAGTGGTCTATCCTCCCCCATCTGTCCCTTAGTGGTCTCATCTCCAACCCCCATCTGTCCTTTAGTGTTCTCTCCCCCCATCTGTCCCTTAGTGGTCTCTCCTTCCCCCCGTCTGCCCCTTAGTGGTCTCTCCTCCACCCCCTTAGTGGTCTCTCTCTCACCCTATCTGTCCCTTAGTGGTCTTTCCTCCCCCCATCTGTCCCTTAGTGGTCTCTCCTGTCCCAACACCCCATCTGTCCCTATGGGGTCTCTCCTCTCCCAACCCCCCATCTGTCCATTAATGTTCTCTCCCCTCCCGACCCCACCAGTGTCCCTTAGTGCCTTCCCTGTTGTGTCTCCTACCTCATTGTAGCGTGACCGGGCTGCGCGGATGGTGGTACAGGAGCTTCAGTTTCCTGTACCCAGCCGGACGGACAGGAAGTGTTTACTGAGAGAGCACTTCCTTTCAGACCGGCCGGGTACACAAAACAGACGCTCCTGTACCGAGGTCTGCACCACCCTGCCATGTTACACTGCGCTTCCCTCCTGCCGGGTCACTCAAATATTGCGCCTCCTGGGCAACTGCCTAAGTTGCCTATAGGGTGCGCAGGCACTGTTTGAAATTGTGGCCTAGTGGCAAAGCTTCACGAACTTAGAAAAACTGGCTAATTGAAGAAGAGTTGGTGGAGCTATAATATGGCTGCCATAGCCCTGCATGACATCTTCCATTTCCTGCAAAAGGTATAAGGTGCTAAAAGGGAAGAGAAGAGAAGTGAGAGGACCGAACTTGCTCTGCTGTAAGCCTCTAAAGTAAGGTCAAGCCCAGCCAAGTGCCCACTGCCTTGCACTGCTGTACCCTGCTTACAAGCCCAGCCACCACCTGCCTGCCATGACAGGCATACAAAGTTAGCTACCAGCCTGCCCAGTCAGCTACAGCTTGCCCACCTGCTAAGTCCAAGGGATATTAACCTAGAAACCAACCAGCAGCAAGGTGCTAACCCGGCCAGAACACTCATCAGGCGCCCACCAAGACCAGCAGCCAGTTGTCCCAAGGTGGCGACCTTACAGGCCAGCCACCTGGCACCCACTGAGACCTGTTGCTTGTGTCTAACTGGCAACCACCTAGTCCATGGGACAGCTGCCTGGGCCTTGGACCAGCCTTCGGCCACTATCTAGACCAGAGGTTGTGTGTATATGTCATAAAGGCTTTTGTTTTCATTTGTGTGTTTATATATATACACACACACACACAATAGGACTGGGCACTGGTAAGTGGTCCAAGGAAGATTTCATGGACAGGATAACATCTCCTGTATCCTATCCAATAAATCTGCTGTGAAACGTATACCACTAGTAGTAGTATTTTGAGAGCATGGGTTCCTTATTGCATGTGCCTGCTACATCTCTTTCTACATTATAGTGACTACGGTGCTTGGAGTGTTCCTTTAAACCTTTAAATAGTCTACCAGTTCCCTCCCGAGATTAGGTTCTGGATCTTCCCCTGCCATATCGCTGAATGATCTGAAGGAAATGTCACACTGCAAGAGCCTTTCAACACTACAGTGTAATATATATTCTTACAGCCAGGTCTCTATCTTACTAAGCAATCATTAGTATCTACTTTTCAGTACCTTCAACTAATTTCTTCACCCTTTGCAATTTTCCCCACACCAACCTCTCAAGTAGCACCTTTGTGAGTTACCTTACTAATAATATTGATAAAAAGAAAGAAGAAATATCTACTTTTCTCTCCTCAAACTCAAAAAATACTTTCAACTCAGTTTTGTCTGTACCCTAAATGTGTTCTCTCTGATAACTGGAGGTTTTTATACTTGTACTATACTCTAGCTTCACCATCCCCTATACCGTATATGATTTATTTCCTTTGGTCTTTTTCTATATTTTGCTTTCAGCTTAAATCTCACACTCTTGTCTTCACCACTTTACTTAAAAAGTCAATTATCATTTCCATCAAATTCTGACGAATAAAGTCATCTATAGATCCAACTTCTCCATCTAGTTTTTGTCCCATATCTCTAGTTTCTTTCACCTCAATCTTTTTGGAACTACTTGTAAAATGCTGAATAATGTCCTCACTTCCAACTCTCTGTTTTATCCTCTTCAGTCATATTTCCACTCTCTGCACTCTATTTAAATATCCTTAATCAATGCTAAAGCATGTATTAATTCTTTCCTACCTCACTGCTTTTGACACAGTTGACCACACACGTCTTCCTCAAATCCCTTACTACCTTGGTCTTTATGTCATTTTCCTTTCTTGTTTCTCAATGTACAGTTTAATATTCACCAGTGGTATATGCGAGTCCATCTTATGGGTTTATAAAAAAAAATTAAAGTGTAATGAATAATGAATATTATTTTAAATAATTGTATGTTTTGACAGGAATATTTAGATGTCCTTGGACGACCAATGGTTCTGGCAAGAGAAAAAGCAAAGCAAGTACAGTGGACTAATGTTTACTTGGATGCACTGGTAAGAAAAGTAATTAGAATCTATTTATCTATTTATCTATCTATTTATTTATCTCTCTCTCTCTCTCTCTCTCTCTATATATATATATATATATATATATATATATATATATTTATTTTTTACAAGAATTAAATATATAAAATATATCAAAATGTGTGTAGAGTGGTTATTGTTGATTGTAGCTGGCTGTTTGTTTACAGTGTACAGTGGACTAATGTTTACTTGGATGCACTGGTAAGACAAGTAATTAGAATCTCTCTCTCTCTCTCTCTCTCTCTCTCTCTCTCTCTCTCTCTCTCTCTCTCTATATATATATATATATATATATATATATAAAGAGTTTACAAGAATTAAATATATCAAATATATCAAAAGGTTTGTGGAGTGGTTATTGTTGATTGTAGCAGGCTGTTTAAAAAGTAAAGCATTGATGCTCTGTGGGGCTCACACATGGTGAGTGATGCAATCGTGAACAGTAATAAGTTAAATAAACACCATCTGTGTAAAATGAGTGCAATGTAATGTAGAAAATTGAAGATTAAGCTAGCTTTAGTGTACTTATAATCTTAATTTTAGTAATGTCAGGAGGCGACTATTTTGCATAATCTATCTTTACTAACTCCACAGCAGCAAAGAAACGTGTATAACAAGAACCAATCAAAATGCAATAGGGAGTATAGTATCCACTGTGAATAGGCTCCTCCTCCCCTTTCAGCTAGCGACATCACAGACAGGAAAGTTCAAACATAAAAACAAAGATATTCTCCAACATCACGGACGGAAAGTTCAACAAAGCAAACAACAGATATTCCTCTTGAAACGAAGGATGATCCCAGTATGCCATCTCCAGGACGAATTAGAATCCTGCCTTGAATTAAACTGAAAAGAGAATGTGGAAATAGGTTAGGCACTAGTCTTGAAACTAGGAAAACAAGGAATTAACCCATCAATTGAATGAAGAATAAAACTACATGTGTACTAACACAACAAAATAAGTATAAATAATTAAGTTATATAAAACACAGTAACCGTAGCTAAGCATGAAAAAACTCCTTGACTGTAACTATAACTAGACAAATATGGTCACATTCCTAATATGAATTGTAAAGTACATTAGGCAAAAGAGATCTATGATGAGAATACCAGCTCAGACAGGAGATAGACAAATGAGGCGGAAGAATAGTAGGACAGAAATCCAGATGGATAGGGCAGGCAAGCCCAGTGCCCCTAGAGACCCCACCGAGTGAACCCTTATCGTCCCTAGGAGGTAGGGAATGGGTGGGAAAATAATTGTCTCCTGTCATTACTAAAATTAAGATTCTAAGTACACTAAAGCATAATCTTCAATTTTACCACATGACAGGAGGCTTCCTATTTTGCATTTTTAACACTGATGTAGTAGGGAAGAGGCCGCATTAGGACCAGGCCTGAAGTAAAAGGTCTGAAACGTGGCTTCACAAGACCAGTCTGCCATACGAAGGATATCTGACAGCGCCGCCCCCGCTGCCAGTCTGTCATTGGGAGGCCAGTCTTTTAAAAAATGGAGGATGACCTCAACGTCCCACAAATACGGGTATTTGGGGCCCGGGGGCCATTGCAGGTGGATGCCTCGCAGTAAACGACAGCCCTATCCCGCCACACGCCCTGTGCCACACGCTCTGTGTATCACTGAGGGCCTTACACTTGATCATGGAAGACTCCCAGAGCACCCCTGCGGACTTCCAAGCCATGATTAACGCAGCGGTAGCCGCGACCATGGAGAAAGCGTTGGCTAGGTGATGATGGCAAGCGCAGATCAGACCAAACCCTCCAAACCTTAATGGCCCCGCTATGACTCGGATTCCAAAGCCTTGGACTCCCACACTAAGGAGGAGACCCAACCTGGCAAACGCTGGCTCCCAGACCCGGAGTGAAAGATGGTGGACGCTTTCCTACAAACGTGGTGACACACCAGAGAATACCTGTTTTCCCCTTCGCTATGATAGCAAGGATATCGCTCGCTGAAAGGGGAGGAGCAGCCTATCTTAAGATTCATTGGGGATCTCTACTACTCGTCCCTAAGTCAGAATCAACCATGGTTCCCAGACCTACTGGCATTGTCCTATGCAGATCCGCTCCTACTGCCATCACCCATCTGCCATCACCCATCACCCGTCGCTATTGCACGATCATCTACCCCAGGTGGCTTAGACTCTTTCCAGGGTTCCTGGCAAATCACCAAACTATCGCAAGCTGCTAGGGACCCCTCCTATGGGAATCGTGGGTACCAAGGACAAGACAATGTTATCTCTCTACGTGGGCCTCCTGGTCCACTTGGTGTGTGGAACAGGACTTTGATCCATTTATGGCCCCTATATCATCCATTTTAAACTTCTAATCATCACTGTTTGCCTCTGGTCGATCCAACCGGGTTGATTAACGTGGTACGTTCAGCGATTTCGACGGCTCACACCCTGATTTAGGGGTTCCCGGTGGGTAAATGTAGGTGTTTAGCCCATCCCCCACCTCCTCCGAGTAGTGATGTAGCAGTTGGTGCCGACTTTCTTTTAGCGGGTGCCTTGCCCTTGTATAGGTTGGTTGGCAGCTTTTCACCCTTCCAATGGCGTAGTGTGGAAGTCCGAGGCTTCGGAATAAGTCATAGCGGGGGCGTTGAGGTTTGGAGGGATTGTTCTGATCGGCACTCGCGGTCATCACCTAGCCAGCGCTTTCTCCACAGACACAGCTACTGCTGCATTAATCATGGCTTGGAAGTCCGCAGGGGTGCTCTGGGAGTCTTCCATAATATAGTGTAAGGCAGTGACCTTCGGCACTCAGTGATACACACAGCGTGTGGCACAGGGCGTGTAGCGGGCTAGGGCTCAGAACTGTAGCCCGTAGTCTCATTAAATTAGTGATAGTACCAGCAGTACTAATGATAACCCCAGCAGGGTATGACAAGCTCTTATTGGGATTTGGGCCTCACCCTGGTGTACAGAGGTTGCAAAGGCAGACCTA
This sequence comes from Pelobates fuscus, assembly GCF_036172605.1. Classification (NCBI taxonomy): domain Eukaryota; kingdom Metazoa; phylum Chordata; class Amphibia; order Anura; family Pelobatidae; genus Pelobates; species Pelobates fuscus. The sequence goes on along the minus strand of NC_086319.1, from coordinate 228,522,067 downwards.
CACTCAGCAGCACAGATAACAATGGGTTCTCACCCTAAATAATGCACTGGGTATCGAGCCCGATAGTGCAGGCCACAGCAAGATGAAACTGACCTGATTTGACCCCTGCCTGTAGGTTTGGAAGCAGTCCAGAACGGAGTCCTACTATCCCTAGGTGTCAGCAAACCGGAGCCAAGTGAATGTAGCACTCGCGGTATACCCAAAATGGCAAGTCTCGAGAGACGCGAGATCCAAGATGGCCACCACCACGGGTACACGCGGCCGGGAAAGCCGTGAGGGAGCTGACCCAAGGTAGGGGAGGACCCAGGGAGGACCCTCAGCAGTGAGATACCGCCGACGCATGAAGGTGCCCTAACCGTGATAGGGGATGGGGGCGCAACCCAGGGTACATGAGAGAAAAGAAAAACTTCCCCAACAAAGGAAACACTAAATTAGAGTGCAGATAGTGTCACACATATAGTGGGAAAAGGGGACAGAATGAAGTAGAAAATATATAAGCAATAAACACAATATGTAGTAAATACAAAGAAGAGCCAAAAACTCTGACCTGTCTGCTGATGGAGCCACAAAGAAAGAGGAGGAGGAGCCTATTCACAGTGGGTACTATACTTTCTATTGCATTTTGATTGATTCTTGTTATACATGTTACTTTTATGCTGTGGAGTTAGTAAAGAGAGATTATGCAAAATAGGAAGCCTCCTGTCATGTGGTAAAATTGGTTCTCTAAGAAAGCCACACAAGCAGCATATCTAGAGTGAAAGGATGATAACTTGGGGGGCGTGGCCTGACTCTACATGTGAACGGTCGCATCTCTGCAGAGCTCCCGTTCCTCCGAGTTGATTTAAGCCGCCGAGCGATTAAATAATACAACTATGGGTAATAAAAAGAAACCGCAAGCCTCCGCGGACACACCGGGCTCTGTCTCCAATAAAAAACCGGGAGATCTGGAACGTTACTTTCGAGACAAAGTGAAAGTGCTAGCAGAGACGGACTCTGAAGTGCCGCCATCTTCGCCACGTGTCTCTCCGCCGGCAAGCCCGGCCAGCTCTGACTCTCTCTGCCGGATTGGGCCCACATCACTCCAAGATTTATTACAAATCTTACCTTCGAAAGAGGACATAGCATCCATGCTAGCGAAGCTGGAATCCTCCATGAACGAGAAGCTGTCTTCGGTCGCCACAGAGGTACGCCAGATAGGGCTCCGGGTGGGAGACCTAGAAGGGGACAGAGACAACATACAGCTCAAAATACACAACATTGAACAGAGGCAAGAAGCGCAGGAATTCAAGATAATTCAGATAATGCGCCACACAGAAGATCTAGATAATAGGAGCAGAAGAAACAACCTTCGTATCAGGGGAGTGCCTGAGACACAAGGGGACTCTGAAAATGTAAAAGGCATACTCCAAACCCTCTTCAATAATATCCTTCAGAAGGCTCCAGAAACTCCATTGCTACTGGACAGGGCACACCGAGCAGCGAAACCTAGGGGATTACCGCAAGAGACCCCGAGGGATATAGTGTGCAGAGTGCATTACTACACCATGAAAGAGGACATACTTAGACAAGCGAGGAATTCACCCGCTTTAAACACACCTGAATCCCGTATACAAATACTCCCAGACCTGGCATGGCAGACGCTCCAAGGGAGGAGAGCACTGAGGCCTATAGTTCAGGCTCTCCAGGCCAAGGACATCAGGTACCGGTGGGGATACCCGTTCTCCCTAAATGTCTCACACCAAGGGGTGCAACACAACATTGCAACTATACAAGATGTGCCTGATTTTCTAAAGGCATTCGATTTTCCACATATGGAGATCCAGGACTGGTATGACCCCTGGTCGCAAGGAGCTGCACAAGCCTTACCTCAACGATCTAGGTGGAGGGGAACGATGGAGAAGAGGAGGACACCCGGGAAAAGGCTGCCTTTCACACCAACCTCCCGACTGCAAGCAGTGGGGCACAATACCTGAAAAGCACACTCTTCATCTGGAACTTATGATCTACACTGACACCCTTCGGAACAGAACTCTCTCCCATCCTAACACCCCCCTAGAGGGATGCCCCCAGACTCAAATTTGGACCTACTGTAATCCCATCGACGACGACCCCCGAGGGTACATGCACCTATGGACGCAAGTATTATATCCTTTCACCAAGTACTACCGGGTGTGGATTGGGCATTTGTACCTTACATTGTCTTTTTTATGTGGGGCATCTTACAGTAATATCCAACATAGAGGAAAGGGAGACTGGGGAGGGTGGGGTTGGAGTGAGGGCGCTGAAGGGTTAAACTACCTTTTGTATAGGTTGCTTTGGTAGATAAGGTTATGAGGGAGTGTGGAGCGCAGCTAAGAAGTTGAAGGAAATACCCTCAATATTTGTTTATATTGCTTTATATTTCTTTGTATATATTTTAGTGTTTGCCACTGTAAAAAAAAAAAAAAAAAAAAAAAAAAAAAAGAGAGGACAGAGATATTCAGCTACACATGTTATGCACGAGGGTCATATTTATATATATGATTCTGATAAGACTACTGCATTGTACAGCCCTCACTGAAAGGTGTGATTCACTGGCCCACTCACTTATAAACTCAAACACATCATCCCATGCGCTTGGCGGCGCTAAAATATAAGTGCAATTCGAACGGTTGCAGAGAACCGTTACACTATACATATAAATCAACAGGCATATACAATTAGAAGCCACAATTTTATGATTTGCTTCTACGAAACTTATTTTTTCATACCCCTGGTAACCGCTTGAGGTTACGAGCGGTGCATTAACGACTGTAATATTTAGGATACGAAGTCCCGACTCAGCTACAGAGGCTGACGGAGTAAGTCATATAGCACCGACTCCTAGATAGTTAGTGGATACACTAATTGTTATAAGTGGTTTCAAGACTTAGAAATCACAGTTCTTTAAATTCCTAGTTAACTGGTTATATTACGTTTTAGATTAGTTATTTTTACTCTTTTCTTTACTTCGCATTCACCGATAAGCTACTTATTGCTGGACGTTGGCCAGGGCCACAAGAAAGGTTACCATGACCACCCTCACAGCAAACACACCTCTAATAGACACTATAAAAATACTCTCATACAATGTTCGGGGACTTAATTCTCCTGAAAAAAGGAATATGGCACTTAGGGAGTTCCACAGTCAACGAGCAGATGTAGTTTTTGTGCAAGAAACGCACTTTAAGGGACCGGGGGCACCCAAACTATCCAACAGAAAATATCCCCAAGCTTATTACAACAACTTTACACAAAGCAAATCTAGGGGTGTGGCAATTTTGATTGGAGCCACGATACCATTCGTATACAGCAATCATCACATAGATGGCTCAGGCCGATACATTATTTTGCAAGGCCTGATTAGCAACTCTCCAGTCACATTTGTGAACGTTTACCTCCCTAACCAGCGCCAATGCTATACTCTCCGTAGAATACTAAACAAAATTAAACAACTCACTACAGGGACATTAATCATAGGAGGCGACTTTAATATCTCTATAGACGCCCAGAAAGACAGCACGGCCAGGCACCCAAACCATCTACAAGCGACTAGGACACAACTCAAACGACTTCTACACAACCATCAATTAGTGGACTGCTGGAGAACGCTCCATCCCACTACAAAAGATTATACATTCTATTCGAGATCAGCCTCCACGTACACAAGGATAGACTTCTTCCTTACCACACATAGGGACCTCTCACTAATAACCTTAGCATCAATTGGCAATATCACATGGTCGGACCATGCACCGATCCATATACAACTTAAAATCCCTTCCTTGGCTCAAGGCAAAGGTCAGTGGAAGCTAAACACAACAATTTTACAGGACACAACAGTGAAAAAGGCTATAGCCAACTCCATTTCCCAATATTTCAAAGAGAATGCCACACCAGACACAACCCCTTTTCTCCAGTGGGAAGCACATAAATGTGTAGTAAGAGGGGAATTAATAAAATGGGGATCATATCTCAAAAAGCGGAAAATTAAAAGACAAACAGAATTGTTAGCAGATATCAAAGACTTAGAGGAAGCACATAAGAATTCTATGTCTGAATCTGTCTACCGAACACTCTTATCCCTCAGATCAGAACTGTCCATCCTATTACAATCAAAGGCTAAAAAATCACTGGTATGGACTAAACAAACCTTTTATGCCCATGGGAACAGGTGCGGGAAACTTTTGGCTAACGCGTTAAAACGCCAACAGGTGAGAACTTACATCCCTCAAATTAGAACGAAGAACCACAATATTGTACAATCAAACGAGGAGATAGCAAAAACATTTAGGAAGTTTTACAACTCACTTTATAACATAACAAAATCGTCTCAGGACAAGGCTAGTATAGAAGCGTACTTACTAGACAAATTTGACAGAGTCCTACCCCAAGCAGTATCGAAGTCCCTAGACGAACCTTTCACGCTCACTGAACTTACACATGCAATCAAAACTACCCCTGCAGGCAAGAGCCCAGGTCCAGATGGTTATTCAGCTACCTATTACAAAACGTACATACAGGAGCTTGGCCACCACCTGCTACACGCAATTAACTCCATAGGCCCCGACAAGCCCATCCCCAAACCCAGCCTGGAAGCTAATATCACTCTTCTCCACAAGGCCGGGAAGGATCCTGATATGTGCAGTAATTATAGACCAATTTCGTTAATTAACGTAGATATAAAATTTTTTACAAAAATGTTAGCAATGCGTTTAAGACCTATGCTCCCAACCTTGATACATCCTGATCAAGCGGGATTTGTCCCCTCACGGGAAGCCAAAGATAATACTACAAAGATTATCGACCTAATACATGGAGCCCATGGAAACCGAGCCTCATCTATTTTATTAGCTATTGACGCGGAAAAGGCGTTTGACAGGGTGGATTGGGATTTCCTCCTGTCAACGCTGGAGGCTTTAGGTTTTGGAAAAAGGTGGATGCAATGGATCCAAGCAATATACTCTCACCCTTCAGCAAGGCTGAAGATCAATGGTGTATTGTCTGATCCCTTCCAAATAACAAATGGCACAAGACAGGGTTGCCCCCTGTCACCATTGCTGTTTATTCTGGGTTTGGAACCACTATTGAACGCAGTAAGGAACAATATGGACGTTGAGGGTATAGAAGTGGGTAAACTCCAGTACAAGGTATCGGCATTTGCAGATGACTTGTTATTCACACTCGCTAACCCACACAAATCCCTTCCCACGCTATTAGGACTCCTGGACGAATATAGTAATCTGTCCAATTTTAAAATAAATATAGATAAATGTGAAATATTAAATCTCACACTACCAGACGTGGACAAAGCACGACTACAGGCACATTATGCTTTCAGATGGGCGCCAAAGTCCATTAAATACTTGGGAGTCAATATCACTCCCCACAACAAGCTTCTATACGGGGCTAACTTCCCACAACTATTGGGAACCATCAGTGCAGACCTGGAATCCTGGAATAAACCTCACTTCCGGTGGTTCGGGAGAGTTAACATTCTCAAAATGAATGTCCTTCCTAGACTGCTATATTTATTGAACGCCCTCCCCATTGCTATTCCGCGAACCTTCTTTAAGAAAATTCAGACTTTATTTACACGTTTCATATGGGCCAAAAGACGCCCTAGAATAAGATATAACATACTCACTAGACCCAAAGAGAAGGGGGGAGTAGGATTGCCGGACATGTGGATATACTATCAGGCAATACACTTGGGACGAATCATAGACTGGTCCTACCATCCTGCCTCCAAACTATGGGTCACTTTAGAACAAGCTCAGGTTAAGGAATCATTGAAAGCATTAACTTGGATGTTGACATCAGTCACTGACTGGACGACACCACCACACCCAACAGTGTCTCCAACCACACGAATATGGAAGAAGGTACACAATCTCCCTGACATAGCTCCAACACCATCCCCGAACTACCCTATCACGAATAACCCCACTTTCATAGCAGGGAAATATGGACTAATATTAGCACCGCAGGGAAGGGGACACAGGACGACGCACATAACTTTGACTGACGTGATGAAGGAAGGGGGACTGACACCAATTACATCCCTGACGAATGGGAAAGATCCCACACTCATGCAGAGGTTTCAATATGAACAAATGAGACATTTCCTATCCGCGCAAGGTCTACTAACCTGGACCCCGAGAGAAAAAACCAAGTTTGAACTGATATGTTTGGGGGAAAAAATGCCCTCTAAGCCAACATCCCTTTGCTACAAGCTGCTACAGACCCAGACTTGTACACGACTTCCGTACTTTACCAGACTGTGGAGGGAACACATAGACATAGACTTAGAAGAAGGAGATTGGAAAAATATTTTCCGGACGATCTTTCATGCACACTCTAGCATACCACTACAGGAAATTAATTATAAATTCATAGCCAAATGGTACACCACCCCGGTAGAGATCCACCGCTTCGACTCTGATTCCTCCCCCATGTGTTGGAGGTGTAATGCAGAAATGGGCACTTTCCAGCACTTATGGTGGTCATGCAAGGCAATATCTAGGTTCTGGAGAGAGGTCTGGAACACCGTCAATCTGGTAACAGACACATCCTTACCCTTTAGCCCAGAGGCTCTTCTCCTCTACCACTTTAATATACCACAACGTAAACTAAAACACTCCTTAGTGTGCTTCATGCTGACAGCAGCTAAGAGCACAGTGGTAAATCGATGGAAGTCCACGACTCAGCCCAACACCAAAGATTGGTATATTAAAATAGAACAATTTCATGAGATGGAGGAACTAAGATGGGGATCACTAGACAAATATTACAGGTATAAAGAAATATGGCAACCGTGGAAAGATTTCATGGGAAGAAGTCGGACTTAAAACTAGTGCCTTTTCAAGGGACCAGAACGAGGGAGGCAATTTAGGGGGGGGCCGAGGTATATCGAGGGACAAGTACGGGAGGGACAGTGTTATCCTATTTTCCCCCTATGTAACATGTGATTAACATAGATAAGCCAATCTGAGAAAAGGAATGAGACTCAGACAAAGGAGAATATCATTCTTGTGATATAGAATAAGTACGCCAATATAGACACTAAAGGAGGACACTCATTAATTTTTATGATTTATATGAAGGCTGTATATGACCTAGGCCAAATACGATTGTTACTGAAAATGTATTAGCTGTATATGGTGATGCGACAACCTGTTCCTTATTGTTTTCTTTTTTTTTTTCTTCTTCTCTTCCTAATTTTTTGCTTTCTTTCTCTCTTTTCTTCTCTTCTCCTATATGTGATACCCTTATTCATTATGCATATGTTACAAAATATTTACAAGATATTGTTATACTATGGTTGTTGAACTATGGAGAAATATCTCCAAGACCAAAAAACTAAGAAAAATAAAATATATAAAAAAAAAAAAATGTAAAAAAATATTTCTCATTGCCAAGCAAAACAAAAAAACAAAAAAAAACAAAAAAAAAAAAAGAAAGGATGATAACTTAATAAATCCTTTGAAGAGAGATGTGCAATGAGTAAAAAAGTTAATTAATTTTGATCTGCAAATAATAAAACACATTTTGATTCTGCGTTATACCTATGTAATTTTTGTTTTATATGATCTTTGTAATCAAATTTATGATCGAAAACAATTAACTTTGCCTAATAAAAAAAAAATTGTGGGGGGTGGAGCTTGATGGCTAAGCTTGCCAGATGCCATTTTAATGGCTCCAGACACAACTGGGCAAACCCGTTAAATATCGCCTTTTGCATGCACCATCTTACTTTTCCAACTCCAGTGCCAGTGCTTGGTGCAGGAACCTCTGCTGCAGAGCTGGCTAAGCTTAAGTTCAGATCTGGGGCCCACCTCAAGCTGGCAATATCCAGCTTTCTGACTCTCTATGCCATGGCCAGTGTAGATCAAGCATTCAACACCACAGAGCACCTGTCTCCCTTAATGTTATGCCAGTAATGGGGCACTGTTTTCAAAGGCCATAGTCATGCAATACGGCGGAACAGAGGGGTATTTGGACCCTACTACAAATGCTGTGGCAAATGCTGGCCAAGATTAGGCTACAACTTGTAAGTCCCAAAACTCATGGAGCTGACAGAGGGATATGCCAAACAGGACTTACTCAACTTTTTGCAGGACATGAAATGACTACTGGCTGCTGATCTTTCTACTCTTAAAGGACCACTCTAGGCACCCAGACCACTTCAGCTTAATGAGGTGGTCTGGGTGCCAGGTCCCTCTAGGATTAACCCTTTTTTTTATAAACATAGCAGTTTCAGAGAAACTGCTATGTTTATACTGAGGGTTAATCCAGCCTTCAAAACCTCTAGTGGCTGTCTCACTGACAGCCGCTAGAGGCGCTTGCGTGCTTCTCACTGTGAAAATCACAGTGAAATCACAGTGAGAGCACGCAAGCGTCCATAGGAAAGCATTGTAAATCTATGTGACCGGCTGAATGCGAGTGTGGCTCCTGCCGCGCATGCGCATTCAGCCGATGACGTTGCAAGGAAGAAGGAGAGGAGGAGGAAAGCTCCCCGCCCGGCGCTGGAGTAAGAGGTAAGTTTAACCCCTTCCTCCCCCCAGAGCCCGGCGGAAGTGGGTCCCTGAGGGTGGGGGCACCCTCAGGGCACTCTAGTGCCAGGAAAACGAGTATGTTTTCCTGGCACTAGAGTGGTCCTTTAAGGCTGTGACCAATTGGGTATGTGGATGGTGCAGGATATCAGGGACATTCAGAGTGGTATGTCCACCATGAAAGACACTTTGAACCAAATGTAAGCCCCTTAACAAGTGTTCTCACTGCAGCTGACCACGCAGGAGGACTGCTATCGCTGCAATCATCTTAAAATACACAGCATACCCTCTACCACAAAGGTAGAGAAAATGGTACATTATGTGATGCAGCTCTTGGCCACTATTTTGCCCCCAGAAGATCATCATAGCAGGGATTTACTGCTTCCCTACCCTGAATAGGTCTCCTACTCCTCTAATAGAAGATGTCATCCTTTGCTGTTCTCTTCCACAAAGGCCAAATAATGTCAGCGCTGAGGGATAAAACACCCCTATTGTTAGAGGACTCACAACTGTTCTTTTATCTGTACTTGATAAAGGCCACACTCCAATGGCGCAAGTCCCTAAGCCAATACACATACACTGTGCTCTGCAGGTGTAGGCTATAGGCGAAGGACTCCAAAATCCCTCATCATTAACCACAATGGAGCTGTACATAAAATTACCTCACAGGCTGAATGCGCCGGTACTTCTCTCAAAGTTGGGACTTGGAAATGGAAACTGCAACACCACCACTGGCAACTAGCAAGTCCTGTGACTCTGCAAACATGGTGCTTTTTGTTCCAAGATGCGATATTGAGCCTTACTCCATTCCATGACTGAAGCCAGCAAGGGCATTCACCAGTATTGTAGAGCTGAGAGCCTCACAGCTAGTAAGCGTTTACATTTGTGTTTTTATGCATTTCATTTTCTCATTAGGAAAATGCTTTTTGTTGTTACACATCTAAGTTAGTTACACATCTAACCTGGCCTGGGGAAATCTATGTACGATTAATTATATCTAGGTCACTTAGCCCTGTTCTGGGTGCTAGATTGTGCAGCTCTGGTCTACTCTAGCTAACTAAATAATAATAATAATAATAATAATAATGTGTTAAACATGTATTTTAAAATCTTGATTTTAATTTCCACACATCTCTTAGATTCATACACTTAAAAAATATATATATATAAAACGTGCAGTTTATTTGCTATGATTTGATAGGGTGCAATGTTTTCACTGAAACTGATAAGTCTTTCATGTCAATGTGTTCATCAATGCACACCCAAATTAAATACTTTAAAAAAAGAACCACAATTTGCCAAGTCTATGGGACAATTCTGTTCAGTAAACAGATTAAACCCTTACAGTGCTAAGGTAATCTTGTCCAATATCTCAAGATGGTGGCTTCATGGACTCAAGCTGTCATTACTCTTTGCAACTCAATTAAGCAGTCCATTCTCCATTTCACACTCATCTTCCGATTCTGCAACTTTTGCACTTTGTCACTGGGTTCTTATCCCCCCATGCTGGCCTACCTATTGTGTTATTTTACACCTTCTCTTCTAGATTGGAAGCTTGTTTGAGCAGGGTCCTCATCATCCTATTGTTCCTGTCAAAATGTGTAACAGTTGTCGAATTTTTGTTCAATTCCTCTTATTATATTGTTAAATACTTATATTGTAAACTACTGCAAAATACATTGGTGTTATATAAATGAGAACAGTAATAATGATATTACATTTAATGATTCTTGAAATATATGCTATACTATTACATTTATTATTGTATTTTTAAATATATTATATTATTAGCATATAACCAGGACAATCACGCTTTCTAGATATTGAACAGTGCCCTTTATTTCTGTTCTACACAATGTGTGTGCATGGATTTTTCATACCATACCAATTAGGCATTTATATGTACTTTAAACTACAACCATAATATTATGTTAAGATAAAATTGCTATGATTATGCAGTCAAATAATAATACATTTTCAACTATTTTCTTTTCTTTAACATGTTAACATCTGGAGTGCCAAAGGTTTCCTACCTCTGCCTTAGAACATGACTGGACTTTAAATACTTAACCTTTTCTTATCTTAAGATGTCATTTTTCCTTTTTGTCTTTACAATGTAAACATGTGCAGGAAATCCGAAACATTTAGCTGCTGTACTGAGCATTAGTGTGTTCTTTCTCTTCTTTATCCCTACTATTTATTCAAACTGCCACATTTAAACCCATATCTCTAATGTGTTTTTTTCTTAAGTTACCGTAAAAATGTTTCAGCTTTTGCAACTGTCAGAGTCTTAAGGACAGAAAATGGTAAATTAATTGAACTGTTTGTCATATCTCTTCCTCTTTAACTCTGCACAAGTTCATTGGCCGGTCTAACATTGTGCTCTTACTGGAAGCCTTAAGGGTGTTCTATTCTTGTTCATTATATTAAATTAAAGGATTTAAGAGGAGGATATTTTTTTTATAAACATGGTCAATGATAATGGTAAAAATACCAAAATGTAAGTTTCATTCAAAAGGTAGTCACCAGGATAAGACAGCTTGAATTATAAAAAAAAAAAAACTCTCTTAAATATTAGTTTGCCTGAAATGAACAGTTTAATACATTTATAATACATTTGTATATATTTTGTAATATACTTTATAACTTACTATGTTGGTTAATTTTGTATTTCATCATGGTTTTGGAACTATAAAATACTTAGAGACAGATTTAAAGGGATATACAAATCTGTATTCCTAACACTCTAGAGCCCTCTCCTCCCTCTCTCACAGCCACCCTCTGGGACATAAAGGGTTACTCGCCTGGTTCCAGCGGCGATATCCCTCACGCTGCGGTGGCACTCCGCCTCCTCCAATGTCGTCTGATGGGGGGACCTAATGCACATGCATGTCGAGCACATGAGACCCTCCCTATAGGAAAGCATTGCCTCAATGTATTTCTATGGGGATTTTGATGTCGCTGGATGTCCTCATGTGTGGACATCCAGTGTCATCTAGGCAACCTAAAGTCCGGTAAACTCCCGGAAGCGCCTCTAGAAACATTCTTAGTCCTGCAATGCAAAAAACTAAAAACATTGCAGGAATAAAGGTGACAGGGACAGTGCACCCATACTACTCCGATGACTTGTAGTGGTCTGGGTGCCTATAGTGTCCCTTTAAAATCGTAGCACATAGCAAGATGCAAGTGGTTTATGAGAAGGTTGTCTATATTTACATACATCAAATATGACATATCTTTGAATATTACCTTTTATTAAGAATTATTGAGCATAATTCTCAAAAGAATTCTGCATGCTAAAATATCAAAATAACTATACCATAATGACTGATAATATTTGCCATGCTTCCTTAAAACCACAGTATATTCAAAACGCATGGAAATTAGAACAGACAATGATCCAGTGGCTTGATAAAATTCATATGTGGCAGATTTATGTTTTTACTCAACTATTATTTAAACATATTTGTATATTGGCGAGTGAAAATTCCTCCTTTGCGAGCAGTAATTCAGCTGGTAAGTATGTAATGGCTAGTAGTGGCGAGTAACTTTTTAGGCCTGGCTAGTTTTCAGTGTGTATATATATCTATAGTTAAAAGTTTAAGTCCTACACTACTGGTCTAAAAAGGTAACTCACCACTGCAAGCCATTACGTTCATATCAGCCAAATTATTATTTTTTATGTTTATATCTATAACTATATATATAAGAATCGTGTGTGTGTGTGTATGTATATATATATATATATATATATATATATATATATATATATATATATATATTATTGTTTTTATATCTATATCTATAACTATATAAATAGTAATAGATATAAAAAAAATATATGTTTATGATTCTTATTCTCTAGCCATTAAGTAAAAAGATTATTATGTGGATACATTTATCATGGAGTTATTTAAGTGTAATTATAATTTTGCATCTTTGTTTTTGTAGGAGCTTGGTCTTGTCATTACTGGAACACTGCCTGTTTTCAATCTTACAGTAGACCATAATGGAAAGAAAGTAAGCTAACATCTGCTTCTGTTACACTAAAACTATCCAACCATGCATCTTGCTAAAGTCTTAGTCAGGGTGCTGTAATCGTATTTCTTTATTTAATATTTTAACATGTATATTGTATGCATATTGAACACATTCATTGCTGTGAATTATTGTTGCTGAATATCATATAGTGGATTTTTAATATTATGTTTACGTTTGTAACAAATATGTATTTGTGAGGTTTGAAAAATAAAAGTATATATAGAAATCCACACTGATTTGTCCTGCAAATGGCTCCCTGTCATCTTAGTTCCCTCTTTATTTGCACTTGGAACGGGAAAAATAAAATAAGGTTTCTATTTCTCCTCCTCGATTGCAATGTTTTCTGGATTTGCCTTGTCTGAACTGGATTGAGATGTCATTTGTTAAATCATTACTATAAATTTCAAAGACAATGAAGAATAACATGAATAAAGGTTAACACAAGTTATAGGTGCTATCAATGTCTTATTCAATGGTGAAAATTACAGAGAAGGAAAGTTCTTCTTGAAATGTGTTCCATTTAGTAATAGGCTTCCTATATATTGACTTTTTTATTTTAAAAAAAATAATTGTAATAAACCAAAATAAAACACATAATTGCAAACCATAATAAAATACATAACTGCAAGCCCTAATATTGTTTATTACAAAAAAAACCTTTAATTTTGATGTCTCTGAAAAAATCAAAGAACAAAAAATGCATACATTTGCATATATTTATAATCCATTCTTGAACAAAAATATTACTATTAGCAGATATATAAACCATTAGAAGGTCAGGGAGAAAACAATATTTTAGTATTAGTAGAATTATGCCTTTCCCATTCTTCCCAGCACTGAAAAAAAGGTTAAAAAAAATTATTTCAGAATATCCACACATTATTTCATAGCACTGGCATTAAAATAAAACAACTGATCAAATCTACAGTGTGGAAATAATAAAGGAAAACGTGTGTTTCGTGTCATTTATTTTCTATATTACAGTCAAAGTGCTGACAGAAGTTTTTGTTTTTATCAGTTAACAGCTAGTAAGCATTTCCTCCAGGGGAACATGCTTTTGATTTCCATTTATTTTAAAATATTCACAATTTGCACATTTCATCTCAGTACTGTTCCAATGTTCCAGTGATATTAGACTCCAGAGACGACAATGCCATTAATAACATTACATATTTTAAGATTGTGTGCTTAAGAGATTTTCCATTTTGTTTTACAAATGATTTGCAGAACTCTATGGCAGAATATTTATTCTTTACTGACTATGTATGTTAGCAATACTTTCAGGATTATAGAGGCTCTTGGGAAATAGTTGGTTAGCTACTTGAAAGAACAATAAAAATACTTACCACATACTTAAATTGGCTTCTTGGGTACTAGTCATGCATTTAATGGTTTTTCTAAACATAAATCAATGGGAGGAACACACACAAACAGGGAATAATGGATAGTATTGTCCTTCTACAGCACAATACTAAATAACAAGTATCACTTAAATATCCAGCTAAAGAGACCATATATAGAAGTGGCTGAACAGCCCATGACTTATCTTAGAAGAATGTACTTTATGCTTGAAATCCCAAAGTGAAGTACAATTGCATGTTACAGATTGATATGAGACAAAAAGGCTCAAATGTAAACAAATTAAAGAATTAACTTTGAAGGGGAATTGTTAGTTCTCATGATTTTTAATATTATGTTTATCGATTCATATATTTAGTGATCCATATATTTAACAAATGTGTATTTGTGGGGTGTGAAATTAAATGCAGAAATTCACACCTCCAGGCATCTTCATGTTAGTTCTATGTCAATCATTGGAAGCTTGGTCCTTTGCAACCTTTGAGTCAGCATAGAGAATGCATATAGGGAAGAGGTAAAAGCAAACAATGTTTCTATTTCTCCTCATCATTTGCAATGTTTGCTCTGGCATTGCTTTGTCTGAACTAGACTATGATGTCATTTTCTAATATTCTTTAATATTAGTTCGTAAAATGTGGAGCATTTCATTACACAAATTAACTCAATATATATGTGTTTTTCAATGTTTTATTAAATTGTATTAAAGGAACACTATAGTGTTAGAAATACCAATCCCCTTGTTTGCCATAAAAATATATAAAAAGCAATGTTTTACTTACCTATTTTCAGTGCAGGGACTCCCTCAACACAGTTGGCCTCTCCAACCCCCATAACCTGATGCGAGTGTCACTAGTTATGAGCTTTAACATCATGTGACAGCAGAAGCGTCTCTAGGAGCTGTCAGTATGACAGCCACTAGAGGCGTGTTTAACATTTGAAGGTAAACATTGCTCCTTCTGCAAAATGGTAATGTTTTACCTGGAAGGGCTACACTACAGGACCACTACACCCAGACTAGTTAAATTATATGAAACAGTTTGGGTGACTTTAGGGGTCCTTTAATTCAAGAGAAGTGACAGTTTTCCTTTAAGAGGGATGTTTCTGCCTAATCTTTTCATTTATTGTAAAATAAATAGCCTTATAGGTTCATCTCCATTTTTTACACTATAGATTGTTAAACTAAAAATGTAGTGTATGAAGTTGTGAGTGGTTATGCTGAAACAGAGCACAAAAAATGTACTACTTAATAATCATTACCCCAATGTTTGGAATTATGCTTTATATTCAAACAGTAGTAGTAAATAAATGACCAGTCTGATTAAATAAAGTAAAAACCACACAAACCTGCAGGTTGACCTGCAATATGCAGCTTTTATATTTGTCAATAATTATAACCATAGGGATCCATTATGTTCTTAGATTACAAACTGATGGTGATTGATTTTCTGAGTAATGTACACACATGCTCCTATGTAAATCCCTGGAAATGCACAGTTAACAGTTACCAAAGATATACACTATTTAAAAGGTTTATTTCACTGTGAGCTTTTAGGGTTTGATAGAGGATATCATACAACAGATGTGCGCAAATGAGTGCTAACACAATAAACCCGTTTTCCATTATACAGGAAAATGTGTATCTACAATTGAAGGACAAAATAATTTGATATATACCGTATTTACTCGAATCTTATGTGCCACTGAATCTAATGCACACCTCAATTTTTGGAACCTGGAACCTGAAAAATGTTTTTGCTGGCGAATGTAATGCGCATTAATACAACTAAGAAGATACAACTATACAATATTGTGCTACAATGAAAATGTTTATTGCCAAATACCATAGTAACATTGATGGTATTTCAAAATGTCCCCCTCGAATTTAATGTGCTAATGAATCTAATGTGCATAAAAATTTTGGAAACTTTATTTTAAAATTAGATTCGAGTAAATACGGTATGTGCAAATGTAAATGTAAAAGTTAGTCTGTATAACTAATATAACAGATACTACCATCAACTTACTAACTCAATGTGTACTTTTTAACATTTAGAGCTGTAAAACCATTATTAAAATGATAACATATATTTATATTAAAAATATTCATATGTCATCTACGGCACATCCTGTGAGATTATGTTTATTCCGATTAGTTCTCACAAGTAACAGCTGATGGTAAATAAAAAGATAAAGCTGTTTTGCCATATTTTCCCAAATATTAGTTATTTCTTTGTTTAAGGATATTTACGGTAATTACAATTCTATTTCAGTCTACAAGGTTTTTTTTCATAACTTTTCCAGCTTTATAACAAAAAAATAAAATGATGTGGCAGTTCTTTAGCACTAAGCAGTACTTTACTGGCACAGAAAGAGCTTTTTTTAATAAGTTTGTTTGTTCAGTCATCAACCTTCTTCTGTAGAAGACTAAAAGCTGAACAGCAACTTCTATAATGCCATCATGTATAGCAGCAGTCTTGGAGCAAAGAGGGAATAATCTCATTTAGGAAGGACAGGAAGAAAGTGTGATATATATATATATATATATATATATATATATATATATATATATATATATATATATACTTACCATCAACTGTTACTTGTGAGAACTAATAGGAATAAACATTATCTCACAGGATGTGCCGCAGATGATATATGAATATTTTTAATATAAATATATGTTATCATTTTAATATATATATATATATGATGGTCACTGGACATTTCAACTAAGTTAAAATATTTATTGTGAATACAGTCACATTACATCAATGTTTCAGTCTATCAAAGACTTTCATCATGATATATATATATATATATATATATATGTGTGTGTGTGTGTGTGTGTGTGTGTGTGTGTATACATTTTTAAATTAAAATAAAAACTATAAATAAATAATTAAAATAAATAAATATATATTTTTTATTTATATTATTTATTTTATATATTATTTATATATATATATATATGACTAAATGTAATCTGGCATATATCCAACATGTGATTGCATTGAGTGCCCTTTTCAATAAAAATCAAATGCAAATTAAATGTGCAGGATATATCTATCATTGACTAAAAAAATCTATCTATCTAGAAAGAAAAAAATTGACTTGCACATTTACCCACTTTGCATGAATAAAACAGATACAATTCTATTTTTAAAATGATCACATTAATAAAGTGTTTTTGATTGTAAATGTGATGTGGATGTGCAGAAATAGAAATGCAGAGAAACTTGCATTCGTTTTGCAATGCTTGTTGTTAAAGTGTGCTACACAAGCAATGATCTATGCGTTTTGATTTAATAGAGGGAAAATACAAATATTTCAACTTCAATTTGTGCATGACAGTCTGTTTAAAAAAATACGACCATTATAAAAATAAAAAAACACAGCATGCCTGCAATTAGGCAAATGATGTCTGTCTAGCTATCTTTTTTTTTTTAACCAGAATCCATAGCAATGACTTTAGAATGCTATACAGTGGTTATTGATGGTGCTATTAAACACGCCACAGTATAAATCTTAGAGTCATTATTAAACCATTTGTTTTATTAGACTTCCTATTCTCTGAGGAAAATCTCACTCTGGGCTTGCTGACAAAAGTCCATGTAATGTAAACTTGGCCACACACACATTATATTCTTTATTGGTTTCCTGGGAGCAAAAGTAAACTCAAATGTTTAATTGAAGCGAAGGGTAATTTGCTGTTTAAAAAGGATGTATATTAGTTTGTGCATTGCGAATTACTTAATTACTATGAACCTATTGTACAGCGTTCCTGAAGCCTTTAGGTGCATCGGAGTATCCATAGCCTAGCCAATGTTTTAGGAACCAAATTTGACTTAACTTTGCCAGAAATGTATGCCAGATATTATTTTGACTATGATAAAATGTCATATATAATTTTTCCATAGAACCAGCTGATACTTGGAGTCATGGGAGTTGATGTTTCTTTGAAAGATATCAAGAGACTTACACCTCGTTTTACTGTAAGTTCATTTTCTGGTGTAAATTGTATTGATTTATTGTGTAGTAGATCAGATTTTTTTCATATGTTTGCTATATAACTCCTTCAGCTGCAAGTATTTTTCACATAGCTAAAAGTGTCTTCCCAACAGCTTGAATGACAGTGTTCTTCCATTTCTCAGTGCCACAAATGTGGTGCATTACAATTTTAGTATGGCCTCATCTTTAATGTATATCTGTCTTGGCTTTTTCCATTTGTGAGCGGTAATTTTGGGGTTCCCCTTTTTTGTTTTACATTTGATTTTTTTGAATCAATCTCTGTTCTATCAAGCTACAGGATCCAAGAAGATATATAAGCATCTATGATGTTCATTAAATTTGTTGATATAAATAATAATGATTTAAATATGAAAAATATTTAATTTCAAAAGTTTGCATTCAGCGCCAGTTGTTTGTATTTAAGTGATAGTAATGATTAGTACAGGGGTAATATAGAAAACTTCAGATAAAGTTTATATTTAGTAACCAATGCTAAGGAAATCCAAAAAGCACCTAATGGTACATGATTTTTAAAACTATTATTTCTGGATTTATTGAAAAACTGATACTAAATTATGAAATATAAGCAAATAAATATTGTATTTATTTAGTTTATGTTTTAAATACATAATTTAAATAAGGCACATTGAACCTTGAAAGAAATCCCCAAGTGTGCGTTTTCTTGTATGACATTTCTTTTTAAATACCACCATGGGGCAATAACACATTTGACACATACATGATTTGGAGTTAAGTACAGTTTAAATTGTTTTGCTTTTTTTTATAATTTGTCTTTATCCACATGTTCAATGTTTACAGTAAATAATAGAGTATGATCAATATCCAAGAAAAACAGGAGTGGATCACTGGACCCTATAACAGTCATAGTGAGCAAGCAGAAAGAGATACACAGCTCTCATTGCAGTGTAACTTAGCAAAGTGGATCCAGGTCCAAACCCCCCCTCCCCACCCACCTTCCAAAAAAAACACTCCAATAGTTGAGTACAGTATATTTTATATGACCATAAATTATAAGTGCACCCCTAAGCACTTCTCACACCAGTAAGCAATTCTACAGTATTTACTGGATAATGCATTGTAGTACTGTCACTTTTAAAACCAACCTCAATTGTGTTTAAGAAAGAGTATTGATGTAAACAAGGGTCAAAGGGTTATTTTAAGAGAGGGAGGTGGTTGGGGCATTCTGAGAGGAGAGGGCAATCAGTATTCTTACCCACATGTCTTTCCATTACTGACATTTACTGTGCGTGACAGACTGATTTAGGTACTTTCTTAAATGTATTTAAAATGATGGAGAGGTTAAATGTCTATTCATTTAAAATGGGGTATTTGGGGTATTAGCAGGAATAGAAACAATGACTAGATTAACTTCCAATCTCTTTGGATCAGTCAGCACTGAATAGTTTAGTGGTAAACGGGTTAAATAATGTCTGCACTTGACCACTAAGACTCTCTGTCACTTATAATCACTGTAAGGGTTAGTTTTGTAGTTTTCTTTTTTAGTTTTGGTTAGTTACATACACATTTGTAAGACTCAAATCTACGAATTCTGTTCTATATTTCCTAGTGTTTCTTCTCTCTGATCATTTCAATTGTATATGCATCTGTTTACTATTCTAATGTATTTACTATTAGTAATACCAAAAAAATATATATTTTTTCCCATTTATTTCAGCTGTGCCCCAACGGATATTATTTTGCACTTGATCCAAATGGTTATGTACTACTTCATCCAAATCTTCAACCAAAGGTATAGAGTGTACTTAAAAGACAATTTAAAACACACTCTGTGTGCATTGCTTGGCAATTATGAAAAAAAGGTTATACTAGAAAATCTTATTTGTATTTTATTTTACAAAATTAGAATTTGGAGTTTAAAAGTACAAAAAAAAGATAGCTTATATAGTGCTTATGAGTGCAAAAATATAGTTTAAAAAATAATATCAAACCAACCTAAATGCTTTACATAAAAAAATACATAGCATATTTTGTGAAATTACAACCTCTTCAGTATGTTTGGGTGTTAAGCTTAATATGCGTTGTCATTTATGTCACACAACATAAAATATTTCTGTAGATTTGTCAATATATTTATTTTTTATTATGAATATGATATAGTTTTATTGTTAATTAAAGACAATGGGTGTGTTATATTGTAAATCAATTAATTCTAAATCTAAGATGGTACCTTAAAAACCAATAGAAGATAATTGAAAATGTGAGTTAAACCAAATAGCAGATTAGTTATAGATAATAATTTGTCCTTGCTTTACTGTTAGAGATTTACATTAAAATGTATTATGCAGTATTGCCTTTAAGGTATGGTGATGTACGGTGATACATGCTACACACTAGGAGAAACATCTTTTCAGGTATTCAAATAAGTTAGCAATTTCAGGAAATTACTGCAACTTGCTATACATGCCCAATTGCTCATTTAACCAATAGAACAATAGTGGAAGGTCTGAATCAAGTTTTTACTGAAATCCATGAATTTAAAAGTCCTTAATGTTTTTACACTGTGTAAGCCATCCTAGTATCTTGTGCCAAATGTAATCTCATATTTATAAAACTTTTTGCTAATCTGTTCTTTTTCCATGTACTATGGACATAAACACAAAGTTAACTGATCCATAATTGCTGATTTGCAACATAGCTTCTCTTTACACTCTTATATTACCAGGGGTATTCACTAAAGTGAGAGTTCCAAGTATATTTAAAGTGAATTTTAAATTCAAAGCCAAGGTAATGGGAATAGAAGCATGACTGAGTTAGAGAACATTTCCAGTTTGGCTATTTTGTCCTCAAAGGGACACTATAGCGATCAGTACAACTACAGATTAATGTATTTGTTCTGGTGAGTATAGTCAGTCCCTTCAGGTTTTTTTGTAGCAAACACTGTCTTCTCAGAGAAAAGATAGTGCTTACATTACAGCTACGGACACCTTTAGCGAACGTTCCTTAGATGACTACTAGAGGTGCTTCCTTGGGCAGTGCTGCACTGTGCAGCACTGACATTCAGAGTTTTTAACCTCTGCATGGAGGCACTGAACTTACCTCACATAGATGCATTGATACAATGAATCTCTAAGAGGAGATGCTAATTGGCCAGGGCAGCATTTGGTCCCATCCTCCCCCTGCCAGCCTGCCTCCTTGGCTGACATAATCAGAAGTGATGACCTGTGGGAAAGCATTGTATTGGAAGATCATCACTTCTAATGATGTCAGCCAAAGAGGCAGTTCAGAGCCTGCACCAGCAGATTGGAATAAATATAAGATTTTGCTATATTTAAGGGGAAAGGGAAGGTCCTTGGGGCTATATAGTGTTTTTAATACTAAAGGATGAGGAATACATGTTTGTGTTTCTGACCCTATAGTATTCCTTTAAATGTTAAATTAACTTTGAGTCTCACTTTAGTGAGAAACCATACTTGTTTCCATATTCTCACTGGAGAAATTATGATCTCAACCCAAGGAATGATATGTACATAAATGTGTAGCTTAATGGAATGATATAAAATCATATCTCTTTGCTACTTCAGCCTGTAGGTGTAGGTATCCCCATGGTAAATTTGAGAAAGCAAAGGCCTGATGTCCAGGTAACGGTGAATGTCCATGAGCTGGTGTTAAAACGAATCAATATTGTATGGCCAGCTGGAAAACTAACTTAAGAAGCTGTATACAACAATAAACTATCTTCCTAAAGCATGCAGTGTAGCTTATTCAGTAAAGAGCTTAATAAACCCAGACAAGCTGGCAGTCTGCAAATTCTACAAGCTTTAAAGGCTTCATTAATATCTGCTATACATATTTCTGGCTAGGTGAAAGTTTGTCAGTTATTTGTACAGACATTACATGCTTTCACTGTAAGACTGGCATTGTTTATTTGCCCTGGCATGGTTTGCAGGTTGAACAAGAATGGCGTGCTTTGTAGAGCTGCCACCTATTTACGATTTAAAAATATATATAATTTATTTATGGAATTACATTTTTATTTCCTGCAAGCTTCTTTTAATGCTTAGAATTACAAGGCTTAAATATTATAAGCATTTGCATAATTAAGAAGAAAAAGAAAGGGGCTGTACCAGCGCAAAAAAAATCCCAAAACAGTGAACATATGTCATAAATAACAATAAAAGCTGCTATCACACCTAGTTCTTATCTTACTGAATAGAGACCCAAAAACCTTGTAGGTGAAGCGCTATATTAAAATAGTGGAAGTGGTAGGAGACTGAAATTTCAGTGATAATACCTTAGATTTTCCTTATGTCTTTATATACACACTAGGATATGATTTCTATAAGATATAAAAAACAAACAGACCAAACATAGAGTAATATAATCCGTAGTGAAAAGTTAAGAAGGGAAAATTTCCCACTCACAATCTTTGGAGCTAATATGGAATAGCTCAATATCAGCATTCTTGGGGTCCGTAAAGGCGACCCTCACTCTTCTTGTTTATAGATATCCTTATTTTCCTATAAAGGTGGAGAAAAACGTATATGGTGCAATATCGTAATTCTTTAATGTGAGATAAATTAAAGATAAAATACTCACAAAATTAGAGTCATGCAGATCGTCTCTAATCCAAACGCCTGTGTGGTTAAGGACCACACACCTTCTTTTAAAAAATAGCAGGGAAAAATGCCAATAATGTATAATATAAAAGTATAGTAACTTTATTATAACAATAAATGTATATATATATATATATATATATATATATATATATATATATATACATAAAAAACAATATTAAATTGGCATAAAATCCAAAAGTCCAATAGTCTCACAGTCTCTCCAGAACGCGTTTCGCCTTGCAGGCTTCCTCAGCTGGATGTAGTGATTTTTCCCTGCTATTTTTAAAAGAAGGGAAAAAAAATCTCCTGATTTTATTTATGATTTATTTTTTCTGAGTGTTGTTTTCTTTGTACATTTGGATGATCTGTTATTGCTTATGATACCATTTTCTTTTCTTTCTATCTTTTTGGTTTGGTGGGAATGGAACATGTCTTTTCTTCATTGGCAATGGCCTCATGCATGATGCTTGGGTATGATCCTGCTATTCTATTCTGTTGCATGTAAGAACCTGCCTTTTCACATTTTTGTTATGTTATGTTCTTTTTTATATTTGTGCATTCATTTTCATTTCTATTAAGTAGAAAAGGATACGACAACTTATACAAGTAATTTATTTCTATTATATCTATACTATATTTGTGAGCTAAAGACCTGCATATAGATATATATTTAGAGAGAGATAAATAGATAGATAGATCGATAGCTTTAGAGACCGTTTTATTTTTTTAACTCTGGAACACTGTATATCAGACAAGGCAAGAACAACTAATTTAATGGTGAAAGTCATGGCCAGGGTGAAGCTGTGACTGCAGCCTGAAATAGAGCTTTAAAAATGTGTGTAAATGTGTTTCTATGTGTATAACAACAAAGTACAAAAGGAGCTGCACTCATTTGCTATGCGCAAAAGTTAGGTGCAACCAGGCCAGGGGCTAGCACCAACCCCAAACAGTTCAATTCTAATTGAAGAAATAAGGTTCAGGCACTCCAATGCTCAAAAGGCACATTTATTTGGAACAAAGTGAAACCAGCAATGTTTCCACCATACTTTGGGTCATGTTCCAAATAAATTTGTCTTTTAAGAATTGGAGTGCCTGGATCTTCTTTCTTCAATTTGAAATAATGTGTTTCTATTTGTGTCATTACATTTCACTGGAGCTGGAGAGGCAAAAGGACAGACAATTGCCCCAATTGAATATATTTGGATACATTTGTTAAATGATTTAATATTTTTGTTTAATTTTTAAAGTGATTTAATATTTTTGGAAAAGCTATTTAATTGATTTGGATAAACTTTTAAAATATTTTTTTGCACAATATAAAAATATATATTCAATATTGTTAAAAAAAAATAATTTTATATGGGAGATATATATATATATATATATATGTATGTGAAAAAAAATCAGCATATTAAAACATTAAAATATTTTAAAAATATGAATCATGTAAAAAACTTTTACAAACATATTAAAATATGGCCAATAACATCTGATACTCCAGTTTCTGCTGAAAACATTGACATATATTAAAACATAGTTAAATATCATGTTATATAAAATACATTCATAAATTATGATAAAGTCTTCAGAACCAATCGATGCAAATATTTTCCATAACACACATGTCACTATTATTATTACTATTAAATTATACTTCCTCTCTCTCATCTCTAGCTGTAAATTACAGCTGCTGACCTAGAGCCCACTAACACCCACTAATTTGGATGCACATTATGACATGTATGGGCCCAAAAATTACAGAAGGGTTCTTGTATGTTTCTTGGACTTGCCAATATTTTTATTAAAGCAGTAATAAATGGTTTGAGTAAACATTATACACAAATAGTGTAAAGTAATTACATCACCATCACCTGTATAAATTGAATAACAACCTTCTATTATTGCAAACATTGTATCTGGCTTGGCTGGGGAGCTCTTATTATGTGCAAATTCACTATATCAAGGCCGACTAAAACAAAAATACTGACATTTTCTTTTCCTCAGGGGTAATTTCTCACAACGATCTTGTATTTCAGCTATGGCACTATATCAGACTCTATATCTAAATGAATAACATTCACACTAGCTCAAATAGTGATAATTCATATAATATCTTGCATACATTTTCCCTGTATGTGTGTGAATTAATAGACTGTAGTTATTGTATTTGTGGCCTTTTAATCTAATTAAAAGCAATGGACCGTATGCTACTTAAAAACTAAAAAAAATCAAATATTAGACTCATCAAATAGTTGTTAAACTGAAATTACACAAAATATGTTGGATTTTTTTATTTATTTTTTACAAATATGCAGTCAAATGTACAGTAGTTATATTATTTATCTACAAACAAGTGTAAATTTTAAAAATATTTAGCAAGTAACTGAACCAATCATTACTCAGTGTACAGCAACACTTATTGTCGAAGAACAAGTAAACAATTATTGGTGACTACAACACAATTATGTTCTATATTTTATTTTAACTGTTCAGTATTAAATAATTTTGAATACAATATATTTATTTGACGAATTAGCAAAGCTTTAGAAATGGGATATGGCATGAAAGGTCTTACGTTAAAATAGTTCTCTTTTGAACAAAAAAATGTAAAATGTTATATTTTTGGTGGAGGGAATTTGGAAATGTCCCATATTACACACAGTTAATAGTTAGAATATTTTCTAAGTTTCTATTTTTTTCCCCAAGGAAACAATTAAATAAAGAGGCAGAAAATGTCTACTATAATGGGTTTCTTCTTTTGATCAAATCCCAGTTGACACTAGAAATTGTGTATGCTCTGAGCCTACTGTACGCTGGATACACTGTCAACTGATATATTGCACTGAACAGCAGCGTACCACAGACAGCATAAGTAGATTCAGTATTAAAACTTCTGCAACTTACCACCTTCCATCCAACAATGTATACAAGTTAATGATAAATGCCGATATAGCTCTTAATTTTATGTTCCATGTGCTTTTAACTTATGTTTAGATTTGCAGGTTTTACATTTTGCAGTTTTGTATTGTATACCTGGCAAATACACTATTTATGGCTGGATGCATATTTTTCAAAACAATTTGAAATGACAGCATGGCAGAACTGTCCTGAGAAGTATTGCTGCTTTATGTAAAGAATTCAGTTCACATTCATTAAAACTCAGGATTAAAACTCTTCAAGCTTGATTCAAGTGTAGAAAAATGTAATGTTGCATGCTCTATCAATCTAGAATAAATGCAGAATTTTCATGGTTTTACTGCTATTTCAAGTTACTCTTTTTTCATTTTAACTGCTCTTTCAAATGTGAGTATGTTTCCAGAAATATTTGTTAGATCTTTTAGATGTTTATGTATGACAATTTTGTTTAAATTCCTAACTTACATAATGCATTTGAAAAGTGATACATTTGGAGAAGGGTTTGACACGATCTTCTAGCTTATCAACATTTGTATTTTTTATTTTCTGTGTGAATATTTTAATTATTCAGTCAGAAAAAACACATTTGGACAAATGACAAGAGAACATATGCTAAATTTGAAGTAGTTATTAATTTGTCTGCTGCAGTACTTTGGTATAATGTTGATGTTACATGGTTATTGTTTCATAGCGCAGCAAATCCAAAGCGGTAAGTCATTTAATTTTTCATAGTGTAGTTTCCAGATAGTATTTGGTAGTCAAAATTTTGTTCGGAGCATGGTGTTATACAGTATATTTCTCCCACAGAACCCCAAATCTCAGGAGCCAGTAACACTAGATTTTCTGGATGCAGAACTGGAAAATGAGCAAAAAGTTGAGGTAAGACACTTACGAGATTGGATCTATTATAAAAAATACTATGGACATAGAAAGATTTATTTATTTGTGTTGTTTTTTTCCTTACCCCTTCGATACTCAAATGAAGTAAGCATTTTTGACTTTCATGTATTTTGCAGTATAGTCTCACACACTCATTTATACTCTAGTTATGAGTACCACCCTGTAGAAGAACACATTTCTCTGCAAGAAGCCACTTATCACTGATATAAGGCAAGTCAATTTGCTGAAAGTATACGCTCACTCCTGCTTTAAAACAGTACAGGAGGTTTCAACGCGTAATATCCTTTCTACAGTCTGGGAATAGGGCAGGGGAGTAGTAAAGGGACTCTACAATTTTACTGTTAGCAATACATTAGCAGTCCAGAGATTGAAAAGTTTGTTATCGCACTTTGTTATACCTTTATTTGAGAAATATACGATTTAACTGTATATACACTATGCCCAAGTCCAGACATTCTTTTAATATTTTGTTGCAATTTTTAGTAAGCTGTAGTACTAGTTATGTCTTCAGGGTCCTTAGAAGTAACTATAAGCAAGGTATTAAACCAATTGTATTTATATATTTTATCACACCTGCTTTTATACTAATATTTACAACACTGTGTGAAAAAAAGGCCTCTGTAAGTAAAACATTTAAATCTTCATAATTTTATGTTTGTCTGCAAAGCAATCTATACATAAAATTGCCACGTTACGATATGTTTCTATATTAGCTATGCATCCATTTCATCAAGTAAATGTTATGCAAATATTTTTAAATCAAAAAGTGCTCATGGTGATAGGTTTAACCCCATCATAATGCTGTTGTACTCATGATACATTGCTGAAACATTGCTGAACACAAATATGAGTGTGTAAGAGCAGTACTATAATGATATCATTGGTTAAAGTGGAGTTTATTTGTGAAAAATGAAAAAAACAGACATGAACAAAAGCTTTGGTCAGTGTATGTGACTAAGTTACTAAAAAAGACTGGACATGACCCATTTTGACATACCCTGGGTTGTCTACTTTTGCAAATGGTATACCATGATGGGGGTCATTTTCTTTCATAGGCTGCCATACAGTCTCAAAGGCAACAATCTGGCAAGTTTCAATGTGTAAAAACAAAAAATTTGGAAAGCCCTGTAAATTTGACCCTGTAACTTTAAAAAAAAAAACATAAAACCTGTACATGGGGGTGGGAGGGGTATTGTATTTATGAGACAACACTAAAAAAAGTATGTGTGTTTTATTGCAGTAAAAGCTTACGGTATTGTAACATTCACAGTTTAACCCCTGAAGGACGACGGGCGTGCTATGCCGTCATTGGGGACCCGGTTCTTAATGCTGGCAGGCGGCACGTCCCAGCAGTCCTATTCACTTAACTGGTGGGGGGACTCACCTGCCATGCCAGGGAGTCCACCTGATGCAGTTCTGGCCCCCCTGGGTCATGTGTTATATTATATATATATATATATATATATGATCTAAGTATATATATACACATATACATACATACACATACACTGTTTAAGTGCATTTTAATATATATATATATATATATATATATATCAAAATATACGTACAATAATATTGATTAAATATATATACCTGACAACCCAGGCCGAAGATCCAGGGAATTTAATTTGCTAGCACTATATTTAACCCTGTAACTTTCCAAAACACCATAAAACCTGTTCATGAGGGGGTACTGTTTTACTCGGAAAACTTTGCTGAACACGAATATTAGTTTTTCAAAACAGTAAAATGTATTACAACGATGATATCGTCAGTGAAAGTGAAATTATTTGCATTTTTCACACACAAATGGCACTTACACAGACGATATAATTGTTGTGATACGTTTTACTGTTTTGAAACACTAATATTTGTGTTCAGTGAAGTCTCCCGAGTACAACAGTACACCTCATATACAGGTTTTAAAGGTTTTATGGTGTTTTCAAAAGATACAGAGTCAAATATAAGGCTTGCGTTTCAGTTTTTTCACATTGAAATTCACCAGATTGGTTACGTTGCCTTTGAGACCGTATGGTAGCCCAGGAATGAAAATTACCCCCACAATGGCATACCATTTGCAATAGTAGACAACCCAAGGTATTGCAAATGAGGTATGTCCAGTCTTTTTTAGTAGCCACTTTGCCTTTGAGACCGTATGGTAGACCTGGAATGAAAATTACCCCCACGATGGCATACCATTTGCAATAGTCGACAACCCAAGGTATTGCAAATGGGGCATGTCCAGTCTTTTTTAGTAGCCACTTAGTCACAAACACTGTCCAAAATTGGCGTTCAAATTCGTTTTTTGCCTTTTTCACACACAAACAAATATTAACACTAAATTTGACCACTCTTTGTGACCAAGTGGCTACTGAAAAAGACTGGACATACCCCATTTGCAATACTTTGGGTTGTCTACTTTTGCAAATGGTATGCCATCATGGGGGTAATTCTCATTCCTGGGCTACCATACGG
Source organism: Pelobates fuscus (assembly GCF_036172605.1). Taxonomy (NCBI): domain Eukaryota; kingdom Metazoa; phylum Chordata; class Amphibia; order Anura; family Pelobatidae; genus Pelobates; species Pelobates fuscus. The sequence goes on along the minus strand of NC_086319.1, from coordinate 228,493,194 downwards.
TCTCAAAGGCAACGTAACCAATCTGACGAATTTCAATGTGAAAAAAAAATGAAAAATGTAACATGCTATATTTGACCCTGTAACTTCCCAAAACACCATAAAACCTGTACACAGGGGGTACTGTTTTACACTCGAGACATCGCTGAATACAAATATGGGTCTTTTATTGCAGTAAAAGCAAACAGTATTATCACAAAATGTAACATAGAACTAAACATTTTTTTAAATTCTTATTTTCTCCCATTTTTCTTATATTTTATTCAAATTAAATTAAGTTTCATACCTAAATATTTGATGTTAAATGAAAGCCCTGTTTCCCCTGAATAAAATAATATATAATAAGTGTGGGTGCACATAATATGAAAGAGGTGAATTACGCCTGAACAGACATATAGCGCAAATTCAAGTTTTTTTTAACGTTTTGTTTTGATCACAATGTGTACATTTGGCTCAGTCCCTAAGGGGTTAACAAGGAAGAGGTAAATTATGGTTGAACAGACATATAGCTCAAATTGTAGGTTTTGTTTTGATCAGAACTTGCAATTTGCCTCTGTCATTAAGTGGCTAAAGGTATGATTTTGCAAAAGTTATAAACGTATGCTTTAGAATGTTGCATTTCTTGATTTTGTAGATACGTAACAAGATGATCGATGGAGAAATTGGGGAACTTCAGTTCAAAACACTAGTCAAATCTCAAGATGAGGTAATACATTTCTTAATTAAAAAATATTATTTTTATTATTTACTGTACTAAAACTATCCATTGTTTTAATAAATATATTCATCTTCAGCTAACTGATTTTAAAGGAAACAACACATAACTAGTGCAGAAACAAAAGTTATCAAAATAAATATGGTTACCCAAAAAATATTACATTTATATTATAATTCTTAAAAAATGTAATTGATGATGTCAAAATCTTATTTTTCAGAGATATATTGACAAAGGAAATAGAACGTACAGATGGGGTCCAGTGAATGGAACAGATTACAGGTAGTTAGAGCTTTATTTTTTTATATTAAATTTCACATATTCTAATAATATCAAGCTACACTTGCTTCAGGACATTTACAAAGTTATTCATTGATGTGAAAATTCAAGCTGAATGATATATTTATAGACAAAACAACTGAGCTAGGAGAATGTGTCCAGTTCAGAAATTTTTGCTTTGATTTTGAAATTCACTTTGAATTTACTTTGAATTCTCACATTAGTAAATAACTCTGACAATATTCTAAGAACCTTGTTTACAGTGAGTACTAATCAGTGACTCTATAGATGTCTCGAATGGACCAGACATGTTCTACCAAGGAAATTACTTGTGGTTTATGTATTCATGAGTCACAACTATTTAAGATTCCAATTGAGTCAAGCAATTGTCACATTGTGACATTTCCTTTATTCAGTTTGAATTCATGTAGGTCAATACACAAAATATGTTATCTACTTAAAATGACCATTCATTTTTGAGGTTTTGGTTATATCAATTGTAACAGTTTAAGTGCTACATCAATAGTTTGTGACTTTAACGAAGCAAAGAGCAGAGGATGGTTGAATTGTACTTGTAATTATATGGTTATGGATGATGTAATAGTTGGCTGCATTCGAAGAAGAATCTAGGGATAAAATTAATGTAACCCAATACAACACACAGGCAGTGAAGCCAAACATCTTAATGTGCATTTATTATCAAATGTATGCTGAATATTTCCAGATATATATATTTCAATTCCTTATAACTGTGATGGAATGGGAAAATAAACAAGGAAGTCATGATAGTGTGAGAAAGAATTCGAAAGAAATAAGGCATGTGAAAAGCTAGTACAGAGGCATCAACATACACAGTTTGAGTTGTGATATTCAGTTAAAAATAAAATGTATAGGTGAATTCTCAAACCTATTTATAACAGACTGCATTCAGAAATGTTAGTTATCGATCATTAACTTTTTTTTATTAATTTTGCTATGAAAAATAATTATCTAATGTACTAGTCGATTTCCCTCAGTAGAAAGCAACCTCCAAATTATTCTTCTGGGTAGAGATTAGTTTATGAACCAATATTCCCAAATGTTATATAGACAAATGTGCCAAACTATGTATATCCACAAAAATGTATCCACAATTTAATAGACTGTGGCCACAATAGAATGCATATGGTCAAGAACAATGTGTAGTTTTGCATTTAAATTAAGGAGTCTAATATGACAAGAAAACATTTTTTTTGAAAAACTTAATTTTGAAGCCATAAAAACATACCTTAAGTAATGAAAATGTTTGGATGGTTTATTAAGGGCAATACGATTTTTTTCTGCTTCTAGTACAACTTTTCATTCTTAGGTTTTGTTAACTTAAATGGCTCCACCTGTGCGCAGAGGGGAAGAAACTTAATGTACCTAGAAACATATGAGATGTTTGACTCAGAACAGATGTAGCCTGACATTTCTCAATAGCTTCTGAATCAAGCTCTAATTTGCAAACTTCCAGAGTTTTTTCTCCAGGTCAGACCTTTGTCTTCTAGTTAATTGCATATGTGTGTTTGAGCCATAATTTAATGACTTCATTTAGAGTGTTCCAGTAAAAAAGTACTCTCACGCTTATATTTTACAGCATTTGACAGTACACAATATGTTCATATCTTATTTATGCTGTAAATATTTAAATAAGATTATACATTTACTGTTTCAGCAAGCAATGATCAGATTTCAGCATCAGTTATTTAACTAGGGGATAAAAATATTTCAGTATTGGTGACACATTTAATAAGCAGATAGCAATGTTTATTTACTCAATTACAGATGCCCTCTATGTTTCAAATCCACCCTGTTATTTTACAGATGTATTCATTATGTTCTATAAAGATATACTGCGAAAAATGTTTATTTAGAGGGCAGTGGAAGACAGATTTTTTATTTTTTTTATTTCTTCGTTGGCCACAATCACAGAGACACAATTCTAGCAATATAAGTAAGCTAAAATTAAATTGGTATTGGTTCACCTAGAGTAACCACAGTTGATAATAAGGTAACATTTCCCATTCTTGTCACATTTCATTTTTCTTTTTCAAACTCCAATAAGGGTTGAATATATCAGTAATTTCATGGCTGTTTTCACTGATAATTGTAGAGAAAACTGGGCACAAGTGAATCCGCCCTTAATCAGATTTATTAAGCAATAAAACATTTTTGGCACTATAGATCCTTTATTATGGGTAGACGAGCAGAAGCATTTTTATTGTCCAATAAATCTGCTTAACAATAGATTCACTTGTGCTCTGTCTTTTCTACTATTGTTTTTTCACGTGGAGCAATGCCTCTCCAGACTGGGTGACACTTGGAGTACCCCACATATTTGCATGTGGCTGCTCAAATGTGTAATACAATATTTTATTCCTGATCACATCTTTCCCCGGTTTAGCTTTGCTCTACCTAGACCTGTTCAGGTTTACGTCATTGTAGTTTTATGAATTAAAAAGGTGAACTAATAGCTAGGGTTTGGAGTTCTGTTTAGAAATGTTATATTGTGTTTTTTTTTTTATTTACTAAATATATAATTTGTATCAGGCTCATCATTCTTATTTTTTTTTGTTTAATATTGGATGTTTTTCCAGTTTTTACAAGCAGTGCATATTTAATTTTGTCTGTGAATAACCCATTTTTTAAAGTTGCTTGCTTAAGTTTTAGACATATTTTTTGTACAGCATTCTTAATGGAGAGAGTATTTGGATCTATGACATAAATGTTTTGTTTTTTTAGCAAAGTGAGAATTCAAAGTGAATTCAAAAATAATTTTAAATTTAAGACCAGAACAGCTCAACTGGAAGCATAGCTAATTTGGAGATTTTTTGCTGTTCAGATATTTTGACCTTACATTTAAAATTCACATTGAATTCTCACTTTAGTAAATAAAGTCCATATATTTTTTTTTTTTTAAATTCTTTATTTTAGTAGTGCATAACAAGGTAACATACTTGCGCGAGGTACTCCGACGGCAATCCTCTTGCATTTTCAAAGAATACATAACAGTGGGGTTATCAATAATACATGCACAATTTTTATATTTATAAATGAACAACTGCTCCGTAGGGACCTTCATTTAAATTACATTGAGTATGCTTGGCATGGTTAGGTCATCAGGCTTGGAAAACATTTTTAAGAGTGACAATAGTGAGATTGGGGTAGGCTTGCTAGGCTGCATACAAGTACAATTAACTATGATAGCAAGGTCGTTTAGTTGTTGCAGGAAGGATTTCTTTAAGTTAGGTCAGTGCCCTATGGCCCTGAGTTAAACTCCCCTTTCCCTGTACTACCTGTTGCTTCAAGTAGATTTGTGGGTCTATGCCCCCATTGATTTTCCTTGTGCTGCTGGTAGCAGGAACTGGCTCAGTTGCATTTAAAGAGAATCGTGTTGCCTACAGGGGGTTTACCGCTTGGGACAGCTTATACAATCTTAAATAATGCAGGCAGGGATGCGTTATCTATGGGTCGTCACAAGATGAATCATATCATGTACAATCTTATGTGTATCAAATTAAACCAGGCGAGCATATGGCCACGCTGAAATGTGGATCAACGTGGCAGATATTAACATTGTATGACCAGAGCTGTCTGATTGATTACACGTTAAACTTTTTAGCAACCCATTTCTAGTCTGACTAGGCATAGTGTGTGTGATTACATGTTGCGCTAAACTTAATCTTGACAGTTACCTATTCTAACTTGTAACAGATTATACACAAATGCATTGGGACTTAGCCTTGCAGGAGACCATAATCACAGGATACATAAGGGTATTACCACCCAGAGAAAGTCCACCGGCTGCAGAATATGCGTGCTTATTAGCGGGCTTAGCCTTGTGCCCAGAGTCCTGTGGTCATCCATTTCTCGTCGCCAGCAGGTCACACTATGGCCAGTTGTTAGAGTCTTGCGGCGGGGGTTCGATGCAGTGGATCTCTGGGCATGATGGCAGTTGTTGAGGTGGGTCTTCAAGCCGGGGTATGGCTGCTTTCTGGCTCTTTGTTTCGGCTGCAGTGTTTGTGTCGCCGTTCTGTGCCGGTCGAAGGGCAGTTCGATTCTCCGTCGTCTTCCCGGGCTGTTGCAGGGTTGGAGGTCCTTGCTGTAGGTCGTGCGGTAAGCGGCGGCATGTATGACTCGAGGTAGGCTTCCGTTTAGGCCTCCGCTGCTGCTCACTTGTTTCGTGGCGTGTGCAGTTTTGAGATTGCCTGTTGGGCAGCGGTGAGGTAGAGCCACCAGCTCCTCTGATCCCATGCGCCCCTGCTTAGCAGTCTCGCCGAGTGTTTTGAACTCCGCCGAAAGGTAGGCCCCTCTGAGGACTCCGGCGCACGCGGCAGCCGCCATCTTAGGTGATGCAGTCGGGCTCTCGAGTTTGGTTGCGGCACCTTTGAGCTCCAGTGGTCAGATCTCCGGGTGGGGACTGGGATCACCCCCCCCGGTCCATGGGGGGGGGAAACAGGGCTGGGGCCGCCCAGGTTCATGTCCCAGACTAGGCGCTGTATCGCAGGATAGTGGGGCGGCGGCCGTCCGCCCCACTCACCGCCGGAGAAGGCCCCAAATGCGACCACGAAGTTTTCTCCGCCAGGGGACTGCAGCTTGATAAGCCAGCCTCACCCTGGTTTCAGCCGGCCTTCTGCTTTGGGCAGTGTCGCTGTCGGTCGGTTTTGCTGGTGGAAGAAATCGCTTTTTAATCGTTTTTGGAGTTCTGTAGCAGGAGCTCCTTTTGCCTGCGACCGTCCAGCCAGGCGGCCCGGCCCCGCCCCCAAGTCCATATATTTTTAAGTCTATAAAACTAAATAAATGTACAGACAGAAAATGTAATTATTGCAGGTTCCTTTATTCTATACACACTACATTATCAGTGTTTTTTACTCAAGTTTAATTCAAACACAAGGCCAGAGTAGCCAAACTGAAGGCATTGCTGACTTAACGTTTCTAGTTAATCTATTTTGACCGTAAATTCATTTTGAAATCAGTTTACATTTTCACTGTAGTAAATAACCCTGTTAGTGTGGTATGCACATATATAATTAAATGTGGAAATTTAACATGAGGATAACAGAAGATTTGGAAATAATACCATTCTCTTATTAGAACAGCACATCTGAGTGTATTATCTATCAATACTTTTGTTTTAATGTTTTAATGTGACAACAGTAAAAGTGCCCTGGCAGCTTCTTATTCTTTAAAAAAAATTTAATGTGAACTACTTACACAAAGAGAAACTAACATAATCTGATTTTTTTTTTACATGCTTGAATATTTTTTATTTTGTTTATAACCACGTGTGTATGTTGATAACTTTTTGGACACAACAGGGATCTTTTCTTCATATCCATATATTGTTTGATTGCCCTGGTTTTATGTTGAATACACAGCTGTTCTACTTCAGTTATCACACCACATCCTTTTGCAAATTTGACAAGGGCTTGAGCGAAGGTGCAATATGGTGGTGTTTTTTTCTTTTTATTAAAAAATATGGCTGATATTTGCAAGATACTACCTGCATTATTGTGTCCTTGTGTACCAATTGTACCACTTTATTGTAATATTTGTCATTATGTTGTAGATTCCTTGGAATTGAGTTCATATATTGATCTTTTAATATTTTTGTTACAGTCTTGCCTTGGTCTTACCATCCTACAGCTTCTACTACATTAAAGCCAACTTAGAAGAGACAATAACACAAGCAAAATGTAAGTTATAGGATTCGTTTCAATTCTTGCTCAAGATGTGGGACATTATTTTTGATATTTTTGAAACTTACACTTTATATATGTATAACAACTGCAATTTTATGTGGATTTTTCCTAATGTTTCAACAGCAATGATTCTAAACCAGCAGTACTCAACCTTGGTCACATTAAGTACTATTGAATTCTTTTTAGCAGACAATACACTGATTTTTATTTATTTTTTCATCTTTCCATAAGTCTGGGAACATTTTAAATGATTCTGCCTTAAATCTTCAAAATGTTCATTGTGATAGCATGTCTGTATCCCAGAGAATACACACAAAGAATCTGCTAATTTATTTAACCACATGATCTAAAACCATTCTTATGTGACCTCTCATTGTACTAATGGAGAAGGTTATTGTTATTTAGTGAGTCCCCTGTGATTACAGATTGCTTCTATAATCACAAATAGTAATACGAAAAACAGTTGCGAGCACTGTATAGCATCATAGCAGTGTAGACTACCTCTACATTCTATCAGACTTAGATTCGTTACATTCACTCAGTCCATACATTCTTACTGAAACTTAGCGAGTCCCCAACTATTTCTCCTTTCTAAAAAATGAAATACACTATATAGTTTTACAAGCTAATTTTCCTACATAAAACATAAAATATTATGTGACTCACAGGTTGATAATTGCTGATCTGTTTCATAAAAAAAAAAAAAAAAGTATAAAAATGCAAAGGTTTAACTTATATTCTATACACATAGGATATAAACAGAAAAGGCATGCCAAACAAGACAAGCATTGCCAAAACCTCCTGCATTTCTAGAATCACTGCTATTCTCTCACTGATTGCTGATGTTTTAAAGGTCTGTGCGCAAGCTATAGTTTACAGAATCCAAACATTAGCAAAGGGATCACATTTCAGTTGAAAATTACTCCTTATTTCCAGATATTTCTTTTCTCTTGTATGTAATTTGATCGTTTTCTATGTTTAAGTATTTTAGTCTCCAGATGCTGGGATGTTTACACTGACAGTTGTGCAGGTGCAGGTTGTAGCAAAATGTTTATTTGTAGGACAAACACAAATGAGCATTTCTGGGAGACTGATGAGGCTTAGTTACATTTAAACTTCAAAGAACTTTAATTTCCTTCCCAATTGCATTGAAAAAAAAAAAAGTACATAATCACAGTATCACAAGTCCTCACAGACACAATCCAAAGCCTTCTCGGGAGAGTGGCAGCTGTTACAGCCAAGCAAATAAGATGGACTCTATATTAAAGCCCAAGGTTTTGGAATGGGATTGTCTACAAACTTTTATAAGTGTCCACATATTTTAGGCCAAATAGTTAATTTACTAAATAATTAGTTGTAGTAAATTGACAACCAAACTGCAAAATATAGGCCTTTTGTTTGTTTAATTGTTATGGAACTTTCCTGCAGTAATGCAGTAATAGTGGCTTGAAGAGTTTGCACCTCAGCAGTGGTGAACTGTCCCAAAATGGCTTCTTGTTGATATGGCAGGAAAAAGTGTTGAGATTGTATGTTACACTTGGAAAGATGTTGGTCACATTTCCTATCTTCTATATAACTAATATGTATTCATGATTACCAAGTCTGAAATAACACTGAGTTAACTATTAATTAACTATTTGCTATCACAAAATATTAATTTTAATTTACACTAATATTAGCACTTTAGCAAAAAAACAAAAACATCCAGACTGCATTTTTGGAGGGACTTTGTAGGCTTTTCTCCTCTACATACTGCAATGATACTAATTCAAAATTATTTTTATTCTTCAAAAGAGTGCAAAACAAACATGCTGTATTTAGATTGCTCTTAGTACAGAACATACTAGAAATAAACTCAAGTGTGTTTACATAAATTTATAAAAGTAAGTAAAAATGTATAAGTAAAAATGTATGCTAAACATATACCAGTTAAAGCAAACATGTTTCTCAAAAAAATCTGCATTGCTATTTTACCCTAAGCATGAGATATGACGCGTAAATAGAGTTAGCATGTTCTGGCTTGTTGGTTAGATGTAAGCTCTTTTATGTTAATCATGCTAAAAGAGCACTTTTAAAATACTGAAGCGCTTAAAATAGCTTGCATACCTGACATGACAGAAATAATGTAAGCAGTCATGTAAATAAAAAAGGTTTAAAATTAACTATTTCACATAAAAGGCAGTGTTCATTGTTGAGAGACTGCAGGGACTGTCTATTTTTACACACAAAAAACACACTACATTAAAGAAACACACCACTGCCCAAATGGACAAAAAAAGAAAATAAATTGCTGTTTAGAAGATATACTCCCAATGAATACATGCATGAATCTTTCATGCATGTATTCATTGGGGATATCTCTTAAAAGAGTTTGGAAAGGATGCAGATCTTATGAACTGCAGCCTTAGCAAGCCCTCACGATTTTTCTCCCCAGAAAAGACTTTTAGTCTCTTCACACAGAAATAACCAATCAGAGGCTTCACAAAACAAGTCTCTAAATTGATTCCCACATTCATGCACGCCCACATCTGGTCTGAAGTCTGGAGGAGCTGGTCTGAGGTATGTGTGGGATGAGGCAGGCATGCTCAAGTAGAGGCAGGAAAGTTCCCTGGCTGTTTGATTGACAGCCAAGGGGTGTTCCCTAGACAATTCTTTAAAGTGCACATTTCTCAAATAAATCTGCACTTTTATAAACTGGGGTTATAAAACAATAAAGCACTTCAGCAAACTCAAGTGCTTTTGAGGTTTGAAGTAATAACTTTAACTGTAGTTCTGGTGCGTAGAGCATCCATTTAATACTGTAAAGAGACAACTAAGTTTAAAAGGTTTGTTGCTATACATGGATCTTTTTTTAACTTTGTTCATGCCACCAAAGGTTTGTCAAAATAAAAAATACACCATACTCTCTACTAAAACTAATCACACATTTATTGAAAAACTAGATGGTAAAAAGCATGTTATCACTGCAACAGTGATTACAAAGAAACACATTAAATTAATATTACCCTTGTTTCCTTAGAATGCCTGGCAGCTACATTTAAAGCTCCAGATGGTCTCCTTTCATTTCCTCCAAGGATTCATAAGGTCCATGCAGTGGCCAAGCTTGCATATATATTATACTAGACTGTCGTGAGTAAGGTTAGTTTTACCCTACTGATGACTATGGGTGGCTAAGGTCCAAGTAAGGTTTTATGCTGTATTCCAACTCCACCCCTCATTTTCTGGTTATATTGTATTATGGTCCATGACTATATGCAATGCTACCAGTAGCAAGTAATCACATAGACTGCATACATAGCCACTTTAAAAATAAGTCTACTCAAATGCTAACCCTTGTATATATTATTGCTGCCATAAGAAAATAGGACCTTAATAATCGTACAACCGACGCTCATTTAAGTCTTTATTGTGCCGCAGTGAAAATTGTGATGTAATATGCTGGGTTTAGTAGGCTATGCATGTTTTGTTATGTTTTAGACATAAGAGAGAGTGATACACCAACATTTGCTATTCTATAATATACCATGTGCCACAGACCCTTAAATTATCTCTGCACACGGAGGAGGGTAATAAACAAACTATTTCTTATGTGCCAGTTGTGATTAGTGTTTGTCTATTCTTCTCCAACTAAATCTGTTCATAAATATATACCTTTGATTTCTTCACAATATCTTTATTCAAGCATACCATTGAATAAAATATTGTTTGTGACCCCTATTTGCTTTACCCTGTTTTTTCTGTTTCCCTGCTTTCTCTATCTGGTGGATTTTCACAGCCAAAAGGGGCAAAATGAAGGGCAAGTATTTTGTTGTTGCTTATGTTCCTTCTATAGACTGAAATCTGTATTTCAATTCTTACTTGGTGTTCTGTCTTACACCATCAGTGTCTCTCTTCTTTATTTTTGTATCATTGGTCAGTTGTTTGGTTCCATTGGCAAAGCTGAACCCAAATTAAATTGTATTACCGTATCTTATTTTGCAATATATCTGATACAAATCCAGTATGTTATATCGTCAATCTAACATTTTTGTATGGTTCAGTTTTCAATGTTTACCATGTTATTTTAGTGATGTTTTTAGAGAATATTTTTTCATATTTAGATGTTGTTTGACTTATTATTTCATCATCCTGATAAATCTGCACTTTTTTTTTTTGCTTCCCAGCTATAACTTTTATGTTATCTTTAATTTAAAAAAATGGTTTACAATAAATTGTTATGGCTTCAAAAAATATCTAGATTTATTTTATTTATTTATTTATTTTTACCTAGGAATGTTCTTTTAGTTCTTGCATGTTTTTAATAATAATACATTTTATTATAGAAAGCATGGAATATATTCCCCTGCATGAGAGTAGCATAATGTATATAATTATGTATAACATTTTATACAGGAACAATTTCTTTTTTATGTATCTATGTATTGCATTTCCACCTGTTCCATAAAGGGATCATTGGTGGTGTTTACAGAAATCCAATATATTAATAAAAGATAATTTTAGAAAGTGATAGTCATCAATAATCGCTCATGTAAATTGACTTACTAAATGTATGTGTCAACAGTTTACATATTTATCCAATTTCCACAGGTTGAGTGGATGGATAGCTTTGTTTAAAATAGCATTATGACTAGTTTTTAGTTGGGGGCTCTATTGGTTTTAAAATGTTAAAAATGTGTAAGATTTTTAGATAAAACCAATTTAGAACATTTCTATGTGAAAGTACATAATGGAAATAGAGATCATTGTTCAAGCATTTGTAACGGATCACCTGGCACCCCGAATTGGTACCTCCGTTAATGGATGCTCCTAGTGCTTCCTGAGGACTCCAAGCACTCTGGCAGACACCACAATCACCGAATCCGAGAAACCTTTAAATTCTCCCAAGCATATGAATGCTGTAGACCATTGAATAGGAACCATACGAATAGGCTTGTACTCCTAGCAGTCAACTGGAACAGCATGCAATAAATCCTTCCCCCAATAATGAGACGACACATCACTTTGAGGGTAAAACAGGAACTCTGGACTGGCTCATCCAGCCTGGCTTTTATTACAATACTACACAAACAGTCCCCACCCAGGGGGAGGCATAAAATACCCAATCACATCCATGGTTCAGCCCACACATCTCCTCCCCTTAGATAATACTTAACCCAATTATACAGTACACACTTTTCCCCAATTCCTGGATGTACCCCAAAAACAGGGGGTACCCCTTTAAATAGCCCTTATTCAGGGGGACAACATACTCAAAATTCAAGTCATTCGGATGAATGGTTCGGCAGATATGGGTTTCCAAAGATTTGACCGACCGCATGGGTAAAGTATCCGAAAACAGTTCCATGCATTTTGGCCCTGCGGTCGGTCACAAACAAGGGAATGAAACAGACGGATTACTGGTGTTATAGAGACTAAGGGGGATTCGCATGAATCCCCTAGTTCGGGAGTTTCTTTCTACCAAAGTAGTTTCCCCACGAAATCCTGGAAGTCTGGAGGTCTCAGCGGTGTTTGCCTAGTCGAGTGTCCGATTTTAGTTCCAGACGCTCGACGGCAAAACACCGCTGTTCGGTAGTTTAAGATGGCCGCCGCCACGTGTTCGGCTCCCGAATGGCGGCCACCCAGAGGACACAGACCACACTGCACTGATTGCCAATTACCTGTTTGCAACATTGTTGCAAACGGTAATTGGAGGCACACTCATTCCTGGGTGGTCTGGTTGTTCGGTAGTTTCACTCAATATACTGAATGGAGTGATTCTACCGAACAATCAGGTAAATGCTGCATACAAATCACCCAGGATAAACTTAACACATATATAAATACACATATAATATTACAGGCAGTACACTCGAATATGCTTCACAGTCTTAAAGGGACAGTAGTCCCAAAAGTCCCAATGTGTCCATAGATGCTGTTAAAAGGGCCAGTAGCAGCAATATACAGTATAACAAGCCCAAATATAAATCTTTAAATGTACCAGTTTTCCAGGGGCCATAGTCAGCGGTTAAGAGGCAGGCAGCCAGGCCCCTCCAATGTCCAGTGGCGAGGTGGGTTCCGCCACAGCATTGTTATCTTTTAAATTATTTTTTACTTTTTGCAATTTTACTAAACCAATAAAATATGTATTACTGTCTTTATGTGGAAAATTGCTGATCTCAAAAGGTCCAACATCCTGGTCGAGTACGGTACTCACAATTGTATTAGAAATTGTGAGACTCTTGTATCTGTTTTTAATCCATGTAGATGCAATAGTCCAAGTGTTGACACAATTTATTAAGGCACCCAGCCAAGTGTTTATGTACTTATACCAGTGGTTTCCAAACAAATCTTCAAGGTACCCCTACCAGCCCAGGATTTAGGGATTACCCAGTTGTGTCTAAGGTGTTTTTAGAAAAGATAAAACACCTTAGACACAGCTGGGTAATCCCTAATTCCTGGACTAGAAGGGTGCCTTGAGGACTGGTTTGGGAACCTCTGACCTATACAACTTATTTTTCCTTTTTTTCATTTTGTAGTTAATGAATGGCAGCACAGTTATAGTTGTTAGAAATATTTTGCTGATTAACAAACAAAATAAGAAAATCTGAGTGATTTTCCATTGATACCCTGTTGAATTTGGGTATAGTTTGCTGACAGTGTTAGAGTTGGTTACTTTTACTGACTTCGTGTATTCACTTACTTTATTTTCAGATTCCGAAACTCTGAAGCCTGAACATTTTGATGATGTTGGATACACTTTCTTAGCACCAAGGTTGATCACTTTCCTACTACCATGTGAAAGTCTTACAGCTATGTTACATTTGGAGGTCTTAACAACATATTGGAGGATTTATGCAAGCAATTTACAGTTTGGAAATAAAAAAATTAAAAATAAAACTGGATGAAGTTCAGGTTCTCTATGGAAAACAAACGTGTTCACTCTATGATCTATATCAAATCATAGCATATCTTTGGCAATTGAATAGCAATATATCTATATATAATAGCACTATCCCATTCATATATATATCCATATATATGAATGGGATATATATATATATATATATATATATATATATATATATATAGATATATATATATATATATATATATATATATATATATGAATGGGATAGTGCTATTCACTCACCAGTTAAGTAAGTTGAGTTTATCACGTGTAATACAATCTAGCCCTATGTTGTTTCACTATTATTAGTTATTTGAAAAGTGATGCTGCATTATAACCTTTAGTCTAAAAACACTGTCATGAGATCTTCAGTATCAAAACACTCTGAGACCGTACTTCCTTTGTTTTACCCATTTTCCATCAAAAATATATGAATGGAAAATACAAGATGGAAAATGTATTATGAAAACTAATTTAAATCTTTATTTTACACATTTTGTATCAAAATTATCATGGACACTTGTTTAATTCTATTATAACTAAAGTTGTCTTAAACACACACCTGTTTTTGTACTACTTTCCAAACTGTTTTATATTGTAATGCTACTGGTTTATGTAACATGTTTTTATTTCTATAGGGAGTATTGCAGTGACCTCAAGATATCCACCAATAACACAGAATTCCTTTTGAACTTTAATCAGTACATAGATCGCAAAACCCCAAGTAGTCCAGAATGTAAGTGGTATGTACTGTGTGTAGAAACTCCAACATATTTGGAGGTTGTAGTATTGTCCATAACGAAATTGTCTTTTATATCTAACAATATTTTCTTGTTTTTGTATAGTTGGATAAAATTGGACATTTTGTCATGCAGAGTTATTCACTAGAATGACTATTGTCAGGAATTCAAAGTGAATCCAGTTGCCAATTAAAGGCCAAATTAGCAAAACTGGAAAAAAAAAGCAATTTTCCCAGCTTGGCTATTTTGGCTATACATTTGAAATTTAGCTTGAATCCTCTTTGAATTACAGACAATTCTCTCTTCAGTGAATAGTTTTTATTTATTTTAATTTAATTTCCACTCCAATGCCCCTTTTCCTCTTTCTGATATATTTTTTACATCCCTCCACATTTATCTCCCCAGTCCCTAACTTTCTCTTTCCTGTCTTCACCTACAACAGTGAAATTAAGTTTTTGCATTGATAGGTTAAGATTGCCCAGGGCACTTGGTAGGATGAGAGATTGGGGCCCTGGGTTTTGTTCCTGTGAGTGGTGTGTGCTTGTGGTGACATGTGTTGCATGTTTTTAGGTAAGACTTAGTGTTGTGTGTCTAAGAGTGTGTGTAGTGGCTCAGTGTTGTGTATATGGTGGAGGCTGGGAGCTGTATGTGGGGGTAGGCTGTGTGTCTCTGTGTGTGCTGGTTGAGGGTTGCATGTGGTGGCATTTTTTGTGTGGAGGAGACTGTGTTGTGTAAATGTGTAAGGGGAGGAGTCTGAATATGGATGGGTGTTGTGTGTGCGGTGTCTGAGTGTGTTGGGGAAGTTTTTCATTTGCCCCACTACTGGTTATCTTTTTTTCAGGATGGGATTTTATCCCTGGTGGAACAAAAGGGAGCTATTAAAGTGATCTGCACCCAATAGAGTTGCACAACACAATTCTCCCTTTATTTAGTGAGGAGGCAGAGGGATGAGCAGGGGGATCTTTTGATCTTCCTGGCAACTTATGCAGGGCCCACACACAGTCAGAGCTGGAATCCTAGGCGCAGAAAGGATGGAGGGTATGGTCTTTACACCAAAACTGCTTCATGAAGCTAAGGTTGTTTTGGTGCTCATTGTTTCTCTTTAAATGAACTCAATCAAAGTGAATTTCAAATCCAAGGTAAAGTTAGCTGACTTGATACCACTGTCTGTCAGCTGTATTTCCAGTTTATCTATGGATTGAAATTGAAATTCACTTTTAATTCAGTTTTAATTTTTGCTTTGGTGAATAACACTGGCTATGCTAGACAGAGGAGTTATGGACTTACTTTCATTAAGTATCAATACATTGTTTAATGCAAAATTATCTGTATTAAAAAGTAAGTAACTTTTACACAAGTAACCTAAATATCTTAGAATTATAATTTTCAGCTATTGTAAAAAGTAATATTGTGATTAAATTAGACTGCAGACGACAAAGACTTTTGGTAGCAGCCCTTGTCTAATATTGTGACTCTATTTCATGCTGCCAAGATAAACGTAATAAAACCCTAATATTTAAAATATGCTATAAACAATTGTGATTACCATTACTTTTTCCTCTTTGATGGTGTGATTCAGCTGCAGACTCAGAACACTTAAGTAGGCTTGTTTAATTATTGTAACTCTTGCTCTGAAGAGTCATGATCATATAATTAAGCTGTTTTTTATCTCTGCCAAAAATGTACTTAGCTATTCAGTTAGAGAACTAAATGAATATGACATTCTCAGATATATAAAACACATATTTTAGATCTGATATAATAATTATATATATATAAAAAACTCAATGATATATATTATATATAAAATACTCAATGACCTTGAAAGGATGGTTTTGATATATTTTCCTAGAGATAGTTGAATAAATTACTTCAGATTAATCAACTGTATTTTCTCTTACAAATGTTAAATAAAGGTTAAATATGATTGTACCTCATCTTAATTGTGCAATTAATAGTGAATTACCTTTCAATGACAATCTTAAAACCTACAATATGATCTTAATCAACAATGTATAGCCAGAAATAGCTTCCACATTATCATATGGCAATTGCAGATTATTTGTCTCCTAGTTTATATTAATATTTATATATTTCATATGATGAATAAGGCACTAATCTACACATTTTATTTAAAAACTTTGGGGGAGGGAAGGGAAACAAAAATTTGGATAATGCTTCCTTAAGTAGCTATCCTCCAAATTTTACAAGCTCAGTGGGAAGTCTGACAAAAACTCAGATAAACTCAATTGCTTGTCTTTCGGTAAATCTCCACTCAATTTTCAAAATAGTGTTTGCTCACTTGTGCAATTACAGAATGAACCTATTCCATTCCATATCAGACTGATCCAACCCATAAGGGCAGTCCAGACACGAAATGTCAGCAAATTCTCTGCACAAGAGATTCAACAACACTGGATGATCGTTTCGGCCTTCTTTGGGCCTCATCAGCGAAGTGTAGTTGATACCCATCTAGATACACCATTTCAATTATCTGAATAAAATCTGAATTTTAACCCAGTGTAATATGATAACAAATGATTACAGCATAAACTCATGTAATGGGACCAATAGAGCTAAATAATAAGGTGATCTGTATTATAGGCTATTTACAAACATAGAATAGCTGATGAAATACCCTTCCATATTTAATCCCTTCATTAAAAGGAAACTATATTACCAGGAAAACAAAGTTGTTTTCCTGGCACTATAGCTCCCTATAGTGCCCATCTCCCATCTCCCTGCAGTGCAGAAGGGGTTAAAACCCCCTTCTGTCACTTACCTGTGTCCAGTGCCGATGTCACTCGGTGCTGGCTCAGGTCTGCCTCCGTTTCCCCGTGAGGATATAGAGTGTCAGTTAGGCGACCAAAAGTCCCTTAAAGACCCAGAAGTCCCTCTAGTGGCTGTCTGGCAGACAGCCACTAGGTGTGGAGTTACCCAACAAAGCTAAGTATTGATAGATATATAAAAAACTGCAATTATTAGTTTTGCAGGATTTAGGGACCTGGGAATATGCACCCAGTCCACTTCAAAGAGCTGAAGTGATTTGGGTGCCTATTGTGTCCGTTTAATGGTAGAATGAGAGTAAATAAATGAAGTGTGCATTCCTTTCCACTCATTCTCATGTCTCCAAGTATAAGGATATGAGGACAAAATAATGCAATCATTGATTTGTCTAGTGGAATCCATATATGTAGCCGAGCCACATACATAATTGTCTCCTTTCCTATTATCCATGGCATGCTGTTTTGTTGTTATAATGCAATTTTCAACCAACCATCTATCTTTCAAGATTTATATATATATTTTGCTCAGCCAGTTTTAAATCATTAATTGCTTCTTGATGTCAGGTATACCGAATACATCAATGGTTTAATAAAGGGGTTCTCAAAATGTAGATCCCAAGATGGTTTTAAACAACAGCTTTTATGATGCTTTGTGGTTCAAAAGGCATCTGGGAATCTAGCTTTTGGTGCCTAAGCTGCTGGTCTTGTCATTCATGGTAACATCAGGCTATTGCCGGGTGCTTCATAAATGTGGCATTCCAGAAACACCCTTCATAAACAGCTCCAGGCATCAAGCAGTAGTTCCATGTCTACGTAACAGAATGTTCAATATTATGGGGCAGATTTATGGCTCTCCTAAATGCCTCATGCATTAAGCAGCCTAGCGATACCCCACATTAAAAAAAATAGTGGAAACAAATTGATATGATAGGAATGACAGAGGGCATGAGATAGATGAGATAGATAGCTGATACCCTTAAATCGATATCAGATGTGGACATGCTATAGATGACAATGGTTATTAGTGTCAGAAGTGACAGCAGAAATGCATTGTGGCATTTGCAAATAGAACAATATGGTAAATTTAGTTATGTAAAAAAATATAACAAGGAGATACATAATGGGATACGTTATATGATGAATGTGGCTTCAGTAGATTTTTGCTTGGAATTAAGTCCACACCACCCCTTAGTATCCAATATACAACCACCTACATACAATAACCGAGATGACCATCAAAAAAAGTAACAATAAAAAAACAACTAAAATTCTACTCTGTGTATTCATGGATGAGATAAGAAGTTCATGACAAATTTTCTCTCAATCTGGTAAAGGCATGTCACACACCCTGGTGTGCCCTAAGAGTAAGAAGAAATAATTGGCTGGGAAATATATGTATATTATTCATAAATTATAATATAAGATGGCTACATTTTGGGGTGCATGTGACCCGTGATCTGCCGGTTGGTCAGCACTCTCATTACATGAGTGATTTTCTTTGGTGTACATGCCCATACATGCAGATGTAGATTTTCCTTGGAGCTGTTTATATTTTAGCTGACTAAAAATTGGGAAATTAATTTAAAAAAGATGGAGTTATAGGACACTCTAAATACCATAACATTGTATTACTTTTGAATATGAAATGGTGGATGGAGCTGCCATTTCTCTCTCCCCATACTTTCTGTTTCATGTAACTGTTGGTAATTACAAAAAAAGTAGGTTCTAAACGTACTTTCTCTAATTTTATTGAAAATTGCAGTAAATATTTGAATTGCAAATAAAGTACTCATATTAATATATGGATAATTACCAAAGTAAATCATCACTACTCATGAATTCTAGGTGATTGCACACAAGGCCAGGGCTGTGCACGTACAGCCCTCTATCTGTTCTTGCAATATAATATCTACAACTCTCTGCCAGGATTCAGTGCCCCTGCTCTAGGTCATACATCTGTTCTATGTTCACATAAAACTTTTTATTAATCAGCAGAAATGCAGCTTATATGTGTTTGCCTCACTAAGCATAGAAAAGGGCAAAAGGTCTCTTCCTTACTTTTAAAAATGTTGGCCAATAGGAAATAACGGTATTTGTTCTTAGACTGGTAAGAACTAGTGCATGACATTTTTGTTGCATAATCAGCCATTTCTTATATATCCCAAGACGGGAAATCATTTGAATGTTCAGAGAGAACTTTATCTATTGTAGAAGAAAAAAACAATGACCGTAACAGTGAGACGTCATATAATGTACTTATCTGAACAAATGCTTCCTTCTTTAAAAGAGAACTCAGCTTATCTGTTTAATGAGTACAAACATGTGATATTATCCTGCTGTGTTATCAGTCTTCACTATTTTGATAACAATTCTCATTTTAGTAAATGTCTGTTAATTTCTTCTACACTATATTAAGTTATTTTCAAACTGCTACGTAACCTAAAAAGACCCAGGAAATTTTATTTATTTCCAGAGCTTGTATATTTAAGAGCTGTTGAGTAGTTCTTACATTTTTGGAACAGGTCAAATAAAAACAAAAATGTGTGGTTGGTATTACAACTGCTATGAAATCTTATATAATACATCTTTAACACATAGGCGAGGCCTGCCCGGAAAATGTCCAGCCATTGTTAATGTAACGAGAACTGCTTGTGTGACATCGATGTAGCCTAGCAGCCAAGGAGAATGGACTGGAATGCACATGCGTGAACAATGACGATTTCACTGTGCTAGTCAGTGGGGGCACTAGACGCAATTGCGTAAGCATGTGTACGATGTGCCCGTTGCATTCAAAATGACTGATCGAGTAGAGCACGAAATCTGCATAAAATTTTGTGTTAAGCTTCAACATTTCTTCGCGGAAACTGTTCAGATGATTCAGAAGGCTTTGGGGGTGAATGCAATTATTACAGTACAAATAAATGTGTGGCACAAACGCTTCAAAGATGGTTGAGAATCTGTTTAAAGATTTGGTGCCCTGCGACTTCTAACTTTTCCCAAAACTAAAATCACCTATGAAAGAGAAGAGATTTCAGACCTTCGATGAAATTCAGGTAAGTACGATGAGGCAGCAGATGGTAATTCCAACAAAGGATTTTGCAGAGTGTCTTGAACAATGGAACAGACACTGGGAGAACTACGTGAGGTCCCAATATGCCTGCTTTGAAGGGGACTGAGGCATCATTGTCCAATGTACAATGTTTCTTGTATCATGTATCTTCTTCAATACATGTCTCTATTTTTCATATTACATGGCTGGGTACTTTCCAGACAGAGCTTGTATACTAATGCATGTTTCAAAACAGTCAGAGAGCATGCATAACATTAGTTGATAACAGTATTGCTTTGATTTATCAATATGCATTTCACACCAAATAAACAATAAAAAAATATCATATATATGAAATCACATATATATGAAACTACAGCCTTTTTGTACTTTTTGTACTTTTAGAAGAACAGAATATATAGGCAGATTTCAAGAAGTATGACTTTTTCAATAGCGAAATGATCTGTATTATTACTTTGTTACCATCCCATGGTGTATTCTGGATTTGTGCTGCCCTAGCAATGACTAAATTCGGGCACCTACCTAATCTAAATCTGCCCAACCACTTCATATCAAAGCCACTTTTTTGACTGACAGACGCATGCGTTTATTGACACGGCATACACTCACTGACAGATACACAGTCATTAGCATACACACTGGTTAAACAACCCACACTTTCACTGACATATACACACTGACACACCCACTCACTGATACACACTCTCAGATACACATACACTGACATACACTCACTGACAGGCACACACTCTCAGTTACACATACACTGACATACACTCACTGACAGGCACACACTCTCAGTTACACATACACTGACATACACTCACTTGCTTGGGCTGTTGGCTCCTGCTGGCTGGGCTGGCAGGCTCCTTCTGGCTGGGCTGGCAGGATCCTTGCTGGGCTCCTTGCTGGGGCTGCTGGCTGGGCTGGCAGGCTCCTTGCTTGAGCTGCTGGCTGGGCAGACGGGCAGGCACTCAGTGTAGGCGGCGAGGGAACTGAGCTCTTCCTGTTCTACCCCTTTGCGCATCTGGCTCCCGGCGTCATAGAAGGGTGCGCGAGGGAGCAGGAAGAGGTCAGAGGACTTTTTTGCCGCCCCCTAAAAGTGCCGCCCTGGGCAAATGCCTTGTTTGCCTCGCGGCAAATACAGCCCTGTTACCATCATAGCCTTTATGAGCAATCGCCTAATTATTGTTTAATGTAATACTCCACTATTGCTGTACACAGGATCAGGAATTCCTAGAAACCTGCAAAACTGTACCATATATACAAAGACCAAACAAGATTTCAGCTGTTCCTAAATAAATGCAAATTCAATAGTAATGCACTATTGTCACAATGTAGATTATTATTTAGATAACTGTTGCACTCACAAGGCTTGTGTGGATAATGAGCCTATAAACCTTACCGGATTTCACCAGGGGGCTGCCAATACACTTACTTCTTGTTAGGTTTTCACAGGTATGTTCAGTAGTGATGTCCCGAACAGTTCGCTGGCGAATAGTTCCTGGCGAACATAGCATGTTCGCGTTCGCCACGGACGGCGAACATATGCAATGTTCGGTTCGCCCCCTATTCATCATCATTGAGTAAACTTTGACCCTGTACCTCACAGTCAGCAGACACATTCCAGCCAATTAGCAGCAATTTAGACAGAAGTGTGTTATATTTGAGCATGCTAGGCTGAACGTGCGTATATCATGGCTAGTTGCACTGAGGGTATGAGTATATAGCAGTACATTGTTGTGAAAGATGGCTGTCATGTTTAGGGTGTAGCTTGCACGTTATCAACTGTGTATTTATATCAGCAGTTCCACCACTAGTTATAAATCAAGTGTGAGTCGCCCCATGAGATGAGACTAGTGAATAACATAATACATGAACGGTTAAGGTAAAGGCATGTAAGGAACTACGACAATAAACTCTTTAGGAGGTGAAATAATGACATGTTTAAACGCTTGCTACTTTACGATTAGTTAATGTGCAGAGAGCGGTTCATGTGATCAAAGGCATGGTGTGGAGGATCAGCTATAGTGGGACATGCTTGGCAGGCTGCTGTTTACTGCTTGTGCTCATCCGATCCCTTCTGGGCGCCAGGTGCAGACCCTGGGAGTCCCTGATACCTGGAACAACAAAGGCAAGTCTCTGGCTGAGTGCCGGGTTCGCGGTTTGAGATGGTGGAAGCTTGTTTTTTCGGGTGGTCGGATCTGTCCGGTTGGTGCTTCACGTCCGGTGCGGGATTGTGGTGGCTTAAGGTGGAGGCGAGTGCTTGACGTGGGGCAGGCTCTGCATTTCTGTTTGTGCCTCCGGTCCCGTCTTTGACGTCTTTTGCGTTGGTGGATTTTAATGGGGACTGCTTCGCTTAGCTGTGGTGGAGCTTGTTGGGGCTGTAGTGGAGCTTGTTGGGGCTTCCTGCTTGTTATTTGCTTCCAAAATTGATTAAAGAGTCTGTCCAGCTTAGACTCAATATCCTGCCATGCTTTGCTGGTACCAGGAGGACACGCGGCTGCTGCCATATTGGGAGAGTCGCAGATGAGTATGTCAGCCTGGGCGGCTGTGCGTCCATTAGCTCCAGACAGCCTCTCAGGAGTGGACCGGGATAACCCCCACCGGTCCGAGGGGGGGTAACGGAGCTCCTGCCGGGAAGTAGCTGCTCCTGGGCATCCCAGGATCGGGAGATCGGCTGCCTCTCCCGCCCGGTGAGCACCAGGCCACACTTGCCACGTGGAGGTAAGTAAGACTCTGTCGAGTTGCTGACCGCTATTAAGCATGTCGTGTCGGTCAGGTAGGAGCAACATTGCTGGGTCATCCCCTTCTGGGGTGAAATTCGCTTGTTGATAGCTGCTTAAAGTGAGATATTGTGGGAGCTCACACGAAGTGCATCTTTCCTCCATGACAGCTAGGCCCCGCCCCCCCGGAAGCTGCAGTCTTAGTGAGAGGAGGGACAGTGAAACTGCAGCTGATTTAATAGGGAAATTAATAGCTAGGCTAGTGTATTCAGTGTCCACTACAGTCCTGAGGGACTCATCTGATCTCTGCTGTAAGGACAGCACCCCAAAAAGCCCTTTTTAGGGCTAGAACATCAGTCTGCTTTTTATTTTTCTGAGTAATCTAATTGCAGTTGCCTGCCTGCCAGCGTGTGTGTCAGGCTCACAGCGTATACTGTGCCCACTTGCCCAGTGCCACCACTCATATGTAGTGTCACAATAGCTTGCATTTAAAAAAAAAAAAAACTAACTTTTTTGACTGTAATATAATAACAGTCAGTTTCCTTCACACGTGTGCGTTTCAGGGCCTGCCAGGGCACAGTGTCACACCAGTGCAACTCATATCTGGTGTAACAGTAGTGTACATAAAAAAAAAACTAGAAATTTGACTGTGAAATAATAGCAGTCAGTTTCCTTCACACGTGTGCGTTTCAGGGCCTGATAGGGCACAGTGTCCCACCAGTGCAACTCATAACTGGTGTAACAGTAGTGTACATTTTAAAAAAAAATACAGGGGGCTTGTTGTCACCTTTCGGGGACCCTAGGTGTTGTACGTGGCTGGGTGGAGGAAGAGACCTTCAATGACATCAGTGAGGACAAGGAACGGGACATTGCTAGCTTGGTATCCAACCTTGTGCAAATGGGGAGTTTGCGGTTGTACAAATGGACAGTTTGCGGTTGTTTGCGGTGCGTTAAATGGGGAGTTTGGTCTGTCACTGTGAAGCGGGCGTAACCCTTACACTACCTGATGCATACAACATCATACCTGATGTTTTAAAGCACGTTATTCCAAACAGTTTAGGAATGTTAGGTAATTTATGCCCTTTATGGATTAAAACCAGACTCTGCATCAACTATGTAATTTTCCATGGGAGTTTTGCCATGGATCCCCCTCCGGCATGCCACAGTCCAGGTGTTAGTCCCCTTGAAACAACTTTTCCATCACTATTGTGGCCAGAAAGAGTCCCTGTTGAAGTCTATGGCGGTTCGCCCGTTCGCGAACATTTGCGGAAGTTCGCGTTCGCTATTCGCGAACGGAAAATTTTATGTTTGCGACATCACTAATGTTCAGGAATGCACAGTGCAGATATAAAAAATTTTTTTCCAAATAGTTATATATATGATCAGGCTGCAGGCAGAATTTGGTCACAATGCAGGAGCACAGGTAAGTTTTGTCTTTATTATGTTTTCATTTGGAGACGGACCATCACAGCAAAGGCAACTCTAACCATAGGCAGTATTTTATGAAAACACCGGATTATGTTGGAGTAACCCTTTAACCCCTTAAGGACCGCTGACGGTTCAGGACCGTCAGCGGTAAAACGTGCGTTTGGACCGCTGACGGTCCTGAACCGTCATAACGGTTTTGGGCTACTTACCTGATCGCCGTCGGTCCCACGGCGGCGATCAGCTCTCCTCCCGGTCCAAGGGGGTTGCCTGTCTGCCCGGGCAGCCCCCCCTCGGCAGATCAGGACCCCACGGCCATGTGATCACTCGATCACATGACCGCAATAGGGGTCTGTGTATCTGCCTGCAGGGGGACTGTCTGTGCTGACAGGCAGTCTCCCTGCAAGTGAAAAATCACAAATAAAGTTTTAAAATAAAGTAATAAGTGTGAAAAAAATAATAATATGTGTATATATATATGCTATATATACATGTATTATATCTATATATACCTATATATAATATATGTATATATATCATATATATATAATGTCACACTAAGTGTATTTTTATATTTATATATACGTATATAATTATAAAAATACACTTATATTTAAATTACACACGAATATATACAATATATATAATAACTATATATATGGTATATATATATATTATTATAAAATACAAATAATATGTTAATAAAAATAAATAACAAAAAATAAAAATAATTTTTAATAATTAAAAAAAAAATTATATATATATATTCAGTTTTATTCTAACAGTATTTTGATATTGATATATATATATTTATATCAAAATACACTTAGAATGTAATGATATATATATCTATGTATAAATAAATAAATAAAAATAATACGAAATATACATATGTCCACATACATAATTACATAAATAATTTCATAAATATACACGTAGACGTCAAATATATAAATATGTATATATATTAAAATTCTACGTGCATATTTATGTAATATTTTTACCTAATTAAGTAATTTTAATGATTGCAATTTGAGGGACCTGCCTGCCAACCCAGGCCAAAAGTCCAGATAATTTAATTTGCTAGCACTGTGTTTAACCCTGTAACTTTCTATGACACCCTAAATCCTGTACATGGGGGTACTGTTTTACTCGGGAGACTTCGCTGAACACAAATATTAGTGTTTCAAAACAGTAAAACATATCACAGCGATGATATTGTCAGTGAAAGTGAAGTTTTTTGCATTTTTCACACACAAACAGCTCTTTCACTGAGGATATTATTGCTGTGATATATTTTACTGTTCTGATACACTAATATTTGTGTTCAGCGAAGTCTCCTGAGTATAACAGTACCCCACATGTAGAGGTTTTATAGTGTTTGTGAAAGTTACAGGGTCAAATATAAGGCTTGATTTTACTTTTTTTTTTTTATTGAAATTTGTCAGATTGGTTAGGTTGCCTTTGAGAGCGTATGGTAGCCAAGGAATGAGAATTAGCCCCATGATGGCATACCATTTGCAAAAGAAGACAACCCAAGGTATTGCAAATGGGGTATGTTCAGCTTTTTTTAGTAGCCACTTAGTCACAAACACCGGCCAAAGTTAGCGTTTTTTGCATTTTTAACACACAAACAAATATAAATGCTAACTTTGGCCAGTGTTTGTGACTAGGTGGCTACTAAAAAAGACTGGCCATACCCCATTTTGAATACCCTGGGTTGTCTACTTTAAAAAATATGTACATGTTAGGTGTGTTTCGGGGATTTATGACAGATAACGGTGTAACAATGTCACTATTGATACATTTAAAATATATATATATTGAAACAGCAATTTCCTACTTGTATTTATAGGCCTATAACTTGCAAAAAAAAGCAATAAAGCATGTAAACACTGGGTGTTTTTAAACTCGGGACAAAATTTTGAATCTATTTAGCAGTTTTTTTCATTAGCTTTTGTAGATAAGTAAAAGATTTTTCAAGTAAAAGTCCAAAAACATGTTTTTTTTTTATTTTTCACCATATTTTATTATTTTTTTTAAATACAATATATGACATAATATAAATACTGGTATGTAAAGAAAGCCCTTCTTGTCGTGAAAAAAACAATATATAACTTGTATGGGAACCGTAAATGAGAGAGCGGAAAATTACAGCTAAACACAAACACCACAAAAGTGTTAAAACTGCTCTGGTCCTTAACGTACAAACATCGCAAAAACAGGCCGGTCCTGAAGGGGTTAAATTATGAACCCATAATTCAATGATGCATGAACAATGCAGCCTGAGAATAAAGCTTATTAAAAATAAAATGTCTATTACGAGCAGTTACTGAAAATATCTTATCTATTTGTTTTTCATCAACACTGTCTGCTTTCATATGAAGAACTTTGTGTTTGAGCTTTCATTTAATTCTATATTTTTATATTTCTATATTCTATATTTTTCTGAATGATTGTAGAACTAGCAGCATGTCTTCGATCTCCTCTCTCACACAATTTATATTATAGTATTGCTTACTTCATATGTATATGGATTTTTGTTTCAGGTATCAAAGACATGATTAACAGAGTGTTGCTGGATGCAGGGTTTACAAATGAACTTGTGCATCTTCACTGGAGTGGTCCATTACCGTAAGTAACTAACAGCAGGAAAAAAAATTACATCAACTGTTTTATTTTGTTATAGAAATAATAACAAAATGCCATTAACTTCTGTAGTAGCAGTGCCTATATATATATTTTAATGGTACATGTTTGAACACTTATTAGATATTTTACAGTTGAACTAACTTTCCAAAAGTGTATGTTGCTCTCTATAATATTTATGCTAAAGAAATACACACATAAGTGGGAGTTTTACTTGTATAAAGGGGACAAAAATAAAAGATGTAACTTACGATCTGTAGAAGTATGATTGGAAGATAGAACAGTACTTGTGTACTGTAAAAATGAAATTAACTAAAATATTCTAGATGACATTTCCAGCAATGTATGTAAATAAAGCAGTGATTTATTTTAATTTGTATGCATGTTTGGAATCCGTTTTTACTAGTTATTGTACTTTAGCTACTGTTTTGCTCTCTCATAATATTCTCACACAATTGAGATATGCCAGGAAACTAGTTTTTGTTTTACATCCTTTATAGGTTGTCTGGTATAATTCAATAAAAACAAAAAAAAAGAGTTTCTTGTGCACTATCCCAAATCCCTATGCATATTTAAATAACTGGAGATTGTATTATTATCACTCCAGTAGCCACTTGAGTGTTTGCTCACCTGCCAGGTCAAGGCAAACCTCTTAGTTGAGTCCTACACTAACAATTCACCTTGCTTCTCTTGGCTTGAGTTGAAAAATCTCTAATGAGACAGAAAGGGGTATTTTTCTAAACCCCAGTCAACCAATCAGAGCACTCTTACTCAACAGCTGACATAACATGGGATGGGGCCTTTTCTAGTGACTTGGACACAGTGCCCACTTCTGTTTATTTTACGACTGGCCATGGTTGAGGACAGGGGATGTACAGTAATTTGAGGGCATGGAGGGGACTTTGTCACTACCTATTATTTACCTTTTTTTTCTGGGCAGGCTAATGTTAATACTGTGTAAAATTAAATCCCTTATCACCCCAATAATTTCTTACTTCCTCCAGTAGTCCTATCTCGTCCTATCTCTTTTTAAAATAAAGTGTGGGTGCATACTTGCAACATTTACAACAACCAAAACATAGTGTTTTATTCAGACACTGTTTTTGGTTGGAGTAACCCTTTTTTGGGTTTTTTGACCAAGATAGAGTATTTGCATGAGCAATTTACAAATTTGGCAATACTATTTGGAATGTCTGCATTAAACCATCATGCCATCAGCTGTGTTTCATATCTCCTCTACAAAGATTTAAGAATTTTTAAAGTAATATTTAAACAGATGTTTTGTTTTGTTGCCAAACTGCATTGATCCAAATAGAAATATTCAAGGATCATCTCTCTGCAATAAAAAATTATTGAGGTTTGGCAACAATATAAAAAGACAAGTAGGACTTTGAGAAATTTCTATTAAGTGATATTTAAGTCAAGTTGATGATATCAAAGGGTCAATACAGTCAACAACATATTTTTATTACAATTAAGATATGTATATAAGACTGCTTATTTACTATATCAATTTACAATGTATCTATATACATTTATATATGTTTATTGTATTACAGTAAGGGAATAATTGCTAGATTTGTATCAACGGATGGCGGAATTACAAGGGTGTATCCAAAATCGTAAGTATATGTTCATCAATTGATGTCTAGCTTCTTAAAGGCCAGTGTAAATAAAATACACTTTTCAGTGAATGTTATTGTTAAATAAACTTGGAAGCTTTATATTTTGGAGTTTATCACCATAACCTAAATGCTAGGTAATCCTAATCCATTATTTCTCTAAATGTGTAAATACCTTGTACTTCATACTTCTAAATGTGGCATTGAATGATTAAATTCCAAATCTTTCTTGATATCAGTGATCTGTCTACATACATTAAAATAAAATATTTATCATAATTACATATTGATATCCAGTTCCTGATGCAAATAGAAAAGAAAGATTTACACTATATCTACCATTGAGGTTTAAGAGTTGTTGGCTGTAAAAACCATCCAGGTTTGCTGGCCTGGAACAGTTACTTTACTTTGTTAATGTCCAGTTGAAATTATTGGGGTAACATGAGTGGTTGGAACATAAAATTATAATTTGATATGCTTGATATCAACAATATACCATTCTCAAGTTCACACATTTCAGATGAGTTGTTTGTGCGTAAATAACCAATGGGCTATGCTTTAAATAGCTATTTGTGAAATCCCTAATTCGTTTTTGTTTTACATTCTAAATTTGCATCTGTTGCCAGAGATGCTTTCTTATCCAACTAGGCTTGGCTAGTAAATAGCCAACTTGAAGAATTAGCTCTAAGATTTCTATTTCACAAAAAGTTAATCACACTACAGTGGCTAAAACCAGTAGGCCAGTCTTATTATTAATGAGAGTTGTAAAATGAATCATTATATATCCTATGTCGGCATTCCTACATATTTAGTACTTTCATTTATTTTATTCTACTTGTATGTGCATGTTGGTAAACAGCTTGAGAGTAAAACGGTGGATTCAGTGGATCACTAAAGCAGCATTGTGATGTTCGTATAACCATTTTTACTGCAATCAGATATATTTGAAAGGGAAGGCTGTGTGAACAGAATTTGAACTCTTTGACTTTTAAGCAATCTGCCAACTCATTCTTCTGTAGACTGAATTTTGTCTGACTTAAATACAATTAAGATGTAAGCTTATTTCCCTTGAATCAATGGTAAAATATGAATATTCAGCTTTTCTTGTTTAACAAAACACATTAAACTAGATAATGAAATTTCTGCTATTGAAAATATCCTGCTTTAAATGATGACAACAATTAAGTGTCCTATGGATAGATATAAGTATACCCAGTAAGCAGTCTGGACTTGATAAAAACACAATAATAGGTCGCGCTAAAAACAGATAAAAGTATAATAACAAAGTAAAATAATTATAAAATTAAACAAGATCAAAAAGGCAAAAAGAAGAGGAATAAGAATATTAATAATAATCCACTTGCACACACTAACAGTGAAAAAATGGAACAATAATGATGAATATATAATGAATATATAAAAAAAAGTAGTCCCAATACTTAATAGTCTGCTTGTATATTCCAATAAATTAGTGGAAAGCTTGATGTGTAGGAATTTCCAATGAAGAAAATGGATCTTCTAATTCTTGGGGTGTCTTGACTCCGTGGTAGACATAAAAAGACAAAGCAAAGAAACTCCAATAGTGCAAACTGAGGACCGATAAGAGCAGGATAAATATAAGGGAGGTATTTTGCTCACCTTTTATTGAGCATAAACTAGCTCAAGTGTAATAAGCATTCAGTGGCGTCTGCCCCCCACTGGTGGGATAAGGTGAAGATAAGTCCTCGGTATAGAAAAAGGGGGAGAAAAACAACCAAATATAGTGCTCACTGTAGATATGATAAAATAAGTATAAAAAGTAGAAATGCAGGTACTCACATATGAATGAGCAGGATATACTGCTCAATTTATTCGTTTGGGTGGTATAGTCCCCACCTAGGATTCTTTAGCAGGTATCAGCTTCACGGTGATATAAAACCAGGTAAAATAAATAAATAAAGGATATATGGTAAAATAAATAGTGGAAAAACCAATATTCCTTTAATAAAATAATCAATATATAAAAACAGCCAAAACGCGTTTCGCCACACAGGGCTTTATCAACTGGCAACAGCGCTGATCCTATACCTATCTTAGTCTGGACTTGATGTCTGAAAAATAAGATAGACGCTATTGTGGGGCAGTAGAGTAGATGCATAGGGTATATAAGTAAAAATACTTTATGTGGTGTCTCATATTTTATTGAACCTGTTTCAAAACTGGCTCAGGTAACTCGGTTGGATCTCTCTAGCAGGTGTGATTGAGATGTTCCAATATGATGTTTGTTGCTGATTTGGGACCATGAGTTTCTTATTGGTCCCCAAAATGTTTTCTATAGTGTAACTTGTACCTTGATCCTTGGCGGATAATGGGTTTGGAAGGGAGCCTCACCCTACAGTCTGAGGTCTGAACATTGAGTACAACAAGATCGAGTTACAACAGTCTCCATATTGGAACATCTCTGTCACGCCCAAGCTAAATTCCATGAGTCAGTTTCAAACAGTTCAATAAAATGTGAGTGTGATACTACGTAGAGTATCTTTGCTTTATATTCACTTTTTTTTAGCGACAATTATTGTGCACAATTGTTTTAGTTTTTTGTTCCTATGGATGTTTAACAGTACAAACTGAAATTCCAATCTTTCTTACTACAGCTAATTTTTACATATACTTATTGTATAGTACAAATGCTTTTGGGGAAAGATTGTATGCACAATCTTTAGTGAATCTGTAAACCTTGACCACATTATCGCAGTTTATTTAAAATACCGTAGGACACTAAACACATTTTTAAATGCCATCCCTTTGACATTTCAAATTGTTGATCCCTTTGCATGTAAGCTCCCCTAACAAAAAGCACATATTTCTAAATGTGTGTTGATGTGATTATTTACAGCTTGCTGATTTATGTGACATAAAGACACTTCATTTATTTAAGCATCCCAGTTAAAAGAGCCTTTGGTACTTTGTATCTGATCTTAAAGTGTTGTATTGAAATTCCAAGGTTTACATCATATTACACTGTAAGCTAAGTGCAGTAACTGTAAAGTGAAATTAATGACAAATGTAAATATATATATATATATATATATGATAAATATTTGATAAAATGTATATTTTGTAATACCTTTTTTACTGGGCTAACAGAATTTTGTAATGACAAGCTTTTTGGAGAACCTTCCTTTCTCAAGTCTAAAGTATTTCTAAACAAAGACGACACATAGAATTCAAAGTTGAGTTGTGACACAGGGGTTAAAGCGACATGAGTGCAGATAAGCCACAGGTTTGATAGAGAATAGACACCATTCTCACAGAGGGTCATAAATATCTTGTGTAAGATTAGAAAGAAAAAAAAAAAGATGGTGCTAGAAGGGGAGAGTAAAAACGTACTTAGATTAAGAATGTATGAATTCACATACAAAACAAGTATTACAAGATACACATTTTATCTGTTACTTTACATTGGCATCACTGGACTAAAACGGCTACAATCTCTACTATATGTAAAAAAAAAGTTTAAAAAAATTATATATATATATATATATATTGCCAAAATACCAGAGTATTGCAGTATGCAATTATACCTTCTTTTTTGGACTAACATATTACTTAAAAGACATGCTTTGTGCATGTCATATAACAGAGTAAATTAGAAAATACCCATCTTATTGGACTTACAGAAATCAGGACTGACAAGCTTTTTTTATTGGGGGGGAGGGGGGGAAAGGATAGGGGTGGAAGGGGCATCACTTTTTAAAGTCTAATGCATTTCTGAACAATGCCATGAATTTAGTGCAATGTGGTTTTGTAGTGATTTGATGTCTCTGGCCCAGCTTGTTCATATGTTATCCTGATATATGTTATCCCTGCCTACAGCTTGTATCTTGGCTACTCTAATTGCTGGTAGGTTTCCATTGATCACATCACTACAAGCACTACATTAAGGTTTTGACTGCATCAAGGCCTGGTCTCTCAGTAATCAGTAATACATAATCATTCTTAATTTTCCTTTCCGCTGTAGGTTATAGTAAGTTACTGCATTTTGCGGTTAGTACATCAAACTTTGATAGCAAATTAGCCAGTTAGCAGTGGGAATATCTATGGATCACAAGAGAAAGCATGCCTCATGCAACAAATGTATGCATTTAGTATAACTAAGATGATTTATATATAATATGAAAAGATCTCATAAGCATAAGTTCATTCACATTATCATTCTAATTGTATATACTTTTAAAACCTTTAAAATCCTGGATAAAATAGCCAAGCTATGACTATTGGGGAATTTGAGAAAATGTTCAAGTAAGTTATTTTAGCCTATATTTGCAATTCAGTTTAGAAATTGCTTCAGTTTGTTTTTTAGAAAATAAAACCCATAGTGTCTAGCAGTATCTGACTTGGTGTGTATTTGCAAATGAGGTACATTTTATTATGATTCTTCCTATGTACGTATTGCTTTAATTAAGATTGCATTCTACTTTTAGCAGCAATTAGCACGTGTGGCCTATCTATATTTTTGCTTGAAACCAAGAATTGTACTCTTCACTGAAAACGTGTCAATTTTAACTTTAAAAAAAAAAGAAACAAACTTTTGCCCTTTGACTCAGTGATTCAAATAATCTTGAATAAACAGACTGTGATTTTTTTTTTATAAATGCTTTTAATAGAAAACGCACATTGCACATAGCCTATTGGGAAAGTGAGTAGTATTATGCATTATAACCAGTCTTTGAATTTATGTGCATTTATTTCAGAAATGGCAGCTCAAGAACAACATCAGGACTATCCTCATATTTTTTTTAAACAATTATTTACACGTATAATTTCCTTTAAAACTGTGTATTTGACTTTCAATGCACCTGGAGCAGCAAGTTCATTTTCCATGTGATTTAATAATGTGGCAGGGTGGGAACATTAAACAAAAATATATGGCTGTCTGAAACACTGTGATCTTAGCATTACATTCAAATTAAACAATATATCAAAAGTCTCTCCATATATTTTTTTTTTCTTCAGATTAATGTATGATATGTTTGATCAAACAAATCTAATCAATGGACCTATTTTAAAAAAAGGAAAATTAGTGTTCATAGTATACAGGCATCTTTATGGGTTGATATTGAAAACTGTACTTTGGAGGCTATGCAATGATCTAAAGCAGGAAATCATTTTATGTGTGCCTAGATGGTTCCTTTCCTTAGGAGTGTTATAGAGCAGCATGCATGTTAGCAGTGACTCCAGCACCTTACACACAGAAAATAACTAACACAGCTTTAATTTAAAGGGACAGCTTAATGTAGCTGTTCTGGTATTTATAGTCCGTCTATACAGGCTTTTCACCGAAAAGGCAGTGTCGACATTGAAACCTAATAACAGCTCAAGTGGCAGTCTAGTGCTTCCTTGGTCAGTGCTGCACAATGTGAAGCACTGAATGTTCCTCATAGAGATGCATGGATTGAATGCATATTTATGAGGTGATGCTGGTTGGTGAAGCACAGCGTTTTTGAATGCATGCTTCGCTGTGGGAATAAAATAGTCAACTGATGATCTCAGCCAAGGAGGTGGAATGGGGGAATGGCCAGCCACTGCGGACTCGCTTGGCACTAGAATAAAGCTGAGTAAAATCATCTTTTACATTGCGACACAACTGGGTGAATGGGGTACAGGGGACAGAAAATATATGGCAACCCTATTTTAAACATAACATTTGCTTCCAAAACCAACTTCACTCTATTGTTCGACCGCATACAGCTTTTTTAAGCTTAACTAGACAGAGAAATGTCCACCCCTCCAATGCATTGCTCTTTCACCCAAATTCCTTATGGATAGTTTGAATGGGAATTCTTTACCTGTCTGTATCTGTCTACATTATTCTTTGTCAGTTGCTTGCTTTGATATGTGTCCACTGTATAAGTTTAAAGTGCTGTAGAATATGCTAGTGCTATGTGCATGCTAATACCAAAAGTAATATGAGCTATGGTAGGCTGACTACTTGTTCTTCCAACCTCTTGCTCACAGTATTGGATACTAGCTCCAGCTGGACAGATTTATTAGACCACGTGTTTATAACATTAATACAATTTCCTTGTGCTTCTGCACTCAAGCAATCCAGCATTTCTATGTGCCAATGCATGTTAAAATGACAAAAGCTCACTTCATCTTGTTTTTATTTATTTATTTACTTTGAGATGTAACCCAGGCTGACCCTATAAATTCTGCTGGCAAGCTCCAATTGTTGATTTATTAGTCATATGCATTGTTTAAAACCAAGTGATGTCTGGCACTCTCTTTCTCATTTACAGAGGTACTGGAAAATGTTATTGTGCTTGTGAGAATGTGTCTGTGAATGTGCAAGAAAACAAAAGTGGGGTATGCATGTACAGTATGATCTGGTCAAGCCTTAACTACAATTCAACTATCTAGTTGAAATTACATTTATTTGTCATCCTATATGTTTTAAATAGAACACGGTTTTTGCTTGGGGTGCGATGCCTTATCCCTCTAAAATAAGCTGAAAAGCACAATTTAAATATTTTTTAAATATATATATTTATTTCAGTGCCGGAGAGAGCTGGTTTGAAGATCCAGAAACATATGAAAACAGCTTCTACAAACGTAGTTTGGATAATGACAACTATGTTTTTACAGCTCCTTACTTCAACAGTAAGTAAAGTGTGTTGCATTATTATTATTATTTTATTATTATTATTTTATTATTGATATAGCACCAGCAAATTCTGTAGTGCACATGCGTACATCTATTATAGGCAATTATATATTATAGACATTCACTTGTTGCTGTTCTGTTGGTTTACAGTAGCTATTATTCTTTAAATTTGCTAACAGGTAACAATAAAGTAAGCCACTGTTCAGTGCAATGGTATGTATTGTAAAATTAGGGTTCATTTTCAGTGTTGCCAGTAAATATTTGTCATAAGGTGTTGTTATTAATAATAGCTGATATATATTACTACCTACAAATTGCCAACTGGTTTCCAATCATCTGGCCCAGGCTCTATTGTTATCTTCTACTGATACAGTCTGATACAGTCTTTTTAGCAGCAACCTATTAGCAACTTCTGCATAGCCTAGTAAACATGTAACTTGTACCCTACAGGTAGAAAGAGTGGGGAATATATTTAGGTGAACAGCGCTAGTGACCAAAAAAATTACATACTTTATATAAACAAAATACAGAAGAGTATATCTTATAATAAAAATAAAAATACACAATAATATTGCAGCATATAGTGGTAATAGTGCAAACAGTTGTATAGTGCCAAATGAACACTCACGTTCTGTAGAGCTATATAGGCTCTATTTTAGGAGCCTGGATGGAATAATCCCTGTCTATGGATTTCTTGATGTGGAACAGCACTACTAGGCTTTCAGGGGGATGTATTCAGCACATAGAAGGGAAAGAGATAAAATAAATGGTGTATTACGGTGTGCTATAAATAGAAAAAAGGTAAACTTACTTACATCTACTAGAGCAATGTCCTGCTCTAGTATAACGGGCTTCAGGTGGAACAATCCCCACCTAGAGATATACTGGACCCGGAATCAGCAGCAGAAAAACTGGATTTGAGGTGAGTGGAGCATAGAAATGGCTGGGTATATATAATAATTTTTATAGAGTACTTTATTACAATTAAACAGAGTAAAATAAAGTGATATATATACACTGCTCAAAAAAATAAAGGGAACACAAAAATAACACATCCTAGATCTCAAAGAATTAAATATTCTTCTGAAATACTTTGTTCTTTACATAGTTGAATGTGCTGACCACAAAATCACACAAAAATTCAAAAATGGAAATCACATTTTTCAACCCATAGAGGTCTGGATTTGGAGTCACACTCAAAATTAAAGTGGAAAAACACACTACAGGCTGATCCAACTTTGATGTAATGCCCTTAAAACAAGTCAAAATGAGACTCAGTAGTGTGTGTGGCCTCCACGTGCCTGTATGACCTCCCTACAATGCCTGTGCATGATCCTGATGAGGTGGTGGATGGTCTCCTGAGGGATCTCCTCCCAGACCTTGACTAAAGCATCTGCCAACTCCTGGACAGTCTGTGGTGCAATGTGACGTTGGTGGATCGAGCGAGACATGATGTCCCAGATGTGCTCAATTGGATTCAGGTCTGGGGAACGGGTGGGTCAGTTCATAGCATCAATGTCTTTATCTTGCAGGAACTGCTGACACACTCCGGCCACATGAGGTCTAGCATTGTCTTGCATTAGGAGGAACCCAGGGCAAAAACCCCACCAGCATATGGTCTCACAAGGGGTCTGAGGATCTCATCTCAGTACCTAATGGCAGTCAGGCTACCTCTTGCGAGCATATGGAGGGCTGTGCGGCCCCCCAAAGAAATGCCACCCCACACCATTACTGACCCACTGTCAAACCGGTCATGCTGGAGGATGTTGCAGGCAGCAGAACGTTCTCACGGCGTCACCAGACTCTGTCACCTCTGTCACATGTGCTCAGTGTGAACCTGCTTTCATCTGTGAAGAACACAGGGCACCAGTTGTGAATTTGCCAATCTTGGTGTTCTCTGGCAAATGCCAAACGTCCTGCACGGTGTTGGGCTGTAAGCACAACCACCACCTGTGGACAATGGACCCTCATACCACCCTCATGGAGTTTATTTATGACTGTTTGAGCAGACACATGCACATTTGTGGCCTGCTTGAGGTCATTTTGCAGGGCTCTGGCAGTGCTCCTCCTGTTCCTCCTTGCACAAAGGTGGAGGTAGCGGTCATTGCCCTCCTACGGCCTCCTCCACGTCTCCTGATGTACTGGTCTGTACTGGCCTGTCTCCTGGTAGCGCCTCCATGCTCTGGACACTACGCTGACAGACACAGCAAACCTTCTTGCCACAGCTCGCATTGATGTGCCATCCTGGATGAGCTGCACTACCTGAGCCACTTGTGTGGGTTGTAGACTCTGTCTCATGCTACCACTAGAGTAAAAGCACCGCCAGCATTCAAAAGTGACCAAAACATCAGCCAGGAAGCATAGTAACTGAGAAGTGGTCTGTGATCACCACCTGCAGAACCACTCCTTTATTGGGGGTGTCTTGCTAATTGCCTATAATTTCCACCTATTGTCTATCCCATTTGCACAACAGCATGTGAAATTGATTGTCACTCAGTGTTGCTTCCTAAGTGGACAGTTTGATTTCACAGAAGTGTGATTGACTTGGAGTTACATTGTGTTGTTTAAGTGTTCCCTTTATTTTTTTGAGCAGTGTATATAAAATATATATATGATAATAAAAACCAGTCCTATGTAGTAGTCCTCACTCATCCTAGTAGAAAAAGGTTGAAAGAGTGGTGAGATAAATTATCAGGTAACTTTGTCTCTGCAGAGAAGTGGATCTTAATTCTAACTGCATCATTGCTAAACAAACCCTTTTTCTTGGCACTGTAGAATCCTACAGTGCCCCCCTCCATCACCCCCCTCCCCCCGTGTGGCTAACAGGTATAAAACCCCTTCAGTCACTTACCTGAATCCAGCGCTGATGTCACTTGGTGCTGGGTTAGGCTCCACCCACGCTCCTCCCCCTCCAGCGTCAGCCGCGCTCACATTAGGATTAGTGGGCGTACTCGCATTAGGATTTCCCCATAGGAAAGCATTATTCAATGCTTTCCTTTGGGGAAAAATCTGATGCTGGAAGTCCTCATGCATAGCGTGAGGATGTCCAGCATCAGATAACGGACCAAAGGTTCGTTTCAATTCCAGAAGCCCCTCTAGTAGCTGTCTGGTAGAGAACCACTAGAAGAGGAGTTAACCCTGCAAGGTAATTATTGCAGTTTTTCAGAAACTGAAATAATTATAATTGCAGTGTTAAGGGACATGGGACATTGCACTCACACCACTTCAATAAAAGTGGTCTGGATGCCTACAATATCCCTTTAAATAAATATTTGGAAATCAACACATCACACTGCAGGCAGCTCTGTGCTGAACATTCCAACATTTTATATCAATTTTCTTGTTAGGTATTGTCAGTTGGAATCTGCCTGGTTGCATTCCAAGGGATCAAAACAAATAATTTTTTAACCTAATTTTGTTCGAAAATGAATGGTTTATGGATGAAATTCGGAATTGACGATTTCATTCGTACAAAACAAAAATGTCACGGGTGCACATGTCTAATTTTGAATCCTTTTTGAATATAGGAATCACATCTGCCTTCCTACAATCCTCCAAGAATCTTGAAAAATTAATAACGAGGTTCACTACAATACACACTTAGTTCCTTAACCCCTCATGCTGGGGAAGCACTTAACAACGCATGATGGACCCGGTCCATTATGTGCTAAAATTAATCCCAGATCGCCGCGGTCCCAGCGATCACGGGGTTAATGATGTTGCTGGGTGCCTACGAGTCAGTGGCAGACCAGCAACATCAAATCGCAATGTCTCAACCCATGTGATTGCTTTTTAATTTAACCCTCAGGGTTTAAATTTTATTTTTTAGTAACCCTAAGGGGTTAAATTGTAATATTTTATTTTATCAACTTGTGATTTAGTTAGTTGTATTGGGTGGAATTTAGTGGGAATTGGGGAATTTAGTTATAAGCTACTAAAAATAAATAAGTTTAGTTATTATTTGTAGTTAAAGTTTATTACCGTAGTGCACAACGTTTATGCAGTATAGTGCGGAGGAGGCTTATGCCCTGTTAGTGACTGACTCAGAGCCGACAGACACTGCCTCAGATGGGGGTATTGTTGTAAGCAGATGTAGCTGAACACAAAATAAAGTTTTGCACAGGAGTAGCACACACCAACTTTACGAAATACACATTAGAAGATCTTTGTTATAAGTTTGTGTGTCAAAAAACAAAAAAAAACACAATTTTACTCCAATATTTAGCAGAGATTGGCGGTTAAATGGCTACGTATAAAGTGTAAAAATACCCCAGGTAAATAGCCTGTGATGTCTTCTTTATTTAAATATATACTTTTGTGTGGCAATTTTGTTTTCTTTTATGGCTATTAAGCTTACAAGACAAAAATACCAAATTCTAAAATTGCCACACATCAAAAGTTTATTTTAGTCTTTGTGTTTTGTGACCTGTAACTACCAAAAAAAACTTAAAATCATAGACACATCATATATTCTGTAAATCAAAACAACTAAAGTCATTTATTTTTAATTATTTTCCTTAACCTGCACTAATTATGCACACATTATTGCAAAAACTGTAAAAAAAAAGAAATATATTTTTCCTTTTTTTTTTGCATTTTTTTTTATAATAAATAAGCATTTATATATGTATATGTTACA
The DNA here is from genome assembly GCF_036172605.1 of Pelobates fuscus. Taxonomy (NCBI): domain Eukaryota; kingdom Metazoa; phylum Chordata; class Amphibia; order Anura; family Pelobatidae; genus Pelobates; species Pelobates fuscus. Next base: position 228,453,291 of record NC_086319.1, on the reverse strand, counting down.
TCAAATTTAATTGCTTTTTGTCCGTTAAAAATGGTACATAACATGTGTTGGTCTCTTAAATTAGTATAATGCAAATTGCAGTTGAATGCAAAGAGCAAAAAAATCGAAAATTGCTTGTGTCTTTAAGTGGAAGACAAGCTTTTGAAGCTGTGTCCTTAAGGGGTTAAGCACTCATGGATGAATACCATCAGGCCCTGGAGCTTTGTTTATATTTACTTTTTTTAGTTGCTGCAGCACCTTATGTCATCCAATTACAATTTTTCTGCAAGTTTTTTGCAAAAAAAATATGTGAAGAGATAGGTGAGATTAAAATCAATAGGTAGAAATGGCTTTAACTGTTTAAATGAGGGTTTGTTTCAATTCAGGTTGAAACTTAACAAGAAGATCAAATCAGATCTGAGTGAAGTTTAATGTGCATGTGGGAACTTTACAATAGAAAAAAATATAAATCTGAAATTAGTGTTATAAGATAATTGTGATTAATAGGGAAGCTAAGCATTTCGAAAATTAAAAAGTTCATCATCACCCTTGACATCTTCTACTTGCTTCCAGTCCTGTTTGTTTTTGTGCTAGGTTCTATCATATAGTGTTGAAAACTTTTCTTCTAAGCAAAAAAGGATGGCACACGTGCAATCTTAAAGCACAATGTTGTCCACTTTTACTGCTGTGTTTTCCTGTTTTCCTATAGATAGTTAACTATAAAGCAAACATTTTCAAAAATTAAATAGGTAAGATTTTTTTTCTTTGTTTTCTTTTAAAATAGCAGAATTTGTGAGTGTAGCTCATTGTTTATGAAATGAGTAATCTGCCTCCATTGTATATATGTTATTAGTTGCTAGAGTGCACATTTAGTTTTAAGTGTAATGCAATGTTATAGTTATTTTACTTAATTTGAGTAAATAAAAGTTCCATTATTTTCATATACTGAAACAAAGTTTTTGTTTATTGCTATATTATCTATATAGTATAAATTATGATTTCAATCAATACTGGCAAGGGAAAAAATGCAAGAGTCTTTATTACAATATCTAGTATACTGATTTTTTCTTATAAAGGTTTCTGTTTTTTAAACTTCTAAATGTCCATGTCTATAAATTAATTTATTCATGTTATTTTGATCAGAGACTGGCGTGCCCAATTATGAAGCTGGTATAATGGTCAGCAAGGGTGTAGAAATAACAGTTTATGGTAAACTGCTTAAACCTGCGGGTAAGTAAAATAAATATGTGGTAGGAGAATTTTTCATGTATAACTGCATGTTTTTTGGTTTTTCATAGTAATGATGCAGCAGATTATTGTCATTTTATTATGATAGCAATGGATGCTGAAAAAACTCAAAATAGTTCTACATTTCAATTAGTTCATTCAGTAGATTTTTTTACCTTGTAGAACACAAACCGATCTGTTTACGAGGTGGCATTAAAAAACTTTGCATCTGCTAAATTCAGTTATGCTCAGAAGTCAGTTTAAAGATCTGTGATATTTACCATTACTGGCTTTTGACCATAACTGAGCTCAGCCAGCGAATCTATTTCCTTAGCAGAGCTGCTAAAAAACACCGTACAAGGGAAATAGCTGGCATAACCCTAGTTATAGCTGCAAACAGAAGCACATTGTTGGTATTTGCAATTACATTTTAGTTTCATAAATTGTTTTTAGTAAACCACCTAACATTTCTTCAGAATAGCCTAGCCCCTGTCCCTCTTTGTACATTCAAATTGTTGAGAGGTATGGCTGTATGTGTATGGTGTTTGCCATTTTAACTGCATTTTTTTTAAAAGTGTCTATTTCTTTGAAAAATGTGCCCTTTTTTTAATACGTTAAGAAAGGTCACTTCAGCTATTCTTTTCCCCTAACGATAGTACCTGCCTCCCCCATGTCATAGTGAGTCTGTTAGCATGTGCTCATTGTACCCCAGTGTCCCCAGCATCCTGCATTCTCCATGCTCATCTGCTCCTCTGATTCCTGAGTCGTTCTGGACCCTCACCCCCTCAATTTCCCCCTTAGCTGTGTGAGGGCATTCAGATGATCACACGTGATTGTGGCTCATCTTGAGAAGATTCTCAATGAAAGTCTATACATGGAAGTAGAAGGGCAGTTGCTTGCAAAGGCTGCAAACATGTATTTTACAAGCTGGTTTTAGATATATCCCCAGTGACAACATGCATACAAAAATAAATACTTGCATATTTTCCATTGGAGTATATTTACTAAGTAGTGATTTAGTTTTTTTAAAGTGGGGTGTTCCATTATCTCTCTCTCTCCATCAATTTTATTTTCTACCCCCTGCACAAACAAACTTGTCCCTACCCACTTAGGGTAACACTGATCCTGTGATTTATGGAGAGTCTCCTAGTTCATATGCTGCACAAGCAGGCTGAAGTAAGGAGTGGAGCTGGGGAAAGAATGCAGTTGACTGCACAGCAACACCCACAATTGTAGGGTGTAGAGTGTGCGAGGCCCTATGATGGAGGAATTGCCAATAACATGACCATGCGGGAAGCATAATGTGCTCACTCTGTGCTACCCATGGATAATTCTCCCTAACGTGGGATTGTTTGGAGGCCTACAACATCCTGTACAGTTATGTATATTTTTAATTGTAGTTAGTATCATTGCAGCTCTCACAGTCGCTGTACTGTGTTAAAGAATCATGGTAGCTGAACCTTATTTTCCTTATTTGGTGCATGAATAGTGTCTCACAGCGCTTTGTGTATCTTAAGATACTGCATAGTTTCTAAAGTTAACTGTAATAACTTGCTTATGTTTAGAAAGTAATTTCCCACAAACTTTGTGAATCTCACCACAGTCAATGCTAATCTGGACATATTTCCAAACAGAATCCATCGTGGTTTTATTGTGACTCCCTGTTAAGAGAGCAAATAATCCTTCTGTCTATTTAACGTCTAGGAAAAGACACAGCAATGTGTGCTTTATTTTGTTTATCGACTAAAGAGGTGTTCCCAAATAAACATTTACAGTCACATTATAAATTTTTATTGCTTTTCTGGGAATTGGCTGGTTACCACCTATACTGAAAATATACATTGCTAATGGAATTTAATTTATTTGTATTTTTAGTTGTTGGAGTAAAAATAGAGTTCGACAGCTGGATGGAAAATTTTACAAAGACTACAACCAAACCTGGGGTAAGAATTTGAATAATTATTTATTAGTGGGTATATAAGGGACCAGGGCCGGCCCAAGGCATTGTGCTGCCTGGATCAAAGGATGAAATGCTGCCCCAACCAATCCCATCCCCAACAAAACCACACCAAGCAAAACACGCCCACATCCATTATGTTATGCAGTGTGTGTTGTGAATGCAGTGTCTGTGTAGTGAATGCAGAGAGTGTATTTGTGTAGTGGATGCAGTGTGTGCAGTGGCTGTAATGTCTGTGGATTGCATGCAGTGTGTGTAGTGAATGCATTGTGTGTCTATATAGTGAATGCAGCGTGTGTAATTTGTAATGGATGCAGTGTGTGGATAGCGGACGCAGTGTTTCTGATAGTAGATGCAGAGCTGGTGTATATATAGGATGCAGAGTGTGTGTATAGTGGATGCAGTGTGTGTATATAGTGGATGCAGAGTGTGTATATAGTGGATGCAGTGTGTGTGCATAGTGGATGCAGTGTGTGTGTATAGTGGATGCAGTTTGTGTGTGTATAATGGATGCAGGATGGAGGGGGCGACACAGTGGGGTTGGGGTGACAGGTGGCAGAGTGACTGAGGGGGTGACAGTGAGTGACATGTGGCAGAGTGACTGAGGGAGGGGGTGACACAGGTGACAGAGTGAGTGACAGGTGGAAGAGTGACTGAGGGAGGGAGGGGGTGACACAGGTGACGAGTGAGTGACAGGTGGCAGAGTGACTGAGGGAGGAGGTGACAAGTGGCAGAGTGACTGAGGGAGGGGTCGACACAGTGAGGGTGGGGGTGACAGGTGGCAGAGAGATGAAGGCAGGGGGTGGCAGAGTGAGGGAGGGGTGACAGGTGGCAGAGTGTCTGAGGGAGGGGGTGAAACAGTGAGGGAGTGGGTGACAGGTGGCAGAGGGACTGAGGGGGTGACAGAGTGGGTGACAGAGTAACTGAGGGAGGGAGGGGGTGGCAGGTAGTAGAGTGATTGAAGGAGGGAGTGCGTGACACAGTAAGGGAGGGGGTGGCAGAGTGAGGGAGGGGGTGACAGGTGTCAGAGTGAACTGAGGGATGGAGGGGGTCACACAGTGGGGTGGGGGTGACATATGAAGGAGGGGTTGACAGGTGGCAGAGTGACTGAGGGAGGTGGTGACACAGGGAGGGGGTGAGAGGTGGTAGAGTGACGGAGGGAGGGGGTGACACAGTGGGGTGGGGATGACACAGTGAGGGAGGGGGTGACAGGTGACAGAGTGACTGAGAGAGGAAGGGGGTGACAGTGAGGGAGGGGAATGTAATTTTAAAAATACCCTATTTTGTTTCCCCTGGTGGTCCAGTGGACTGTTTCTCCAGTCTTACCTGAGAGGCAGAGAGCCAGCACAGTCTGCAGCTCTGCCTGGTGTGAGCTGCAGACTGTGCAGTGTCTCGCGATATCCAGAAGTCAGAGCGTTGCCGCAGATTACCATGGAACCGAGGACCTGACACAGTCTGCCCTATGGTGAGTTAAGCAGCCGCGAGGCCTAAGGCGGCCGCCAACTCACCTAATTAGAGAACCACCACCGACAGGGGTGGCAAAATGCTGCCCCTGTCCGAGTGCCACCTGGAGCCGTGGCTCCACCGTGGGCTATGGAATACTCCGGCCATGTAAGGGACGCTCTAGGCACACATTCACTACTATGTAGACATACATGGAATACATGATGCAAAAGTTTCACAAATTGAATATTGCCAGTCAGAAAGAGAGTATTCCAGCTGGCTGTTTTAGAAATGTAATTTACTCACCTTTTTCCAGCACTGCTACTCTCATCTGGCCCTGCCCCAGGTCCACCTCCTTTGCCGACATCATCAGAATTGATGATCTTGTTCAATCACAATGCTTTGGAATAAGAAAGTATTGGATTTGCTGAGATAGTCGATTCTGATATTCTCAGCCAAGGAGGCATATAGCAGAGCAAAAATGCTGCCCTGGCCAATCAGCTTGTCCTCATAGAGATGCACTGCATCAATGAATCTCTATGGGGAAAGTTCAGTGTATGCATGCAGACTGTGGATACACTGAAGCACTGCCACAGAAAGCACCTCTAGTAGCCGTCTGAGAACATACTTGCCGTCAGAGGACATAGCTTGCAGGGACATACTATACTGTAGTTAAGCTGCAGTTGTTCTTGTGACTATAGTATCCCTTTAAGTTAGACTAACGTTTTGAAGATGTGTTTTTTCCAGTGTTTCTAAATTATAGGAATTGTGACATTTAAGTTTCTGATAAAGTTCCATAGACCGACTTGTTTGCTGTATTTGTGTGAGTCTGTAGTATACAGAAAACACAGACACAAAGGAATGCATGTTTAAAATGGAATGAGACAAAAATGTGATTCTTTGTTAAATTTGCATATGCTCACCCAGAATGTTTTGCGGTAGTGACATCACTGCAGATTTGTGATCTCTGTGGGAAAAGCAAGTCCTATGGCTTGACTGGTGTGCAGATTTTTGTTTAACATTGTATTAACTATCCACAGACTTCAGGTGGAAGGGGTTTTCAATCACAATTACCATAACCTATTTGGATTTTGATATATGTATTTCTTCAGCAGCATGAGCATAAAAAGGAAAATAACTATTAAAAAACACAATAATGCTCTCTGATTGAGTGTGTAAACAGAATAAAATAATAACCGTACTCCCATTTGTGAGAATGACTAAACAGCTCAGTGTTTCCAGCATAGGTTGTATAATCCCCACCAAATGTAATATGCTCAAAAGTCTTCAGCAGCATACTTCACAGAGTGCCAGGTCAAAAAGTTTACTATATATAAACTTGACAAAGCCCCAGAATAAGCAAAAAGTTTTGTGAATTATTGTGTTATCTTTTATGTTTCTTTTTTAATGCAATAAAGTATATTTGGATCTCTATTCAAATGCTAATGAAAATCATCTTGAATTTTTCAAATAAAACAATGAAAGTGAGAAAATGCAGTGACCAAGAAGGAAAATAAATAAAGTTTATAATTGTGTACAATGATTTAGAATTTGAAGAGCTTAATTTAAAAGCAATAATAGGAAGGACAAGTCATAAATAAAGTTCATTTGACAGCATTAAAGAAAAAGAAAAGGGGAAAAAGTAGAACTTTGTATACTATGTGTTCTGTAAAAGTGCTGTAGAAACATGTTTTGTCTTTTACTCTTCAGTGCAAGAAGGAAGCATGCGGTTGCCAAATGGACAGTACAGTAAGTTTTATTTACTGACAATGTGAATGGTTGATAGGGGCTGAAACAAACAGTCATTCTGCTGATGCAGATTAAATGCATACTAAATCCTATAGACCAATTAGAAGCAGAATGTCATCTTTCAAGAAATAAAATTGCTTGTTCGTTATTTATTTCTATGATAAAATAGTATTGTTTATTTAAAAGCCATTTAATAAAAGCCTTGTTAATTATTGTATTATATATGGAATATTAGCTTGATTAAAGGCTTATAGTTCCCAATACAATAAACCCGTAACAAAACATTCAGACTGAACTAGTAAAAGTGGTTTAGCAACTAACCATAAACAGGCAATGAACAGTCTGTGGGTTTTGTTTTATTCACTGATTCCAAAAACTGATCCAGTAAAATTAATCAGATAAATGAAATGGTATAACAAAGAACAAAAAGGAAACATAGAAATATAGTAAATTAATTAATACATGTATCTTGAACTGCTAAATTCTTTCTGAAATTATTAAACATGTTGCACTCCTTGCAGATATTGTTTAATTGTTGTTATTCATTATTTTAAACATGTTCCAAGGCAATGCACATTTTTATTTTTATTTACAGCAATTGGACTGCATAATTCTCGATGATGGTGGATTTCTTTTGATGTCAAATCAAGCTAATTACAATACACAGGTATTGGTTGGTCTGTTCTGTGCTAATAATGCCTACCTTTTAAGAGTGTGTGTAAAAAGTAGTATTGTGTTACAGATCAAAATAGCTACTTCAAATTGCAACATTGTTATTGTTTTAGTAATAACTTTTGGTTACAAGTACTTTTACCGTAGCTCTCTATCACTTCTATATAAGATACAGATTTTTATACCCAGCTTGTATGCTGTTTTTAAACTATTGAATAGTAGTTATATGCAAGATCACATTCCTCCATATGTTCTAGCATCTAAAGGTGTAGAGAATAAATATCCCTTTCTGCACTAAATCACAGGGGATGTTGCCACCTAACACCCTTTCTTACATCTTTCTCCCTCCTATTTTTAAAAATAGAAGGGAAAATGCATATAGAGGTGGTAGACCCCATTATGTTTTGCCACGTGGGTTATATATACCACTGCTCTTGACAATTAAATGTATATTTATTTATTTTTTGCTTTCTAGATTGGCAGATTCTTTGGGGAGATTGATCCAAGCTTTATGAGACATTTAGTTAATATTTCTGTCTACGCCTTTAATAAGTCTTATGACTACCAGTCTGTGTGTGATCCTGGAGATGAACCAGTTAAAACAGCTGGTCCTCGCTCTGTATTTGTGGTAAGTATTACCTGCCGAAAGATACAGCGCATGTGATAATGCAATCGCAATAGCTTTGTAACTGTTGAATTTGTATTTCTTTTACAGCCTACCATAGCAGATATTTTAAACCTTGGGTGGTGGGCTTCTGCTGCTGCTTGGTAAGTTAATAAATATATCTTAGCTAAGCTGAGGAATAAACCAGTACAATTAATTTGTAGTTGAACAGGCCAATATGCTTAACCATGAGAAAGGAATGTTAATCATCTTCTAAGTAACATCTTTACAGTGAATAGTGGACATGTGCACCAGTGAAATTTTTGTTTTGTATGAATGATTACATACTAAATAAAAATTTCACTTGTCAATCCCGAATTTTGTCCAAATTGGAATGAAATTCGGTAAAAAATAATTTGTTTTTATATATTAGGATGAAAATAGAACTGCGCATGTACAAAAAAAAAAGCAGGCATGTCGCGAGAAGGGGCATGTCACCTAAACAAATTAAAAACTACTAGTGACTGCACAGCTATTGGCACAGGTTAAATCCTCATGCATGCCTCTACCTGTGCCAGGTCCCCCCATGTAGTAGGGGCATGTTGCCTCACTGTCAAAAAATTACAAAGAACTTTCCCACACTGTGTAAAATGACTCAGAGCATTCTGATTGGTTGGATTCCAAGCCAACCAATCAGAGTGCTGTGACAGGTAAATGTAGAGACTTACCTGTCAGTCTCTTCATTTACCTGTCAGAGCACTCTGATTGGTTGGCTTGGAATCAACCAATCAGAGTGCTCTAAGTCAAATTGCAGGGAGTCAGAAGGCTTTAGATGTTTTTTTTTTTGTGCCCTGCAGAGCTCAGTCTGCTTGGTGAAGATGGATTATTTTTTTTTAGCGTCAGGATTTTTTTTTTTTATAAATTCTTTATTTTGGAAGATTTTTTGTTTTATGGGGTGGGGGTACAGAAAAGAAAATGGGAGGTTCAAGGTTTAAAATACACATTGCACATAACAAACGAGTATTTTTAACAGTATGCGAACAAAGCAAACCAATATATCATTTCGGTGTACATTCTTATCAGCTTTGTGTATTTTGATAGGGTTTCAAGGGTACAGAATGGAAGCGGGGGGGTAAGAGATTGGTTAGGGAAAAGTATATGCTATACAGTTTGTTTACATATAGGCATTTCGTTGGTTTATACATATGGACAGTAGCTCTGTTTTGTTCGTTGTCGGCTATTTTTTCCAAGTGAATGTTCAAGTCTCTTGTAGTGTGACTTGTTCTAGTGGTCTGGGTAGCGTATTTGAGACTGAGGGGTTCAGTTTATGTTATGGTTTCTTGGGGGTTTTGTTGTGCCCCTCGTGTTTGCTTATAGAGGTGATCGGGTCGGTTCCTTGGGGTTCGGGCTCCCCTCGTGTGAGGGGGGGGTCGGGGTGGGTGATTATTCGTGTCGTTCTGGTCCATGTCAGATGTTCTTCGTGCTTTAAGTAGTTCGTTGGCTGTCGTAGGACGTCGGTTTGAGTGCAGGTCGGGTGACTTTTTGGTGTTGTATGTAGTGTGGTGTGGAGTGCGAATCTCTGGTGTGTCGGTGTTCAGTTGAGCATTGGTAGGTGTTCGTGTGTGCCCTAGGTGTCCAATGTGGAGCTGTCTCCTAGTTATGTGGGTCCTTTATCCTTGGGTTGGCATTTGGTTTCGGTCCGCGCAGCGGCTTGGACTGTGGGGGAGTGTGGGGGGGGTATGGGGGTGTGTGTGGATGGTCTTCAGGTTCAGGGGAGGGGATGGGAGGGTTAGGGTTATGGTCTTAGGGTGTGTGTGGTTATTGGGTTTGTGAGGTGTTGTGTTATGTTAGTGTTGGTTGTTGGCTAGGTCGTTAATGGGAATGCATAGAACCACGGGTCCCATATTTTTTTGAAATTTTTAGTTGTGTCGTGGATCAGTGCGGACAATTCGTCCATTTTAATTGTGTCCTTTATTTTTCTCTTCACTGTGTCCAGTGTGGGTGTGTCTGGGCTACCCCATTTTTCGGCGATGGCTCTTCTGGTGGCGAGTGCGATTTTGGCTATCAGTTTGTTGTGGGACCTTGGTGTGTTGGCCATGGGTTTGGATAGGAGCCATATCCATGGGTCATGTGGGATGTCAGTGTGGAGGATCTGTGAGACCATTATTTCTATTTGGTTCCATACTTGTGTGGTATGGACACAGTCCCACCACATGTGTATGTAAGTGCCTCTGTGTCCGCAGCCTTTCCAGCATAGGTCAGTGCTTGACCTGCCCATCTGTTTAAGTTTTAGAGGGGTGACGTACCATCTTAATAACGTCTTGTACGCTTGTTCCTTGTGATTTACACATATGGATATGGAGGCTGTGGCCTCCCATATGTTTGCCCAGTCTGATGGGTCCTCGGCCTGCCCTATATCCCTCTCCCAAGCCGACACGTATGTGAGTGCGCCGTCCTTAACGTTTTGGATTATGTGGGTGTATAGCTGGGAGATTTGTCCTTTATGCGTTGGGTTTTGTAGGCAGTGTTTCTCAAAGGGCGTGAGTGGTTTTGTGCCGGCCTGTGTAATTGTTGGTGTTTCTAGGAAGCTTCTGAGTTGTAGGTGGCGGAACATGTCAAAGGTGCGGAATGGTGTGGTTTGTGGAAGGTCTGCGAATGGTATCGGTTGTCGGTTTCTGTAGAAGTGGTGTAGTCGTGTGAGGTCGTTTTCTTCGAAGCGGGCGAAGTCTTTCGGTGTCATGCCGGGTGGGAAGTGTGTGTTGCGAAGTATCGGCGTCAGTGGTGAGGGTTGCGAAGTCAAGCCGCTTTTTGGGGTTACTTTGTCCCATATTTTGATTGTGTTGAGGATTGCAGGTGATGTTTGGGGTAGGTGGGGTCTGGCTGTTCTGGGGAGCCAAATATACAGTGAGGGGAAGTCTCTACCAAAGATATCGTGCTCTAGGTCTACCCATCGCTTGGTACCGCTGGGGGCGTGCCAGTGTTGTGCTTGTGTTAGCTGGGCTGCCTGATAATAATGGATGAGATGTGGGAGGCCTAGACCCCCTGCTTTGTTGGGGACGTATAGGGTCTGTCTTTTAATCCTGGTACGTCTGTTGGCCCAGATGAATTTATCGATGGTAGTTTGTAGTTGTTTAAAATCTGCGTGATTGATTGGGATTGGTAGGGTTTGGAATAAGTATAAAAGTCTTGGTAGGACGTTCATCTTAATCGATGTTAGCCTGCCCAGCCATGATATCGGCATGTTTTGCCATTTGTCTATGTCTTGTTTGATTTTTGGGATCGTGGGGGTGTAGTTTAGTTCATAGCTGCGGGAGAGGTCCGTTGGTATGGCAATAGCTAGGTATTTGATATATGTGGGCGTGAAGTCAAAGGGGCAAGTTAGGCGTATGGCTGTTTTAGTGGGGGTGTCTAAATGGATGGCCAGGACTTCGGTCTTGTCGATGTTTAGTTTGTATCCAGATACTTTAGCGTAGGTCTCTAGGGCTTGAAGAAGTGGTGGGAGGGATGTTATTGGTTCTGTTATTGTAATGAGTAGGTCATCTGCATATGCAGCCGTTTTATATTCCTCCTCGCGGATTTTCAGTCCTTGTATGCTTTCGTCTGATCTGAGTGATTGCAGGAGTGGTTCTAGGGAGAGCGCGAAGAGGAGTGGGGATAGGGGGCATCCCTGACGTGTGCCGTTATATATTGTGAAGGAAGGGGGGTGCGTTAATGGTAGTAGGAGATGGGCTTGCGGGGTGGCGTATAATACTTGTAGAGCGGTTATGAATGTTTGTGGGAATCCGAATTTGAGTAGGGTAGCGAATAGGAAGGGCCATAACAATCTGTCGAAGGCTTTTTCTGCGTCAAGTGATAGAAAGAGGGTTGGTATGTGTCTAGTCTGTGCCGTCCATATGAGGTCGTACGTCCGTCTCGTGTTGTCGCTGGCCTGTCGTGCCGGTATGAAGCCTACTTGGTCTGGATGTATTAGTTTGGGTATGAGGGGGTTCAGTCGGTCGGCGAGGATTTTGGTAAATAGTTTTATGTCAACGTTGAGGAGGGAGATCGGTCGGTAGTGTCCTGGTTCTAAATGAGATTTGTTGGGTTTTGGGAGGAGGCAGATGTTGGCTTGTAGCATGTCTTTTGGTAGGGGGTCGCCGTTTAATATAGCATTGTACAGGTTGCATAGGTGTGGGATCAGGGTGGGGGCGTACGTTTTGTAGTAGAGCCCGGTGTAGCGTCAGGATTTTTAATTTTTTTTCTGTGTATTTTTTTTGTGCTCTGTTTTTTTTGTGACGGGTATTATGGATTTTTATTTGGCCTTTCTTGGGGCTGAAGAAAGAAAAGAAAATAAGTAAGAAGACGTCTAATGGTAAGTATGACATTTTATTTTACATGGTTAGTTTATTGGTGGCTCCCCTCACTATTATTAGGGTGAGGGGGGAAGGTAGGGTATTTTTTTATTGGGTGGTGAGTGACTAGGGGCTTGGGGACCTTTAGTCACTTTATTATTTGTGGTCCCCACCCACCAGTCATGGGTGGGTACCAGGGGGGACATACAGTCTCCCCTTTAATTAGTTAGGGTCCCCTCCCGCCGCTCGTGGGTGGGGACCAGGGGGTACATTAGGTCCCCCCTTTCATTAATAAGTGTCCCCACCTGCTGCGCATGGGTGGAGACCAGGGAGGACATTAGGTCCCCCTTCGCTTAATTAGGGTTCCCACCCACTGCTTATTGGTGGGGGGCAGAGGGGGTCATTGGGTCCCCGCATTATTTATTTAATTAGGGTCCCCACCTCCCTCTCATGGGTGGGATATTAGGTCCCCCCCATTATTTTTTTAATGAAGGTCCCCACCCGACGGTCATGGGTGGGAACCTGGGGAGGCCAACAATCAGAATGCTCAGATTCAGTTTATATTAATAGCCCCCACCCGTGACCCGCGGGGGGGGGGCACTATTTCCCCCAATATACGTTATTTGGGTTCCCCTCCATGGAACACTAGTGATTGGGCAGCACTGGGCCAGTCACTCTTAGTTTTAAATGTTTAGGTGACATGCCCCTACTCGCGGAATGCCGGAAGATATAACCTCCCTTTTATTAATATGGGAGTCTATCAAACAAAAGAAATGAAATAAAAAGGTAATGCATTCAGCATCTGCCCTTTTGTTTTGTTTACATTTCGTATGTAGGGCTTTGTTTATGTATTAGTAAACGAATACGAAAAAAAAACTAATTTTTGGACGAAATCGTATTCGTACCAAAAAGAATGCATGTCTAGTGAATAGTGTGTTGGAACAGTAACAGAAAAGTGTCCCTAGAAGAAATTACTATCATGGCACATCATTTTGTAAAAATCACATAATTCACAACACAATTTTTTTTTAAATGTGGCTATAATGCATTTACCCAGCTTTTCTCAACAGGATGTAACTCTTACAGAGTTATATACGCTGGGAAAGACTGACAGATGCATGCACTATTAGTAAAGCTGTGTGTATCTCCACTCCAGGTCTCACCTCACACTAAACCGCCACTCTCCCCCTAATCTCCCAAAAATCATCTCCAAAAAAAACAATTTAGCCACTCGGTCAATTTTTAGCTCAGTAAACAGCAAACTAATTTGTTGTTTTCATGGGCAGTAAATCTCCCCTTGAATATTGATTGAGGAGACTTGAAGCTGAATGCAATCAATGTGACTCCATCCCTCAATGTTTTATGTCTATTAAAACAAATGCATGAAGAAATATCTGTCTGTAACTTACAGTCATTATTCATAATAGAAAGTCCTGGAAGTAAGTGTACATATTGCCACTACTCCAAGTGTTCCTAAGTCCCATTTGAAAAATAATGAATGCCTTCACCAATAAGCTATTCTGTGTCCAATAGGTCTCCCCCACTGACTTGAATGGTGATTAAAGATGAACCTTGGAGTTTCTCCCTAGTGCCTAAAGTATCCCTTTGTTTAAATAAATAAATATTAACATATTCATAACTGTAATATACAGCAATGAAGGGGACCCGAGTCTATCATTGTAAATGTTAGTGACAGATAGGCTTGGGGTAATTATGGTATTTCTCATCTGTCAGAATGTGTGGGTATATAGAAAATGGAAAACAAAATAATGTCCAGCATAATCTGCTTATCACAAGTTGGACTTTGAGAAGTCCTCCTTGGTCATTGGAACTTGAGAAATCATGTTTCACAACTATTTCAACTATCGTCAAGTTCCCAACTTGGCATGCAAATGAGCACAGAAAGGACCATTGACCAGAAACCAGCCATGGACTGCAGTTTCAGCTTTCTAGATCTCACCAGCATGTCATATATCTAGGTACAAAAAAGACTGTGGTGGGAACAAACACGATAAAACTCCCCACACTGCATACTGCAAATAGAAAAAAATACTGTTACTGTAAGACCATTTTATAATTTTTCAGATATCTGATAATTTATAGCACTTCCTAAGATGAAAACATTAAATTTTCTATCAAAATAATATTTTTTTTTTCTAGGTCTATTTTACAGCAATTGTTCTGGAGCATTACTTTTCCACGGTTTTTAGAAGCAGGTATGTGTAATGATTTAGAAATGTAATTAATTTTCAATGTTTATAATGCAATGGTTTTATATATGTTATATGTTTCAGTTCCAATTTCTGCTGTTGAAGCCTGCTTAAAGATTAACACTGAGTAGTAGAGATGTCCCGAATAGTTTGCTGGCGAATAGTTCCAGGCGAACATAGCTTGTTCGCGTTCGCCACCTATTCGTCTTCATTGAGTAAATTGTGACCCTGTACCTCACAGTCAGCAGACACATTCCAGCCAATCAGCAGCAGACCCTCCCTCCCAGACCCTCCCACCTCCTGGACAGCACCCATTATAGATTCAATCGGAAGCTGCATTCTTTTTTTTTTTTTTTAGACAGAAGTGTGTTATATTTGAGCATGCTAGGCTGAACGTGCGTATATCATTAGGGTATGAGTATATAGCAGTACATTGTTGTGAAAGATGGCTGTCATGTTTAGGGTGTAGCTTGCACTATTTATATCAGCAGCTCCACCACTAGTTATAAACCAAATGTGAGTCGCCCCATGAGATGAGACTAGTGAATAACATAATACATGAACGGTTAAGGTAAAGGCATGTAAGGAACTACAACAATAAACTCTTTAGGAGGTGAAATAATGACATGTTTAAACGCTTGCTACTTTACAATTAGTTAATGTGCAGAGAGCAGTTCATGTGATCAAAGGCATGGTGTGGAGGATACGCTATAGTGGGACATGCTTGGCAGGCTGCTGGTTACTGCTTGTGCTCATCTGACACCTTCTGGACGCCAGGTGCAGACCCTGGGAGTCGCTGATACCTGGAACAACAAAGGCAAGTCTCTGGCTGAGTGCCGGGTTCGCGGCTTGAGGTGGTGGAAGCTTGTTTTGTCGGGTGGTCGGATCTGTCCCGGTGGTGCTTCACGTCCGGTGCGGGATTGTGGTGGCTTAAGGTGGAGGCGAATGCTTGACGTAGGGCAGGCTCTGCATTTCTGTTTGTGCCTCCGGTCCCGTCTTCGACGCCTTTTGCGTTGGTGGATTTAAATGGGGACTGCTTCGCTTAGCTGTGGTGGAGCTTGTTGGGGCTGTGGTGGAGCTTGTTGGGGCTTCCTGCTTGTTATTTGCTTCCAAAATTGATTAAAGAGTCTGTCCAGCTTAGACTCAATATCTTGCCATGCTTTGCTGGTACCAGGAGGACACGCGGCTGCCACCATATTGGGAGAGTCGCACATGAGTATGTCAGCCTGGGCGGCTGTGCTCTGTGCGTCCATTAGCTCCGGACAGCCTCTCAGGGGTGGACCGGGATAACCCCCACCGGTCCGAGGGGGGGTAACGGAGCTCCTGCTGGGAAGTAGCTGCTCCTGGGCATCCCAGGATCGGGAGATCGGCCGCCTCTCCCACCCGGTGAGCACCAGGCCACACTTGCCACGCGGAGGTAAGTAAGACTCTGTCGAGTTGCTGACCGCTATTAAGCATGTCGGGTCGGTCAGGTAGGAGCAACATTGCTGGGTCATCCCCTTCTGGGGTGAAATTCGCTTGTTGATAGCTGCTTAAAGTGAGATATTGAAGGAGCTCACACAAAGTGCGTCTTTCCTCCATGACAGCTAGGCCCCGCCCCCTGGACGCTGCATTCTTAGTGAGAGGAGGGACAGTGTAGCTGCTGCTGATTTAATAGGGATATTGATAGCTACGCTAGTGTATTCAGTGTCCACTACAGTCCTGAAGGACTCATCTGTTCTCTGCTGTAAGGACAGCACCCCCAAAAAGCCCTTTTTAGGGCTAGAACATCAGTCTGCTTTTTTTTTTTTCTGTGTAATCTAATTGCAGTTGCCTGCCTGCCAGCGTGTGTGTCAGGCTCACAGCGTATACTGTGCCGACTTGCCCAGTGCCACCACTCATATCTGGTGTCACAATAACTTGCATTTTTGACTGTAATATAATAACAGTCAGTTTCCTTCACACGTGTGCATTTCAGGGCCTGCCAGGGCACAGTGTCACACCAGTGCAACTCATATCTGGTGTAACAGTAGTGTACATTTAAAAAAAAATATATATATACAATTTTGACTGTAATAGATTGAATAGCAGTTAGTTGTCTGCAAGCATGTGTGTCAGGCCTACAGCATCTACTCTGCCAACTTCTGCCAGTGCACAGTGCCACTAATATCGAAAAAAAAATGACAGGCAGAGGCAGGCTGCCCCGCAGCGGCCGTCGTCGTCGTGGTGCTGTGATTCCCTTTGGCCCTAGAATAATGCTCAGTGTTCAAAGGCCACGTACCCTGAACTCGAAAAGTTCTGAGGACAAAGTTGACTGGCTAACACAGGACACCCAATCTTCTACAGCTTCCGCTCGGAACCTTGACGCACCATCCTCCTCCAGCTTAGCTTCGGGCACCTCTCAAGTTACCACTCGCCCGCCTGCCGCCACCACCAACACTAGCACCACAGCCGCTTCACTTGATCTGTCAGAGGAGTTATTTACACATCAGTTGGAAGAAATTAGTGATGCGCAACCATTATTGCCAGAGGATGTAGATAACAGGGATATGTCTTAGTGAGGCAGCATTACACACATGGACATACGGTGTGATGATGATGATATTGTCATCAGTGAGGACAAGGAACGGGACATGGCTAGCTTGGTATCCAACCTTGTGCAAATGGGGAGTTTGTGGTTGTGCAAATGGACTGTTTGCGGTTGTTTGCGGTGCGTTAAACGGGGAGTTTGGTCTGTCACTGTGAAGCGGGCGTAACCCTTACACTACCTGATCGATACAACATCATACCTGATGTTTTAAAGCACGTTATTCCAAACAATTTAGGAATGTTAGGTGATTTATGCCCTTTATGGATTAAAACCAGACTGTGCATCAACTATGTAATTTTCCATGGGAGTTTTGTCATGGATCCCCCTCCGGAATGCCACAGTCCAGGTGTTAGTCCCCTTGAAACAACTTTTCCATCACTATTGTGGCCAGAAAGAGTCCCTGTGGGTTTTAAAATTCGCCTGTCTATTGAAGTCTATGTCGGTTCGCTCGGTTCGCCAGTTCGCGAACATTTGCGGAAATTCGCGTTCTCCGTTCGCGAACGGAAAATGTTATGTTCGCGACATCTCTACTGAGTAGTATTATTTTTCAGATATTAATAACTGATCACAAAAGTGAAAAGTTATGTGCAAGCCTTAATTCAGTATTTTTAGCTTAGTATTTGATGAAATATATTCAATTTAGTTTTCTAAATTCTTATGTATATTAGTTTATGTTGCCCAAAATAAATGTTTTGTATGGTGTTTCAGCAATGGGTCAACATACGAGTTTTCCACAAATCGGATTTTAACTGTGTGACATTTTGTAATAATATAACTTTGCTATAGCTAATTAAATAAGGGAAACTGCTATCACATATAACTTGGCAATGGGATATTATAATTAGTTATTTTTTCTAATTCTCCTAAAGGTAGTAAAATAAATATTTAAGGTAAAATCATATGTCTTTTCTAATAATACTAAATGTGTACATTCCCTATATAATTTGTGAGCATGCTGTCTTGTTTTGCAGCTGAATTTGATGATGACGATTTCTCAGCTTCTCTTTCAAAACAAAGCTGTATAACTGAGCAAACCCAGTACTTTTT
Organism: Pelobates fuscus; assembly: GCF_036172605.1. Classification (NCBI taxonomy): domain Eukaryota; kingdom Metazoa; phylum Chordata; class Amphibia; order Anura; family Pelobatidae; genus Pelobates; species Pelobates fuscus. The sequence goes on along the minus strand of NC_086319.1, from coordinate 228,435,503 downwards.
CGAAAATGATAGCAAATATTTTGCTGGTCATCTAGACTGTGAGAACTGCACAAGGTACATAATAGCTTAAGTCAGAAATAACAACTTTTGATTATTGCACAAAGTAAATGAAATGCTGCACACAAGCAATGTGTACACTGGAGCTCTGTGGAGGGTGGTCTGACGCCCCTCGGAAACAACTTAGGAATAGCAGCCACAGGCATCACAATGTAGTGTGAAAAGAAACATTTTTAATTATTATGGATCAAAGGATACAGATGAAATATAATGTTTCAGCCATGAGATGTTAGTCATGTATACAGGTCACAAGTGAACCATATAAGTGTCATCTATTCATCCGCACATAAAAATGCGGTTAATGGCATTTACTATCCTGACAGGAAAAGTTGTGCCGGGCAACTTTACCATCCTGAGAGGAAAAGTTGTGCCGAGCAGCAAACATGCACATGGAAACCTGGTAATTGCTTTTGGGGTCACAGACCAGTCATGGCCAATCAGATCCACAGGAGGGTTTGTGCTGAGCAGCAATCATGCACATGGAAATCTGGTCATTGCTTTTGGGGTCAAAGGCTGCTTACAGCTAATTGGATCCACGGGAAGGGTATTTAAACCCAGTTCTCCTTTTGCTCATTGCCCTGTCGTGGTTTCATCCTGTTGGTAATCCGAGAGTGTGTTCCTGATCCTAAATTTCTGGTATTTGACTTTGGCTTAGTTTTGACTTCCCTGAATTCTGGTATCCTTGACTTTTGGCTTTCCCTCATCGTTGTGTCTGATTCTGTGTTCCTGACCTCAGCTAGTATTTTGACTATTCTTGGATACGTTAAGTCTGGGCATTCTAAGGTCCGGTTATATGTTATCCTTAGTCCTAGGTTTGACACAGTTCTGCGTGCTGGATCAACTTGTAATCCTGATAATAAGTATGTAAGGAGAAAGGGTAGACACCCAACCAACAGCTGTCCCAATCACAGTAATGACATTATCAATCAATAGAATTCAATAAAAAAAAAAACCTGTGGTGACCATGACATGCAATGACAATAAGACGCAATATATCTGTCATGGTTCCGAAACCAGACACACGGGCAGATCACAGGAGGAGAAATTGCAATACCGGTCCTAGGAGTGGCCGAGCTATGCAAAAGGAGATACCGTATATACTCGAGTATAAGCCGAGTTTTTCAGCACATTTTTTGTGCTGAAAAACCCCAACTCGACTTATACTCGAGTCAGTGTCTGTATTATGCCAATTTACATTGCCATAATGCAGACAGGGGGCTGGCAGAGAGCTCTTACCTCTCCTGCAGCTCCTGTCAGCTCCCTTCTCCTCTGCGCCGGTCCGTTCAGCATCTCTGTCAGCTCCCACTGTAAGTCTCGCGAGAGCCGCGGGGTCATAGTGCGGCTCTCGCGAGACTTACACTGGGAGCTGACAGAGGTGCTGACCAGACCGGCACGGAGGTGGAGGGAGCTGACAGGAGCTGCAGGAGTGGTAAGTAAGAGCTCTGTCAGCCCCCTCCTACACAGTGCCCATCCAATGGACCACCAGGGAGTGAGAGCCCCCCTCCCTGCCATGTATCAAGCAGGGAGGGGGGACGAAAAATAATAAAAATAATTTAAAAAATAATAATAAAATAAAAAATAAATAAATAATATAACAAAAAAAGTAAAATAATAATTAAAAAAAATAATAAAAATGCCCACCCCCCACCAAGGCTCTGCAACACATACACAAACACACACTGCATCACACACACTTACACTGCATCATACACACACACTGCACTCATACACACACACTGCACTCATACACACACTGCACTCATACACACACGGCACTCATACACACACACTGCACTCATACACACACACTGCACTCATACACACACACTGCACTCATACTCACACACTGCACTCATACACACACTGTACTCATACACACACACACTGCACTCATGCACACACACTGCACTCATACACACACTGCACTCATACAAACACTGCACTCATACACACACGGCACTCATACACACACACGGCACTCATACACACACACTGCACTCATACACACACACTGCATTCATACACACACACTGCATTCATTATATACACACACTGTAAATAAATATTCAATTAATATAATTTTTTTAGGATATAATTTCATTTAGAAATTTACCAGTAGCTGCTGCATTTCCCACCCTAGTCTTATACTCGAGTCAATACGTTTTCCCAGTTTTTGGGGGTAAAATTAGGGGCCTTGGCTTATATTCGGGTCGGCTTATACTCGAGTATATACGGTAGGTCAGTGTACTAGCCAAAGTCAAGGAGTATAGCGATATGGAACAACTATAGGACAAGCCGAGGTCAAGGATCAGACAAGACAGAGTAAACGAGAGACAGAGCCAAAAAGTAAACACTATTGGGCTATCAGAAGACCACAACAGGGCAACACGACATGGAGGAGGTACGTTTAAATATGCTTAGAATACTTCTGATTGGATAGTTTCCACTTAGAATTAATTACAGCACGTGGAAGGTATTTGACCCTTACAGTCTTAGCCCTGACGTTATTATTATGTGCCGTGTCAGGTGGCTGACTCAGGCACATATTCAAGCATGGTGCATGCTTAAATATGTGAATGCCAATGGAACCCGTGGCAACAGGAGCCGCCACAAGCATTAAACAGGTAAGGGGCCTGATAGGACGAGTGCCGGCGGAACCCGTGGCAAGGGAAGCCGCCGCGAGCTGCGAGCAGCCAGGGGGCCTGACAAGACAAGTGCCGGTGGGACCCAAGGCAACAGGAGCCGCCGCAAGCGGTGAGCGGCCAGGGGACCTGACAATATCATGTAGCTGACATGGATCTACAGAAATTAGGTAACCACATAGATAAATGTCACAAGAGTATGGGGAGTATAGGCAGCACAAAAGAGAAAACACAGGATATATGAGCAAAAACAGCAACCATATTTCTCTGTATGTCTTTGCTATTTGCATGAGTATTTGTATTTATATTTATTTTCTACCTATTGACTTGGAAGCATATATGGTTAATATGGTTATCTGTTTTTGGTAGGGTTTTTATATGTACCCTTCTTCCTTTTTTACGTATTCTGTGTTTTTCTTTTTGTGCTGCCTATACACCCCATACTCTTGTGAAATGTATTTTGTATGTCGTTATCTCATATATTTTGATACATATCAGCTGCATGATTTTTTGTGCCTTGCTTTCATTTAGTTGTCATGGTTACTACAATTTTTTCCAATTAAATTCTATTGATTGATCGTGTCATTACTATGATTGGGACAGCTACCCTTTCTTAGCTTGGGACAGCTACCCTTTCTCAATATATATAAATGTCCAAATATGAGGCTGCACTCACGGTCCTTTCAGTTTCCAATCTTTATTCAATAATAAATAATAAATAAACAATAATTAAAAATGATCATCAACGTTTCAGTCCTTAGTTTGGAAATTTCATCAGGATCAACAATATAAGTCCCGAACGGAGGACTGAAACATTGATGATCGTTTTTAATTATTGGATAAAGATTGGAAACTGAAAGGACTGTGAGTGCAGCCACCTTTTTGGAAATTTAGATAATAGAAACCCAGGCTTAAAAGCACTCGGCATTTGAGGGATTTAAGCCAGAGTGCAAAAGAATGCTTATTTATATATATATATATATATATATATATATATATATATATATATATATATATAGATAGATAGATAGATAGATAGATAGATAGATATAGATATTTAAAGGTGGAAGGGGTTTTCAATCACAATTTTTCCCCACCATACCTTTTTTGATTTTTGCTTCACAAGCACTGCCAAGCCTTACTAGCCAGCCAGTAACCAACCTCATGCTGATGTTTTGCATTAACAATGAAACAGCTGTCCATGAGTGGTTTACTGGCTTTGCATCTTTTCCTAAGTTGTGTTTCAAAACTGTTGTATATAACAAACACAGACTCAAAGGTATCCATGTTTAAAATTGAATGAGGCAAAAATTATTTGTTGAACTAATTTGCATATGCCCACCCAGAATCCTTTGTGGTAGTAACATCACTGCAAATTTGTGATTCCTGTGGGAAAATCAACTCTTATGGCTTCACTGGTGTGCAGATGTTTGTTTAACATATATATAAATTACGGACGCACTTGCTCTGAGCTCCCCGCCGGTGGCTACAAAACTGGACAAATATCGCAGTTTCATGTGAACGGATGCACTTGCTCTGAGCTCCCCGCCGGTGGCTACAAAACTGGACAAATATCGCAGTTTCAGCTACACTATGGGCAATAAAAAGAAACCACATCCATCCCAGACCAACCCGGACCTGGGCACACAATAAAATCCCGGTGGTCTGGACAAATATTTTCGCGACACGGTGAAAATACTAGGCAAGGGCATAGACGAAGGCCTGTAGACGCCATCTTCCCCTCACTGCTCTTCCCCACTCAGCCAGGAAGGCTCGGAACCACTGCCAGAATGCGGGATGGCAGATATAAAAGAAATATTAAAAAACTTACCATCCAAAGGCATGCTATCTAAATTAGAATTCTCTATGCAGGACTAGATTTCCTCGCTGTCCTCTGAGATCAGTCAAGTGAATAGCAGGGTGGGGGACCTGGAAGAAGACAGAGACCAATTATATGACAGGGTACAGGCCATAGAACGCAACCAAGAATGCAGGGACACTAGAGATGTCCCGAACAGTTCGCCGGCGAACAGTTCCTGGCGAACATCGCTTGTTCGCATTCGCCACGGGGGCGAACATATGCGATGTTCAGTCCGCCCCTATTCCATATCATTGAGTAAACTTTGACAACCCCCCAACCGGCCGCTTGGGGGTGGGGCGGGGGGGTTGTCAAAGTATACTCAATGATATGGGGGGGGACCTACTGTCCTCCCCCCGGCCCCCACCCCTAAGCGGTGGGTGGGGGCCCTAAAAAAAACAATAGGGGGGTAACTTCTGTCCCCCCCGGCCCCCACCCCTGAGTGGTGGGTGGGGGCCCTAAATACTAAGAAGGGGGGACCTAATGTCCTCCCCCCTGGCCCCCACCCCTGAGTGGCGGGTGGGGGCCCTAAATACTAAAAAGGGAGGGGACCTAATGTCCTCCCCCCTGGCCCCCACCCCTGAGTGGCGGGTGGGGGCCCTAAATACTAAAAAGAGGGGCCTAAGGTCCTCCCCCCTGGCCCTCACCCCTGAGCAGCGGGTGGGGGCCCTAAATACTAAAAAGGGGGGGAACCTAAGGTCCTCCCCCCTGGCCCCCACCCCTGAGCGGCGGGTGGGGGCCCTAAATACTAAAAAGGGGGGGGACCTAAGGTCCTCCCCCCTGGCCCCCACCCATGAGCGGTGGGTGGGGGCCCTAAATACTAAAAGGGGGTGGGACCTAAGGTCCTCCCCCTGGCCCCCACCCCTGAGCGGCGGGTGGGGGCCCTAAATACTAAAAAGGGGGGGACACCTAATGTCCTCCCCCCCGGCCCCCACCCCTGAGCAGCGGATGGGGGTCCTAAAAAAAATGCCCCCCCAGGTGACTAGGGGTCCCTAAACCACTAGTCACCCCATCCCCCCAAAAAAAAATATTAACCACCTACCTACCCCCTCACCCTAACAATAATGAGGGGGGCACTTTAACTTTAAGTACCTGTAAAAAAAAATAAAAAAACTTACCATTCGATGTTTTCTTTCTTCTAAATCTTCTTTTTTTCAGCCCCAAAAAAGGCCAAATAAAAAAAACATAATAACCCCCCCCCAAAAAAAACGAGCGCAAAAAAAAAAAATCCATGTTCACCCCGCGAGGGCTCCGCACAGACTGAGCTCTGCAGGGCGGGGGAAGGCTTATAAAGCCTTGCCCCGCCCTGCAATTTTCCCACGCTGTGTAATTTGACTCATAACACTCATTGGTGACTCATTGGTGGATTAAGTAACCAATCAGAGAGTTATGAGTCAAATTACACAGCGTGGGAAAATTCCAAAGAACGTTCCCACGCTGTGTAAAATGACACAGAGCACTCTGATTGGTGGATTTCAAACCAACCAATCAGAGTGCTGTGACAGGTAAATGTAGAGACTTACCTGTCAATCTCTTCATTTACCTGTCAGAGCACTCTGATTGGATGGCTTAAACCCACCAATCAGAGTGCTCTGAGCCTAATTGCAGGGCGGGGCAAGGCTTTATAAGCCTTGCCCCGCCCTGCAGAGCTCAGTCTGCGCGGAGCACTCCATGGGTGAACATGGATTTTTTTTTTATTGATTTTTTTCTTTTTTTATTGCGTCGGTTATTATGGTTTTTTTATTTGGCCTTTTTTGGGGCTGAAAAAAGAAGATTTAGAAGAAAGAAAACATTGAATGGTAGTTTTTTTTTTTTTTTTTTACAGGTACTTAGTTAAAGGTCCCCCCCTCATTATTTTTAGGGTGAGGGGGTAGGTAGGGGGTTCATTTTTTTTTTTTGGGGGGGGTGACTAGGGATTTGGGGACCCCTAGTCACCTGGGGGGGACATTTTTTTAGGGCCCCAACCCGCCGTTCAGGGGTGGGGGCCGGGGGGAGGACATTAGGTCCCCCCCCCTTTTAGTATTTAGGGCCCCCACACCTGAGCGGCGGGTGGGGTCCAGGGGGGAGGACCTTAGGTTCCCCCCCTTTTTAGTATTTAGGGCCCCCACCCACCGCTCAGGGGTGGGGGCCGGGGGGAGGACAGTAGGTCCCCCCCTCATTATTTTTATGGCCCCCACCCACCGCGCAGGGGTGGGGGTGGGGGGGGAGGACAGTATGTCCCCCCCTCAGTATCTTTATGGCCCCCACCCGCCACCCAGGGGTGGGGGCCGGGGGGGGAGGACAGTAGGTCCTCCCCTCCTTATCTTTATGGCCCCCACCCGCTGCCCAGGGGTGGGGGCCGGGGGGAGGACAGTAGGGCCTCCCCCCCATTGTAATTAATGGCCCCCACCCGTCGCACAGGGGTGGGGGCCAATAGGTTTTTTTTTGTGTTTTTTTTTTACAGTGAGCAGCCACTGGCTGCTCACTGCTTACTAGACATGCCCCTACTCGCGGTATAGCAAGTAGGGGCATAATTTACTAATACTAAGTAATCTTTACTTAGTATTAGTAAATGTGTCTGAAATACCAATTTAGGTCTTTCAGCCTTTTAGTAGATAACTCCCTAATACCGTGGGAATTAAGGAGTTATCTACTAAGTGGCTGCAAGATGCAGCCGCGGATCGGAGTTTGCATGCCACAGTCCAGGTGTTAGTCCCCTTGAAACAACTTGTGGGTTTTAAAATTCACCTGCCTATTGAAGTCTATGGCAGTTCGCCCGGTTCGCCCGAAATCACTAAGGGACACCAAACTTCTATACATTATGAGGAATACAGAGGACCTTGACAATAGAGGGCGTATGAACAATATAAGAATAAGGGGATTACCAGAATCACAAGGAATTCCTGTAGACCTACAGCTTATCCTGCAATCTCTATTCAACAAAATCTTACAGAGACCTGAAGATACACCTATTCTACTAGACAGAGCCCACAGGGCGCTGAGGCCTAAAAGCATACCGCATGACTCCCCCAGAGATGTGATATGCAGGGTACATTACTACTCTGAAAAGGAAGCCATTATGAGACATGCCAGAGACACTGTGGAAATAATTTACAACAACACGAAAATACTGCTCCTCCCAGATCTAGCATGGCTAACTTTGAAGGGGAGAAGAACCCTAAGGCCACTTACACAGGCCTTGCAACAGGCCAATATCAAATATCGATGGGGCTGTCCTTTTTCGCTGACAGCCTCCCATCAAGGAGTCCAAGCCACACTGACTTCGGCGATGGAAACAGAGGCTTTCACACAGCACCTGGGTATACCCAATGTAGATATTCAGGACTGGTACGACCTATCAGAACCCGACCCAACTCAACCTCAGCCTCAAAGAACAAAAGGCCAAGCAACAGACCCGAGAAGAAGACCGACATGGAAGACCCCACCTGCTTCTCCTTTTCTGAGACCCAGGAGACCACCAATGACCCCGAGGAAGATAAATTAAGTGCAGAAGAAATTACTCTTAACAGTAGCACACTGACCACAGTGTTTATATGCATTCTCGGTACCGGACTATCACTACCGCATTCACTTATCTCAAGGGCTCTGGAAGTGGTAACTATAAGCAGTAGACAAAAGTTCTATGTAACTGCAGATAGGATGGTATCAATGTTTAGTGAATATTAATGTAACTGAATGTTTATAATATTATGCTCTGTAATGTCGCACCAAGAAAGCATATCTTAGGTCCAAGAGATGATTAACCCGCAATACCATGCGATACAAATCTGACACAGCTGAATTCAATGATAATATAACATAGTATTTGTCCAGTTTGCCAACACAAAGTGTCACTTCTCCGCCTAAGGGGAAGCTGCCTAAATGCAGAGTTTTTACAGCTGACCCGCTCCTGAATTAAACTTACTATGAACTTCATACTTAGATTCTTAGTGTCCACGGTCCCACCGGACACAAAATAGGACCAGGAAGGGTCCTGAGTGGTAACTAAATAACAGATAAATTCCTCTGCGTCAGTAAATTCATCACTCCTGAGCCAGTACATAATTACTGGGTACACTCAGGGAGCAGTACCTTCTCCTTTTTAGGGGTCTTGAACACCTTTCAATAACTATAAATCTATATAGCGACATTGTTCAAACCCCTAAGATTCCACGAGGAAGTTTTGCCTCCCACTGGGACTACCCCTCGTAGGATGCCAAGTTCGATACATACTTAAGTTAGAATTGTAAATAGTTATCTTTCTTACAGTATTATTTTTTTTTAAACTCCTGTGCTTTAATAGATCACCTAATACGTCCTCGAACATACTAGTTCCCACAACATGGTAACCTCCTACCCACGTACGCACCACATACTCATAGCGCTAGATACAATCGCCACTACCCTACATTCAACGAAGCGCCTAGATTAGACGTTATCTGGAACATGGGCTCATTGAGATTATGCTCCCTAAATGTCAGAGGGCTTAATACTCCAGAAAAAAGAAAAATGGTATTAACAGACCTAGTGAAAAATAAAGTAGACATAGCGTTTCTCAAAGAAACTCATCTAAGAGGCCCAGGGGCCCCACAACTTAAACACCTGAAATTCCAGCAAGTTTACTATAACAATTATAATAAGAGCAAATCCAGGGGTGTGGCAATAATGATAGGGTTGAATGAACCTTTCACTTACTCTTCACACATCTCAGACGAATCAGGCAGATTTATCATCCTACAAGGAACCGTGGGAACACAACCAATTACTCTAGTGTCAATATACCTCCCCAATAAACACCAATGCGGGGCGCTCAGAAAAATCTTGAACAAAATTAAACAACATACTAATGGCTTACTTATCATGGGGGGTGACTTTAATATCTCGCTAGATGCCAAAAAATATAGCACATCCCTTAGCAGCACACATCTCACAGCCACAAGAATACAAATGCAACACATCATCCGCACACATCAATTAGCAGACTGCTGGAGGATATATCATCCAACGACAAAAGACTACACACACTACTCAGCCCCGAACAAATCCTATTCCAGGATAGATTACTTCTTGATTTCCCACAGAGACTTAGGCTTAGTAACAGATACCTCCATAGGCCCAATGACTTGGTCAGACCACTCACCTATATACCTCACATTAAATGTCCCCTCCCTCCCCCGCCCCAAGGGTTTTTGGAAACTCAACCCCAACCTACTCCAAACGATTTAAAGTTAAAGTTAAACAGTTAAAGACTCGATACATAACACAATCAGGCTTTACTTCCAAGAAAATAAAACCCATAATACCTCCGCTTTTATACAATGGGAAGCGCATAAAGCAGTAATAAGAGGAGAACTAATAAAATGGGGAGCACACATCAAACGGGAAAAAAACAAACAGATTGACGAACTCCACGAAAAAATTGAACAACTAGAGGAGTCACATAAACTTAACATGACCGATGCGATCTACTGCAAACTAATTGCCCTTAGGACAGAACTCAAACTGCTATTACAAGATAAGGTACGGAAAGCCATCCTCTGGACGAAACATTTGTATTATGCACAGGGAAATAGATGCGGCAAATTGCTCGCACAAGCTCTAAAACAAAAACAAACACTCACTTACATTCCCAATATCAAACGCTCGGACGAGTCGTTTGCGTATACCACAGAAGAAATAGCCGATACATTCCATGCATATTACACCTCACTAAACAACTTAAAGGAGGAGGGATCTAACAACTCTTCCCTCGATGGCGACGAGATCATTAGAAGAGCCCTTTACATTAGACGAACTTAGACTAGCCTTGAAACAGATCCCACATAACAAAAGCCCGGGACCTGATGGGTTCTCAGCCTCATATTATAAGATGTTCCAATCAGAGCTTAATCCACACCTGCTAGAAGCGATAAACTCTATTCCACACCACAACCATATCCCGAGACAGGCATTAGAGGCGACAATCACTCTTTTACCCAAACCAGGAAAGGATTTGGAGAAATGCGCCAGTTATAGGCCAATTTCCCTTATTAATGTGGATATTAAGATTTTTACTAAGATGCTGACTTCTAGACTTAAACCATTTCTCCAAGATCTGATCCACCCAGACCAAGCAGGCTTTGTCCCTGTTAGGTAAGCAAAGGATAACACATCCAAAATTATAAATTCAATTCATTGCTCTTCAAATACCCAAGCTCCAACACTACTCCTGGCAATTGATGCGGAAAAGACTTTTGACAGGGTGGACTGGGCCTTTCTCATAACCACACTTGAGACGATGGGTTTCGGTAAGAGATGGATCCAATGAATAAGAGCCATCTATTTTCTTCCCACAGCCATTCACGATAAGTAACGGCACTAGACAGGGTTGCCCGTTATCTCCCCTATTGTTTATATTGTCTCTTGAGCCCCTTCTACAAGCCGTACGCCGGCACCCGACATACGAGGCATCAGGGTCCACCAACATGAGTACAAAGTATCGGCCTTCGACGATGATTTACTCTTCACTATTGAAAATCCGCTACATAGTCTACCCTACCTGACAACAGTCTTAGATGAGTATAGTAAAATCTCTAACTTCAAAATCAATATTGACAAATGCGAAATTCTGAACATCAACTTATCCCCGGGGCAAATACATAGAATAAAAAGCAAATACCCGTTCCAATGGGCACCCCACACCATCAAATATCTCGGGATAAAAATAACCAATACACACAAAACTCTATATAAAGAAAATTTCCTTGAATTACTAACATCTATCAAAAAGGACCTAGATAGATGGGATATCCATTAAATCCATAAATGTTCTTCCTCGTATTTTATATTTACTGAACACTATCCCTACACACATCCCGACTGCCTTTTTTCGCTCAATCCAGTCAATGCTCACAACATTTATATGGGCGAAAAAAGTCCACGAATAGCTCTCAATTTACTAACTAAACCAAAGGAGAAAGGGGGATTGGGTTGCCCCCATATCCAGAATTATCATAAGGCAATACACCTAGGGAGGATTCTAGAGTGGTCAAAAGAGGATGGCACTAAGGCTTGGGTCCAAATTGAACAATCACAAATATTAACGCCTCTTAAATATCTCCCTTGGACCATATACGCAGGCAAGGGGGAACATACCAAGGGAACTACCCACTATAGGAGCCACTCTTGAAATGTGGTCAAAAATAAACCCACTAGGTAACTTCACACCAACGCCATCTCCACTATACCCGATCTCTCACAACCCCAGATTTCCACCAGGTAGGGATACAGTAAACATGAGCAAGATCATACAAAAAGAGAAGTCCTGCGCTTAGTCCCATCACTGCTGGGACAGCAGCAAGGACTACAATACACATCAGCCCCAATATATAGTAAAAACCAAAGAAAAGAAAATGTTATCTGCGCTTTCTCCTTAATCCCTATGTATATTTAGACAAATGGAGGTCATTTAGTTGCTCCAATGGCCATTGGAGGGAATGCCCGCCTGCCAACGTCAAGGCAGACCCCCCTAAGCGGGTCCTAACACTGACCCTTCAGCCTGCTTCCTTGAGCTTCTGGCAAAGATATCTCTAATGAGACAGAAAGGGGTATTTTTTATATACACCCCTATACTTATTAACCCTTAATAGGGAACACATGGGATGGGCAGCAGCATTGTAACCAGGCTGTGTGATACAAAGTAAATACAAATACAAAAATTGAAGTCCTGCGCTTAGTCCCATCACTGCTGGGCCAGCAGCAAGGACTACAATACACATCAGCCCCAATATATAGTAAAAACCAAAGAAAAGAAAATGTTACCTGTGCTTTCTCCTTAATCCCTATGTATATTTAGACAAATGGAGGTCATTTAGTTGCTCCAATGGCCATTGGAGGGAATGCCCGCCTGCCAACGTCAAGGCAGACCCCCCTAAGCGGGTCCTAACACTGACCCTTCAGCCTGCTTCCTTGAGCTTCTGGCAAAGATATCTCTAATGAGACAGAAAGGGGTATTTTTTATATACACCCCTATACTTATTAACCCTTAATAGGGAACACATGGGATGGGCAGCAGCATTGTAACCAGGCTGTGTGATACAAAGTAAATACAAATACAAAAATTGAAGTCCTGCGCTTAGTCCCATCACTGCTGGGCCAGCAGCAAGGACTACAATACACATCAGCCCCAATATATAGTAAAAACCAAAGAAAAGAAAATGTTACCTGTGCTTTCTCCTTAATCCCTATGTATATTTAGACAAATGGAGGTCATTTAGTTGCTCCAATGGCCATTGGAGGGAATGCCCGCCTGCCAACGTCAAGGCAGACCCCCCTAAGCGGGTCCTAACACTGACCCTTCAGCCTGCTTCCTTGAGCTTCTGGCAAAGATATCTCTAATGAGACAGAAAGGGGTATTTTTTATATACACCCCTATACTTATTAACCCTTAATAGGGAACACATGGGATGGGCAGCAGCATTGTAACCAGGCTGTGTGATACAAAGTAAATACAAATACAAAAAGAGATGGCCATTGGAGCAACTAAATGAGCAAGATCATACCTAAATCTAAGAACAGAATCGTAACAATAAAGGACTTAGTTACCAAGGAGGGACTTTTACCCCTGACAGATCTCACGGGCACAAATCACCCAACACTGATTCAAACTTTCCAATACCATCAGCTGAAACATAATACATAAATTCCTGAATAAAGAGGAACTTTTAAGCTGGAAGCCTAGAGACGAAACTCAATTTGAAAAGCTTTGCGCTATCCCGCCAAAAACCAAAATAGTATCTAAGTGTTATCAATTGATACAAGAGTGTACAAACAGCACCCTCCCCTGCTATACTATAAAAAACAACAATGGTTCTCAACCTCAATAGAAGAGAAACAATGGCCCATAATCTTCATCAAAATGATGAAGTCACATTCTAGTATAATATTACAAGAACCAAACTTTAAATTTCTTTCCCAATGGTATATCACTCCCGTAGATGCCAACAAATATAGCACTAATAATTCACCGCTATGTTGGAGATGTTTGCAAGAACAAGGCACCTACCAACACATGTGGTGGTCCTGCGGCAGAGTAGCAGGGTTCTGGAAAGAAGTGGCGAAGATCACGGGAATAATCAGTGACACACCCATTCCAGTTACACCCAAATCACTCCTTTTTTACTGCATCCCTGTATCTTTGCACAAGTTCCGAAATACCCTAATGCTTTACCTTCTTACCGCAGCTAAATTAGTAATAACAGGGCTCTGGAAAAATATTAAACGACTATCAAGGAGAGAATGGTTCATGAGGATAGATGGTATTCATAGAATGGAAGAATTAAGGATGTCTACTCTGGGTAAAGCACAGTTATGTAAAACATTGTGGGAACCTTGAGACACATACCTTTTAAATCATAACTTTTAAACCATATCTAAAGTGTTAGTATTAATACGCATTAGTGAGAGGAACAAACAATCACACGAGCACACTCACTTAAACACAGAAGGGATACTGACAAGACGACAACCGTTTATAGCGACACAATCACACAATGTTTTATTACATGTATGACGTTATGTAATGCTAACTTGTACTTTATATGAAAGATTTCAACCTCATCGAATGGAATCATTAGACTACTGTTAACTTCAACTTTGTAAAATCTTTGTTCAATACAATGTTTATCTCATTATGTACCAATTGTTTACGACATGTAACACTTCTTTTGAAAATGCAAAATAAAAATAAAATAAATAAAAAAAATATATAAAATACAACATTATTTGATCCAGAATGAATAAATATTTTTTGTTTTTCACTCTACATTGTGATGCCTGTAGACTTCTATTCCTAGCAACTTTTGATTAGTCATTTATGGGAAGTAGGATGGTTAGAATGGGGCTACCCAGTAGATGCATGCAGATACAGAGTCAGCAAGTATACATTTGCAACACTAATGTCAAAATACCCTAAGTGGAGCTACATATAGTTTTATCAAACAAACGATCATGTATCTACAGATAACTTTTACTATTAACCTATTTTTTGTGTGTAATGCTACAGATTTGTTATTCCACCATCTGTAGTTTGTTGATGTCTCAGATTTACGGGTCAACTCTATCTCTCATCATTCTGAGTTTAATAGCTTCTACATGTCACCTGATATCATAAAATTGTGTTCTAAGCTCTTTGAGTCTATGTTGTGAAAGCGTGCTGAGCTAATTTAATTATTGTCTGATTTATATTTTTTTTGTTTTCTTTCAGAATTTACCATGTTGAAAAGCTTTTGAACACCAATTTATTATTTATAATTGTTGACAGTAAAGCATCGTGTGAGGCTTGTACTAAACCACCTCTAATACAAGCAGAGCAGCGTTGTATCCATTTTATTATGTCTTTTTTATTCATATGGAAAGCATGTGACAGAATTTATTTTGTTATCAAATGTTTTAATAAAACCTACATAGAAGTATAAAAAGGAGGAGAGCATATTGAACTACAAAGAAACACAGCTTGTATTGCTTTGATTATACTCTATATAATTAGATAGTTAGTAGGACATTTCATAATGGGGCAATACAGCTCTCCTGTTAATGTTATGATATTTACATATAAAAGTAAAATTACCCATCCCTGACACTGATGAGATATACAGTATCTCACAAAAGTAAGTACACCCCTCACATTTTTGTAAATATTTTATTATATATTTTCCTGTGACAACACTGAAGTAATGACACTCTGCTACAATGTAAGGTAGTAAGTGTACAGCCTGTATAACAGTGTAAATGTGCTGTCCCCTCAAAATAACTCAACACAACACACAGCCATTAATGTCTAAACCATTGGCAACAAAAGTGAGTACACCCCTAAGTAAAAATGTTCAAATTGGGCCCAAAGTGTCAATATTTTGTGTGGCCACCATTATTTTCCAGCACGGCCTTAACCCTCATGGGCATGGAGTTCACCAGCGCTTAACAGGTTGCCACTGGAGTCCTCTTCCACTCCTCCATGATGACATCACCATGATGAAAACTTTGACTTGAATTTATACTGTTGACTAAATTGGAAACTGTGTGATTTATGTTTTTAGCTATGCGTACATACCTGAGCATAAGAAATCATATTTACGGACTCTCTAAATAGGCTGATGTTTAGCTAATACCTAATAAATTGCTAATATAATAGTTAATAGCTGATATCTTTAATATTTCATATTAAATTAAATAATTATTGTAAATCATACAAATGTTTTCATAGGGTGGGATAAAAATATCTTAATTTTCTGAGTTTATGTTAAAATCTATGATCTTTTATTAACTTTTTGTAGAACATGGACACCGATGATGAGGCATTATGTCTATTGCCAGATATCATTCTAGATTTAATTATCCAAAATAAATTTCTGTGTGTTCACATTTTTTTAATAGCTCAAAGTATTTAAAATAAATTATCCCTAACTGTCACTTTAAGCTAACGGACCAGACCCATGCCTGCTTGCTCAGATGCCAAGATACAGAAAGGGGCCAGATGTCTGCTTTGACCAAGATATTATGGTAAGTTTTTGAGTCAATGGATTCCTCAAGTCAAGCCATCCTTAACTGTAACAGTAAATGGAATAGAGATGCACAGTATTACAGCAAAAATATTTTTATGATGCAGATAGATTACATAAATAATATTCTAAGGCTTTAAAGGTGCACTGTAGCATAAGGAAAAGTATCTGTACTCCTAATGCTACAGTCCATTATAATTTCCCCAAACACAAAAATAAAAAACAAAAATAATAAAATAAACAAATTCGCTTGGCGCTTCAGTAACCTCCTCCTTGGATTTCAACGCCTCTAGGATGATAGATCTATCCAATGCTTCTCGAATCCCTCGCCGCAATGTGCCTATGATTCCTCCATAGAGAATAATTGAATACAATGATTTTCTATGACTGAAAATGAGAGCATTGTGTATTCATCTGTGACATCACATAGTGTTACGGTATGATATTCAGGAAGTAAGATTCCCAGCTCTCATACCCAGAGGGCTTGGAGGCGTGGCTTGAAGCCGTAATCCCAAACCTTCTAATTAGTTTAATTTTAAGTTTCAGGGGGGCAGGGTTGCAGGCACTATAACAACTTCAATAAAATTAAGTTGTTAAAGTGCTTAAAGTGACCCTTTCATATCATCTAATTTAAATTTTATTGTTTCCTAATTGTATTCTTGTTCTATGTACTTTGTTTTGCTAATATTTGCACATTTTTACCTGCAGTAAATATTCAACAATCAGTAGGGTCATGCTGAATGAATGTTTCACACATCTCTGTCACCAGCTGCATGCCCTATACTAATTTCAGTTTTTTGTTTATTTAAATTGTGTTCCGAGGCCAACATAAATTTAAAGGTTAATGAATGAGCCTTTCCTGGAAATTTTCTTCCACACAACAATGACTTCCTATTACAAGCATCATAGCATTGTTATTCGGAAATGCTATAATCAGGGTGGATTTTAGTACTCAATTTGCCATGTAAATAACACAATCAAACATAAAACCCCCTGACATTGGATTATGTGTTTGTGCAGATTAGATTCTCAGTGTAGCCATATCTTCCATTGGTGATGCAGGCTACAGTAGGAACTAGTAGCTGTAGTAGTAAGTGCTATCAGAGATGTCTTGAGTTTCCACTGAATCAAATGGGATGGTAACTACATGTGTTCACATGGGAAATCATGCATACGGGCAAATGTGACACAATACATGTTTACAAACAGAGTCAACAGTCACAATTTGTTTAGAAAAGTACAAGTCTTGACATAAAGCTTAGATGTTATCTTGTTTGTGTTATTTCAGTTAGACATGTGCAATTAGTTTTGTTCCGAATGTAAATTCGAACAAATTTTGGTAATTCGGACATTCGGATGCTTCCGAATTGCTGAATTTCCAAAGTGCCGAAGTGCTTTGTATTTCTGAAAAGTGGCAAAACAAGAGAGGGAGGGAAAACTATGTGAATGATAACAGGAATCTAGACCAATAAGCTAATTCCTGGCACTGGGAGCCCTATAGATGTGTAAGTGGTTGTGGTGGCAGTCCAGGCATCTAACCCTGCCCCTAACCCTAACCCTACCTCTACCCCTATCCCTAACTCTATATGTGTAAGTGGTTGAGTTGGTATGGGGTAGGGATAGGGGTAGGGATAGGGTTAGGGGTTAGGAAGCCCTACAGATGTGTAAGTGGTTCTGGTGGTAAGAGAGGGATGCTTAGGAATGTCCGAATTGATGAAGTCCCAAATTTGCCGAAGTCCCAAATTTCCGAAGTGCAGAAGTGCAGAAGTCCTGAATTGACGAAGTCCCAAATTTCAGAAGTGCTGAATATTTTTTACTTACCCAAATTTCCGAATTGAATTTTTTGCCCATGCACATCCCTAATTTCAGTATACATTACTTATTGAAAAGGCTCAAAATAAAATTCAAATGCACACATTTTAAAATATATTTGGTATTTTCTATATATTGTTGTGTGAAAGTAGAATTTTCCCACTGCATTAGCATGGTGTTCTAATCAATGGTGAAACATTTCTGTTCTGGTGAAAGTGGAATTCTTTGCTTTTGTTTCTTTTGGTTGTGATGTAACTTTCTTGTCCTCTTTTCATGAATTCACTTGAACTCTTCTAATTGCTCACCAACTGCATGAAATCTCATCTTGTGTGTTTCTGTTTGTGTTTCCTTTCTTTTCTTCTACTTGCTACTTTGCCTGTAATAAATAGGATGAGCCTTTATGCACAACGAGTCGTGCCTCAACCATGATGTCAGCTCCTATCTTCATTTTACTGCAAGTATTCATATGGTGTTGAGGGTCAGTTCTTTCTTTTCTTTTTCTTTTCTTTTTTCTTTCACTTAGTAGGGAAGAAGTTACATTAAATATCTACTTTAGAATAGCAGTTTCTATGTGTATTTGTGTAGAGCGCATGTCCCTGAGGACACCATATTCAGAGATTTGATATTCCCTGTTGTGAGTCATGTTTCATAGTAAAAAAGAAATACGGGGTTAGCGCTAAAACCAGGGCAAGGCAGCAACTTAAAAGGGAATCCCTCAAAACCCTTAAAACACAATGAAATAAAAATAGAAAATAAAAGCTGCGCCAGTAGAAGGGTATAAACAATAAAAATAGTCCAAAATAGGGGTAAAATATCAAGTAAAGTCTTAGCTTAATAGATCTTCTTTAGACAGATGGTCTGTATAATGTTGGATGGAGAACGGTATCCTTGTTATCCTTCCTCAGGTGAGTCCAATATCATGAAAGATAAAACAAATGACCAAAAATAGTGTGATAAATTCACTAAAGTGAGAAAAATATAAAAGAGTAGTAAAGCACTCACATTTGGTAGAGCTATAGCTAGCTCTAGTATGGATCGCGTACAGCGGTTTAGATCCCCGCTTGTAGGATATACTGCAGCTTTGTCTTTTTCTTCAACGGAGAAGTGTCACTCAAAGAAAATAAAAACACAACCAATAGTGTTCTCTGTGATAAAATAATATGGAAATAAAACAAATAAAATAGTACTCACAAGGATGGAGCAGGCTTACTGCTCCTTGATGATAGCGTAGGTGGAATAATCCCCACCAAGGATTGCTTGGAGTTCCGAAGTAAAAAATGCCAGGTAAAAAGTAAATAAAATGTGTATAAAGATTAATGGCACAAACGTAAAAAGTGACCAAAAAATCTTTAATATATAAAATACACAATTTAAAAGTCCATAAACGCGTTTCGCCTACAATGGCTTTATCAATATGGAATAAAAACTTTTATTCCATATTGATAAAGCCATTGTAGGCGAAACGCGTTTATGGACTTTTAAATTGTGTATTTTATATATTAAAGATTTTTTGGTCACTTTTTACGTTTGTGCCATTAATCTTTATACACATTTTATTTACTTTTTACCTGGCATTTTTTACTTCGGAACTCCAAGCAATC
The DNA here is from genome assembly GCF_036172605.1 of Pelobates fuscus. Taxonomy (NCBI): domain Eukaryota; kingdom Metazoa; phylum Chordata; class Amphibia; order Anura; family Pelobatidae; genus Pelobates; species Pelobates fuscus. Next base: position 228,416,020 of record NC_086319.1, on the reverse strand, counting down.
CTTGGTGGGGATTATTCCACCTACGCTATCATCAAGGAGCAGTAAGCCTGCTCCATCCTTGTGAGTACTATTTTATTTGTTTTATTTCCATATTATTTTATCACAGAGAACACTATTGGTTGTGTTTTTATTTTCTTTGAGTGACACTTCTCCGTTGAAGAAAAAGACAAAGCTGCAGTATATCCTACAAGCGGGGATCTAAACCGCTGTACGCGATCCATACTAGAGCTAGCTATAGCTCTACCAAATGTGAGTGCTTTACTACTCTTTTATATTTTTCTCACTTTAGTGAATTTATCACACTATTTTTGGTCATTTGTTTTATCTTTCATGATATTGGACTCACCTGAGGAAGGATAACAAGGATACCGTTCTCCATCCAACATTATACAGACCATCTGTCTAAAGAAGATCTATTAAGCTAAGACTTTACTTGATATTTTACCCCTATTTTGGACTATTTTTATTGTTTATACCCTTCTACTGGCGCAGCTTTTATTTTCTATTTTTATTTCATGTTTCATAGTACCTGGTTTGCTAGCTCAATGTCTGTGATGAGGTTGTGAATTTTTGTATCGAATTATGCTGTGGTTCGTGGCTCTTCTTACTCAGTATACTCAGTTCATTGATTCTGTCATTTATATTCTGTAATTTGACATAGGTATATTTGGGCTTGGTGCTAATAATTACAAAAAGATGACAAGAAATTAGATGGTTTTATACTATAGTGGTTACACTTGTACAAAAAAAAATGCAGAGACTTATAGTATAAAATGGAATTATCTATTACCATCACTATTGATGGAATGGTGTTCCTAAAAAGTGTGTTATAGCAATACAGAAATGAAATACAAAGTAAAGTATATACAAGGTACACATGTATACACAAGGTTACTCCAAGTTAGGAAATCAAACAAAACACGGGAGCATTTTGGCTTATAAAGGACAATTTCGGCTAGGATAAAGGCCTCTTTTTTTGTCCAAGTGATCCGATTCTAACATTTTCTCCATGATACAGAAGAATATGATATGGATCACTGTCTGATTTTTAGTAATGAAAGCTAAATGGTTGTGTGCTGCTTGATCATAACAGGTGATCGGGTGAACACTCAATGGCTAGGTCACCTTCCACTTCTGATGTTGCATTGATTAGTTTCCAACTAAAGATATTAACACCTTTCACTGTGGGTTGATCCTTTATAGATTAAGCACTGAATAATCTACCTGTATATATTGTAGATGTGTCAATTCTCATTTAAAGGAGCACTATATGGTCAGGAACACAAACATGTATTCCTGACCCTATAGGGTTAAAACCACCATCTCGCCACCCTGGTCCCCTCATGCCTCCCTAAATATAGTAAATTTGCTTGTATTCAAGCCTGAAGCTGCTGGTTTTGTCACGGTTTCCTTTTGACCTGCCCACTGCCTGTTGACATCATCAGAAGTGATAGCCTGATCCAATCACAATGCTTCCCCATAGGATTGGATGAGATTGACAGAGGCAGATCAGGGGCAGAGCCAGCACAATTCAAACACAGTCCTGACCAATCAGCATCTCCTCATAGTTCAGTGTATGCATGCAGAGGGAGGAGACACTGAATGTTTGGATGCATTTTAGGCAACCATGACCCAGGAAGGATCTCGAAACAGCCATCAGGAGAGTGGCCAGTGAAGTATACACTAGGCTATAATGTAAACACTGCATTTTCTCTGAAAATACAGTGTTTACAGCAAAAAGCCTGAAGGTAATGATTCTACTCACCAGAACAAATCCAATAAGCTGTACTTGTTTTGGTGACTATAGTGTCCCTTTAACTCCAGCATAAACTCTAATCTGGTATTTGCAACTGGATCTCTAAAGCTGTCATTACAATGACCACTTGTGTAAGTGGATATATCTGAAAGCATACCAACCAAGAACAAATAGTGACTGTAAAGTTTTATAATGATAATTTAAACTTTAAATAAGTTAACAAGCATTGTATGTGCAGTACATTAAGCACTTGGATAGACCATTTATGTTTGTGGTGAATTAGCCCCTTCACTATCTAGAACTTTGTGTTTTAAAAATATTAGCATACTGTTCATTTAAAACAAATGATGCATAGCTATTATCCACATATATAACAAAACAGTAATTTTGTGTAGATATTTATTTTTTTAGACAAAATGAAAATTACAAATTAAAATGTACAATATTTTATTTTCCATGTATTGGTTCATCATTGATATAAGTATTGTGAGAATGAAAAGTATTATTATACAGTATCCTATAGTTTGCAATATTTCACACAGAGCCTACAATTGTGGTATAAATGCAAAAATACACTTTTCTCACATACAGTAGGTGTGATAAAAAAAATGTATTAATAAAAATGGTAAAATAGCCTTATTATAGGTAATTGTAAGTACCCTGAATATATTACTAGCAGTATAGTTTACTGAAAATGGCACAGAATTAAAAAAAAATATCTGCATTTAGCATAATGTCCACATAAAGTAAATACATTTAAATAACATATTTCTAAAAAAAATATTTTTTATTTTAATCTTTTCAAATCATTAAAATACTAACATTGAAATGGTAGAACTCATTCACTCCACCCCTTCCTGACTGTAAAATGGGTATCACCTATCAAAACGTCCTTTATTTTTTTAAATTGTGAGTGTGGCTGTTATTTTCAGCGCAGTTACTAGCATTAAATGAGTGACTTATGGCTACTGACAAAGATAATAATTCCTCTACAACATGAATCTCAAACTCTGGTCCCCCAGATGTCCTTAACCTATAATGCCCATGATCTTTAAATTAAATAGATGGCTTAAGAATAAAGTATAATTGTAGTTCAGCAAAATCACCAGGGGTGGGGCACAGTTTGAGATGCAATCTGTACAAGTTGGTAATCATTCTTTGAGTATAAATGAGGGGGAGCAAGTTTTTATGTTTTATTTTCTACAAAGTACACAAACGTTTCAAAAAGTCTAACATTGGCAAACAAGCAATCTGAGATATATAATTATCTTATCAAAACCATTATATTTAAATATGATTTATGATCAATAAAATTCATAATTGATTTATGTATTTATAAACCACTAGATGGAGACATGGAATAGATTACTTAATTCATAATCAATTTTTCTATATTTAGTTGCTCTAATATTGAATTGGATTAAACCATTTGGAGTAAACTAATAAAGATTTTTGAATAATAAAAACATAAATAAATCATATCTTTTACTTGCTGTCAAAAAACTGGGGTTTGTCAAAATAAGTTCTGACAATTTGCATGTTTACATGATGAGTAAAAATGTTATGACAAATTTGATTTAAAAGTATTGTAAATCCTATGAAATTGTATCCCATTAAATATTGTACTATAAATATCTAAACTAAATAAAAATTGCTGTCCAAATAGCATAAATAATAACCAAGAATAACACAGGGATAATAGCACAGGGATATACAAGTATATAATTTAGTTATTAACTGACTCTAGTCTTGAATTAAAACAAAATCAGTTTTCAGTTTGTTGTAATAATCAACATTTTGAAACCTTCCAGTATAGTTTTTTATCAGGCTAATTGAGTACAGATCACAAAATTCTTATTCAAGGCAGATGACAGACTTTTGATATTAATATTGCAACCAAAAATAATTAAAATATATTTATTTAATCTTTGTTCTATGTTGTTAATGAAAACATAATGGTATAGTGAACAAATTAAGTTGTAGCCTACTAGCCCATTTGGAGATGTACTTGCGTGTCCCTTGCTCTAAATAAGGAATGTCTGTGTATATTTCCTTATTTCATTTGCTATATATGCTGTCTTTATTTTATTTACTTTATGTTTGCTACATTTTACATAGTTACATAGGCTGAAAAGAGACATGCGTCCATCAAGTTCAGCTATTCTCACATTTGCTTTTGTTGTTGATCCAAAAGAAAGCAAAAAACACAGTTTTGGGGGCAAAACCTATTGACCTCAGAATGGCAGTTAAATCTCTCTTTGGATCAAGAAGCTGTTACCCCACATATTAAAAATTTTACCCTGAATATTATGTTTTACAAGTATTAGTCCAGTTACTATGTAAACATCTATATACATTCTGATAAAACTGCCTCTTCAAGCAGAAGATCCACATCATTATTGTTGTTACTGTAAAAATTCCTTACTTTCGCCTTACACTAAATCTCCTTTCTTCCAGTCTAAAGTGTTAACTTGTGTCCTATATATTGTGCTGTTTATAAATAGGTTTTCAGACAATGGTTTCTATTGACTCAGAATATATTTGAATAATGCTATTATTTCCCCTCTGAGGTGGAGATATGTTTGTTGTGTGAATGGAATAAGAATTTGGAAGCCTCATTTTGATGAATATTTACTCATGTCAATAAAAACATCTAGCTCAAGACCATGTAAGGTTACAGAAAATAAATGTGTAATTCACAGATTGCTTCTAAAGGACCCTGATTGATTACATAAAGTGCATCCTCGGTTCGTTTGGCAGTCAGTGGCTTGGTTCAACGGAGAGGAAACTGATGTTTAAATCTAAATATTAACCAATTACACATACAATACAGATTTGTACACTGATATTACTAAATATTTGCTCTTGTTGATTTTTATAAGATTATATTTTAAAATGATATTTAGTTAATTATATATTAAATGTTGTTTTTTGTTTAGACTAAGTATAAAAATGTCATCCTACCAAAGAAAGCAAACATATTTTGGAGGAAGTGACCTAACTCATATTGATTCTGTCGTTTGAAAGGAATACTTAAACTAAATCCACTTATATTTCTTTTTATGTGCAGGAAGATGATAGTGACTGTGGTGGGGTCTCTGGACTGGCTCCTTCACTTTGGTCCATGATAGGCATCCAATTTGTTCTGCTTTGGCTGCTATCTGGTAGCAAGCATTGTCCATTATGACCCTGAAAATTAAAACCCTTGTATCAATGTCGACATCCTGCCAAAAGATAAGCCCTGGAATTACCTTAAATATGGTCACTTTATTCAGACTGAAGAATGGATGTGCCCATACAGAAACTAAAAATATGTGAAAATGTATGAAGACACCAACAAAGGCTGCATGTTGGAGTTTCAATTTCTCAATGGCAACTTATGTGAATGCTGCGTCATCTATGACTTTAGAACTGAAATCTACAGTAATTGTGCTTTATTGAACACTCCACGATGATCTCTTTGTTGCATCGTCAATGACTTTATGTAAAAGGGCTCCCTTTAATATGGCTTCTGTACAACATGATTTGTATCAATTAATTTGAATTCAGGTTTGTTGCACTTCTAGCCCTTCATGCGTCCACTTGTGTAAACCAATAATTTTATTATTGTGCACTGTGTTTAAAACACTACTACTGCTTTCAAAATATTATTATATGTAAAAAGTGAAAATTGATCATGTTTTAGTCAAGCAAAAATATTAGTTGGTCTAAACTGTTCATATAAACTGAAATGCCTTATCTATTGGATGGCTCGTTTGCCAAATATGGTGCAAAATACAACCTGGTATCTAATGGAATTTCTGTTTTCTTAGAATCGTAAGTGATTTGCCATGCATAGGACATGCAATTTGCGAGATACAAGGGGTACTTTAAGTAAAAACCAGGTGATTTAAGACTTTCTGAATGCAGTGTGAGCCCTGTTTTAACAACATTGCTTTTGTAAGTGTGCTCTGGAAAATTAATGCTAACCAAATGCTTCTGAATCATCAGAAATGTATAAGAACAAAATCATGTTTTTGGTTAGGGTACATTGATTACCAATGGTATTTAGCATGTTGATGCTGCTGCTACTTCAATGATTAGATTTTTTTTTTATTTGCTCTTTCTTTTGACGGTAGGCTATAGTCTTGTTACAGAGTGACTGTTTTGTTGTGTGACAAATTAAGCTTTGCAATGTGATACAGTTCAGTCTGCTTTGATGAAACTTGCTAGATATACTATTGTGCATTGAAATTGTGTATATGAATGTAAAGAGAGTATCATTCACAGTAAAGGATATCATAGACAATTATTGATCCGTGTTTGAGGATATGGACTATAGTACTCAAAAACAAATTATCTAATCAGATTTCACCTTTAAATATAATATAATGATTCTAATACTGTTCAGCATTTACAGGCTAAAACATCTGACACCCAGTAAGGGTGAATAACATGTTACTTAAAGAAATGGCACTGAAATTATGGGGGTTTGGAGGGTATGTTATACAGTGTGTGTGCATCTATCTATCTATCTATCTATCTAGACATGTCTATAGACATATACATATATATATCTTGGTGTAATTGTACCAGTAAAGTGATACAGATTCAAAACAAGGAAATATATCCAGTAATACCTCTCTTTTTTATTACATTAACAGTATTTTAAAGGAATGAGCTTTTATAAAACCAAGTCAAAAACTATACTAGATACTCCCATATGCTGCTATTATTATATATATCGTTAATACAATGTTAAACACAAATCTGCATACCAGTCAAGCCATAAGACTTGCTTTTCCCACGGAAAATAGATATAACCTTAAAATACTTAACACCCCTCACCATTGACTTTGACCAGGTACATAATATACAGATATTACCTTTTCTGTGAGAAAAGCAAGTCTTATGGCTTGACTGGTGTGCAGATTTTTGTTTAACGTTGTATTAACTATCCACAGACTTCAGGTGGAAGGGGTTTAAATTCGCAATTATTTCCCCACCATAACCTTTTTGGTTTTTGATATATTATTATTCCAAAGGATCCATGCACTCCGGCTGAATCTGTAATTATTTGCCAGGTGCTGCAAATACATAAATACACATGATCTGCATGTTATTTTATGTTTTCTCTTCCCATACTGCATAGACGGTGATTTATCACCAATTTTTCCCCAAATAAAAATTGAATATTATATGGATCACATCTATACATTCTGGGGGCCTTAATCTCAAGCAGACCTGGGGCACACAAGTCTTGTTGTTCCCAAGATTAATGAGGGCTACTCTGTGTTAACTGACAACATTCTATTAGCTGGCCCACCAGACTGTAATCAATGTCTAATGTAATCAGACTGTATCAAAATATAATCTGAGCAGGACACATCCTTCCCTTAACAACTACACAACACTACACTACACTTGCCAAACACTAACCACTATCATACCCATTAACGCCTACACTACTCCACACTATTACTAAGCATTATATAAAATAGCAGCTGTTTGGGGGAGGTTGGGAGGAGGCTAAATACATGTAAAATAACAAAATGTATTTATCTATATTCATATATATGTATATATGAATATGCAGTACTATGTATATTCATATAATGGAATGAAAATATCTGTACTTTAATATCTTTCTTCCCCTCTTTCTTGCTTACTTTCTCTTTCTGTTTTAATTAATCCGAATTAAAACAAAATTGTAAAGACTGAATTTAAATAGTGTTTTCAAAGAAATATATGCCGTATTTACCTCTTACATTATAATGTATTATACAGTTGTCAAAATATAGATCACATTACTTATCAATGTGCTGGTTGTTAAGAGATTACTTTCACATGTTAATGCAATTTGTTTAAATTACAATATCAGCATCAATTGCAAGGAAATAAAATATACTGATTTAGCATTAAAATGTCATAACAATTTATCATTAGTTGTTATTTTCATCTATTGCACAGGTAAAGTCATTGCGACCTGTAAACAACTGCCAGTGTCTTAAAACACACAGGATCTATGTTGACATAGACAAGCTGCTTTGATAACAAGGGTAGACCTTACATTTCCCTAAATTTGAAAGAAACAAAACAAGAATCATGTAATAATTATAGTTTTAAAAATGATGTTCCCCTGACTACAACTATGTCCAGGCATTAGAGATCTAATCTTAAAATACTTAACACCCCTCACCATTGACTTGCACCATATATATAATATACAGATATTACTTCACAAGACCAAATACCCCATACTGTTAGACGTATAGGTATTGGACAAGTGATAATTACAAGCAATGCGCATTGCAGCTGCATGTCACTGCTTTGTTCTCTCTGTATTCTCCACTGCTGGAGAAACTACAATCACTAGAGAGTACTGCTCGAAGAGAGCAGTGACAGACACTTGCCTGTCACTGCCACCAACACCTATACCACCAACAGTATGGAGTATATAGTGTTGTGAGGTTATATCTGTATATACTGTACATGGTGCCGGTCAGGTTATTGGTGTCATGAAAAGCTTGTTATTTCCATTATTTATTTTATTTTTCAAATCTGGTTACTTTAACCTATGGGGAGCACTTGTCCTGTAGCTCCATCCCTGGATCCACCAGTGTCCAGTAATCTGATATTACATTTAAGGTCAGCTTCCATACTGTCTATGTGTCTGTTCTGTTTTTTTATGTACTGTATTATCTTACGGCTTCATAATTCCTTGAGAACACATATTCTTAAGGCAAGAAAGCCATTTTACTTGGGTGCTCAGATATTAAATTTTTTGTTTCTATTAAAAATTGTTAGTACATTTTAAGGGAAGTGGCAAAAATACAAAGATGCTCTTAATTATTTTTTTATGTTTCTTTACATTGTTAGTATTGTTGGTTAATCAAATTTTATTAGGTCATAGTAGCTATTGCTTAGTTATTTTAAGAACTGTGTTTACATTTAATACATGCAACTAGCCTTTAAATTTGCGATACTTTTCCATATCTCCAACAGACCATGCCAGATTTCTTTATGGGGGTTGAATGGCTCTTTCTTTGCAAACACTATTTTACATTTCTATGCATGTCTGTATGTTTATATTTTTATATACCTATATACACACACAATATATATCTTTATTATAGCGTATTTTAAGATATGTATACAGTATGTAGGTATATTTTATGTGTGGGAAATAGATATAGTATACATTTGATATTATTATTTGAAGACTGAAAGAGGCAGTAAATACTAGCCAAAGAGTGAAAATTATAACATGTATCATAATTTACATATTAAAAAGCCAGCATCACTGCCAAAACATTGAATGTGGTTTATATTTGTACCTACATTAAAACATGCATCTTTGGCAAACGTGACTGCACTTTCTTGTATCTTTACAAACATAGTATATATTTGTTTGAATTTGTTTCTACTAGAAGCTTTATTGTAGCAGTGGTTTGGACATTTGTACATCCATCTCTTTTTCTCAACAGTAAGATTGTTCTTACCGAGTTTATATCATGGTAAAATTCTATCAAAGTGTCCTTTGGGCCCCAAGTGTAACGTCCTGTTATATACAGTGAAATAATTCAGAAAGGCATTGCATTATCTTTTCTCCCATTTTGCTAGATTACAGAGAGCTTATCACAACTGATTATATTTTCATGAATCATCTGAAATGGAGAGGTCCGCCCAAGACGAATACAAACTTGAAAATGTCAAGTTCTACAAAGTGTAGCATCTTTTTTTATTGCAAAGTGGACTTTCAGATTTGAAATATGTGGTTCATGATAATTCTATCCAAACATTTCTTTGTATAATGTAAAAATGTAAGCAAAATGACAGATAATTCCTAGTAAATTAAGATTTGACCCTACAGTTCATAGAGAATGATAGCCTGCATTTATGTTGTGAAATGTATGAACTAAATGTATTAAGTTGACTTTATTAAACTGCTTTTCCTTGATTTAAGGAATGACCGTATTTAGGCTCTAACATCAATGAAGAGACAGAAGTAATTTTTGTATTTTTGTGATTAAACGTTTGTTCATATGCCAAATTAATATATATTCTAGAAGTTTCCAGGAGTAAGTAATTGTTATGCTTTTTTCATATTGAATGCCCAAATTATCATTTCTGAAGTACAAACTTTGAACATGTGACTTTATATTATAAAATAACTTATGTGCTCCATTTGATCGTAATATTTTTCCCTTTTTTTAATTTCATTTTTTTGGACACTTATGTGGAACTTGACAAACCTAGAAAGATATTTTGTAAAATTTGTACAATACTGTTATAAAAATTTATAATTATAGGACATGTTGTGTTTTAAATATTGTGCAAAAACCAGTATATTCAGAAATAAAGGTTTATCATTTAAAAGCATTCCACGTTATTTATTTTGAATTAGTGACATGCTTTTGAAAAAACGTTGGTGATCAGGTATGTATTCATTGAAATTTATGAATAGTTTTAACCTATTATACACTATCCTTCAGCATATTGGGAGGATGCTCGAAGCTTACATTGTATCTCTAAAGGCAAATGGGTAATTATAGTGGACCACTTGGACAATAATTGTTTAATGAATTTGTTATATATTGTGATGTTTCTGACCAATTTAGGTAGAATGAATGTAACAATTTGTTAAACACATGAGTGAAAATGTAGGTGCGGGTGAATTTATGTTTTTTTGTCTGACAGCAGCCAGGGAACCTAATAGAGCTTGAGTGTAATTTTTGGTCTACAGTTGTCTTTCTCCTCGCTTGTTTCAAATATGGCCACGGCGGAATTAAGTTTATACTGGCATTGAAGTATTTCGGTTGCAAACTTGTTAACTGTGGTCCAGACTCCAGAGGATTCAAATTTGGGAAACAGTCCCGAAGAGGTTAGCATTAGTTTTTGAGTATTTTCTACAATTGTTCGAGTAAGATAGCCAAGTGAAAATTCAGGAGCAGAAGTGAGATAAGATCCATGCATGATTTAGTTAAATTTCATTTTCACATTATGTCATTTACTTTTTTATTCTTTTGCAGGACAAACATTTGAATAATTTGTTTTAACACATCAATATACTAGGAACTTCCCAAAGTAACATATTCTAGCTTTGCATTTACACAAAATAATTATCTTACATTACAAATACAAAAATAACCTATTCTGTGTCTTTTCCTGGGGCATTGCAATGTAAAAACAGAGAATATAAGAACTCTAAGAATAGGAAAAGGGTCAGAGAAACTCAATAATTTGCCCATTAGATAATTCATTATTCAAACTCAAATAGTTTTTTTGCTCACTTGTACCACTACAGAGAAAACTTGTATTTGCAATTCAGAATAATTCAGCTCATATCCGAAATGCCAGCAAGTTACAAAGGTACAAGATGTTCAAATACCCAGCAAAATGTGTTTTACCAGATCCCATTACTCGAGCAAGAATAAAGTCAAACATACAAAAACAGTCATGCACAGAGCTCACTAAAGATGCTGGAACATTATTATTTTTATATTCCTGACAGAAACACATTCACATAAAGACACACTCATGCACAGAGACATGCCCAGATACACAATCAGAGCGACACATTTATATAATCATGCAGAGACTAAGGGGAACACAAATACACACACATGCACATACAAGCAAACGCAAATTAAGACGCAGACACATGCACCTAATGTATTTTTTTTTCAATTCTTTATTTTTGCGTGCATGGGTAATTACAAAACAGCCCGCCTGGCCACAACAGCCTTGCGGGTGATGATTGTTACATGACATCACAACTTAGTGAAGGCATACTATTGTCTGTCATTTTCAATCGGTAATGGCAGCTAGGTCTGCACTTTATTTTTAGTTACATGTAATAAACATAAGGAACATATTTGAAGATTCTAAACATGCTGGTCTTTTGCATGAGCCTATATAGGGTTGATGCATTCAAGCTTTAGAAGCTGAGGTTATTCTAACATGGTCTATTTTGACTGTGGGTCTGCGCAATTGTTTATACAGTTGAGTATTGTGATATTAACAGTCGAGTGGACAGGTATATTAGTGTGTGTCGTGTTAGGTAGTGAGAGGACAGGCCGTTGTACCCAGACTAGTGTAAGGCATTATAAGTAGCTATCTCAGCAGTCCGTCTAAATGACCTGCATTAGTAGTCGCTGGGTGGCCTGCAGTTATGTGACTGTCTACCTGACGGGTGTGGAAGTAAGGTGGGCAGGAGAGACAACGGGGTTCACGTTATGGTCGGCTGAGATCTTGCTGAGGGCGCGTTTATAATGGTATAGAAGTCAGCAAACAGAAATATCAAGCAGTAAGTAAATTGCAAATGTTAAACATAAAATAACGTGTGGTTGCCATTTCTGGAGTTGTCCCTGGAAGCTTGGAGGACTTCATGTGCTGCGTGTATGGCAAGTGTCCTTTGCACGTGCATGTGCCTCCGAGGGCTGTTTAGCCGATGCCCCGTGGTATGAGGCTGCAGGGGCGGAGTGGCCAGGGCGTTGTGCGAGGGACCCTCCGATCCGGGGTTCTCGAAGTTGCGCCCGTAGTTCCAGAGCAGTGAGGGTTGGTGAGTGAGGCTCGGGGTAGTGCCCTTGTGGGGGATGCTTGGTAAAGTGTCCATGGAAGGGTTTGGGCCCTGCTCATTGGGGGGCGTCGTGCCGTTCGCGGCTGCTTGGGTCGGACCCGTTGGTTGCTGGGTATGTGAGGAGCTTGTAGTTTGGGTCGTGGAGTGGGTCGTTTTCTGCTCTGTTTGTTAGTGGAGGTCTCCTGCACCCTTTCTGCTCGTTCTTCCGATTCGGTTGGTCGCTTGGGTGCCCTTGTCGGTTGCTGTGTCCAGCTGTGCGCAGGCTTATGCCATCTGTGTGCCGCTTGTCCTCGGCCTGAGGCCTTGAAGGGGACCCGCGCCTTCTTGCCCATAGACCCCCAAGAACCTCTCGGTGCCGGGCTGTCTCCCTGGGTGTGTGGCTGGCGGAGGAGAAGTATCTCCAGGTGAGTGCCCGGCTCAGAAGAGACCAGTGCGGTTGAGGCGGTAGCGTTGTCCACTTGCGTGGCTGGGTCTGTTGGTTTGACATAGCTGTTTATCGGGCAGGCTTCAGTCTGGAGCTTTGAGTGCTTGACTGCTGAGTGCGGGCTTCCATCCGGCGCCATAATGCTGTGCACACCCTGTCGAATTTAGCATTGAAGTCGGCTTCCCAGTCTCTCGCAGTGCTTATCTCCATTTTAGTTGCGGCCCCGGTGCGAGGGTAAACGTGGTGCACTGCTGGGGTGAGTTAACTGCCTGTTCTTCAGTTGGTACCAGAATATCCCCCCGCACCTAATGTATTTACCACTCTCCAATGGGTCAGATTTACCATTTGGCAGAGTAGACACCTGCCTACAGGCACTTCGCCACTAGTGTGGTTTTCATCACTTATAATGTGAATTTTTTTAGCTTAAATAGGCTTGTGTGAAGAAAAAAGTACTAGTAGCCTTGGCCAGTGTACTCTCTGGTCCAGTCAGCCTTAACATCACACCTGCTGACCAGTACTAGAGGGTGTAAGTGTTGTACCAGTTCCTCCGGTGTCTCTGTGTGTGTGAGGTTGGACAGGAGAGGCAGGGATCACTACCAATTTGCACACTAGAAACCTCTTACACAGAGAATGTATTGCTTTAGGAGCTGGGAAAACTCCCAGAGCTGCAGAAACGGTTATACACCATGCATCACTATTATTAATTTGACTGTTCCATACTTTTCAAATAACCCTTCAAACTCCAGCACTTAACATCTAAACCTGAAAATAAACCCTTTACCTTAATCCTATGTTTATCTCCTTGTAAAAATTATACACCTCATGTACCCCTTTACTAATTTTAACCAAACTTTACCCTAAACTCAATAATCCTAAGAAGCCTTTATACTACAAATGTATGCCCTCTCAAACTGTTAATCTTCTTAACTCTAACTCTTAACTCTAAACCCCCTATCTAATATTATGACATTAAACCCTTTCAAACCTTAAACCCTAACAATTTCTAACATTATATTTAACCCTGGTGCATTTACACAGTTGCATACACTCACAATACTAATAGGTTCACGCACATTATATTACAAGCAGAGAAGAATTATACACATACATACATTTATACATATGCAGTTGTCACATATGTTTTTTAGATGTGTCTAAGTTTCCAATGACCAGTTAATAAATTCATTATACTTGCTTTACCCGTTTTATTTTGGAATTGGTGAGCATGGGGTGCCTTAAAATTGTTTGCCTACTCATTCCTCTGTTTGTATCACCTTGCATTTCACCCCATTTATATGCATGTCTTGCTGCCTATCTGTCAGGGTAGAAGTAAACCCAACATGCAAATAGTCACACAGTACAAGGAAAAGGATAGATATCCTTGTCCTTGTTAAACCTGGCTGGGCTTAACTTAAAAAGCAGTGTGTCACGATCAATAAACACCCAAATGTCAAGGATAACAGATGTAGATGAATTTGATTGGACAAGACAAGGTCAAGGATACAGATATCAGAATAGACAGAACAAGCAAGGATCAAAAACCAGGTAACAAATACCATTTAAGGTGCTCTTGAATACCCAGGAGAAGACAACATAGCACTAAACAGATGTAAACCTCAAGTATTTAAAGTCCTGGGGCATTTCTTTGAAAGCCATGACCCCGACACAAGTATATTGCTGCTTGGCATCCTTAATCTGCACCATTTTTTAAAAGTATAAGAAACAATAAGGTATTTCAACATGTCTAGGCAATCTGTAGTTGCAAAGTTTCCATGCAGAGACTGAGGAACATAATACATTACAACTGAGGCTTACTAAATGAATCTCTTAGACATGAGGATATTACTTAAGGAACATACTTATCTTTCTGACTGGGTAGAGGCTATTAGAGAGGTGTAAAACAAAATACTAATGCAAACCCAGTGGAGAAGTCAAGAACCAAAATAAGTAAATGCATTAAACAGGTAAATGTATATACTTAAAATTTCCCACCCCCGCACCATCAAGCTGACAGTCCGTGTCCCTGTGGCATTAAACCAGCTTATTTAGAGAGACAGATCGGGACAGATACTAAGAGCTGCAGAGTGAGGTGTGAGACAGTGATGGTGTGCTAGTCAGGTTTTCATTTTGGAAGCGGCCTCTGCACTCTGGGTCAGCCCTGCTGCAGCTCTGATTGCCGGTGTTATTACACGCTGATGGGCCACGGGGTGGGGATCGGGATCACCCCCGCCGGTCCAGAGGGGGGGGGGACAGGGCCAGACCTGCCTAGCCTTGTGCTTCTGCCTTGCCGCTGGTGGGCAGGATAGCTGGGCAGCGGCCATCCACCCTACTCAATGCACTAGTGGTCCTCATCGTGGATGACCGGGATCACCCCTCCAAGGGACTAAAACTTTGCAGCAAGCCTCTCCTCGGGATCAGGATGGCTTCTTGCACTGGGTCACAGCTGCCAGTCATCATTAAGTCAGTTTTTAGAGGCTAAAACTGGAGAATATTGCAGGAGCTACTCTATTGTGCGACAGTTTAGCATGGCGGTCCGGCCCCGCCGTTTTTCTAATATTTCATGTGTGGCTTTTCTTTTACCAATTCTTCTACCCAGTTAGTACTGTAGCACAGCTGAGTAGCTGGTCTAGCTGATATTTCCTCTGTCACTTTTAAGCAGGAGTGACCTTTTTTATACACTTATCCTGACATGTATCACTCCATGAGATGTCTCCTGTCTCTAATCAATAGTGGGGTTGTGTAGATGTAACCAAGGGTAACCCAATACGATTGATAAAGAAGGGGAGGTGATCACCTGAAAACACAAATCCCCTGTGTGTTACAGACTGGAACACGTAGTCACACGTAGAAACAAAATTAAAGGTCTACCATCTATGGCCTCAAAAGCCAAGGTCTCTCCTTCTTTCTTAGGTGTGGTAAGTGGGTCCTGACACCTTTCTTAGGTGTGGTAAGTGGGTCCTGAAATTATCAGCTAATCCTGAATCTATGAGAACTAAAACATCTATAGACTTTTCACCCCAAGTTAAGGTCGATAAGGAGGTGTAAACATTTATGAGGTCACACTCAAGGCCAGTCCCCTGAGCGACCTTAGGTGCGACCGTTTTCTGGACGCACCGTACAAGTCAATCTAAGATGCCCCTTCTGGTCAGAATAGAGGCAGAGACCCTCATTTCTCCTATACTGTTTCTCTGCCTCAGACAATTTGGTCATCCCTAGTTGCATGGGCTCAGTATATGTAGATAATGAAACATTAGGAACCAAGGTCATAGGGATAAAAGTAGGACGTCTAACACGAGTCCTCTGTTAAGCTCTTTCCCTTAGCTGATTATCGATGTTGGTTAGATAATCGATAAGGTCTTCTAGAAGGACTGGAAGATCTCTGGCTACCACCTCATCCAGGATGTTATCATTAACCCCTACCATGAATTCAGAAACCAATCCACTATTAGTCCAATCCACCTCAGAGGCAAGAGTGCAGAAACTAATCGCATAATCCGCTATTGATCTGTTTCCCTGCTTAATCCTCATAAGAGGTTTAGCTACACTCTTCTCTCTGCCAGGTGGATCAAACACTTTACAGAAGGTTCCCACAAAGGTATTGTAATCACAAACCAAGTCCTTGTCCTTGTTCTTCCATAAATGATTAGTCCATTCCAAGGTCTGGTCGGTTAACTAGTGCATAAAGAACCTGACCTTGGACCTTTCAGTGGGAAAAGACCCGGGAGACAGGGCCAGTGCAAGGATTTTTTCCACCCTAGGCAAACAAAAATTTGCCGCCCTCTATATGCTCTGCCCATTATGTGACATCACAATGCTCCACCCATATGATCTGCCATATGAGTCAAAGGCAGTGTGTTCTCTGAAAAGGCAGTGTGTTTACATTAAAAAGCCTGCAGGGACAGGCTATAGACACCAGAACCACTACATAAAGCTGAAGTGGTTATGGTGACTATAGTGTCTCTTTAATGTGAGGTAAACTAGAGATTAGTGCCACTAATAATATACCGGATTGCCTACTTACCAGTAGATGAGGACAAGAGGATGATGATGGGCTCAGGCTCCAGTCTGGCTCCACTTATCTGGTGTAGAACAGGCTCTCTGAAGGCGGTTTGTAAAAGTGCTCACAAAAATCAACAAACAGGAAGCATCTTCATTTTTGGGGACCCTGTAATGGATCTGCTGGCACCCCAACTGGGTACCTTCCGCTGATGGATGTTCCTAGTGCTTTCCGAAAGCTCCAAGCATTCCACCAGACGCCATAACCACCGCAGACCCCACGAGCCGCTGCAGCTTGGTTGGAGTCTTGCCGACTTCCAGGGCCGGACTGGGGCTGCAAAGCAGCCCTGGAAAAAAAATCTATGCCAGCCCTATAAGTCAATGCGCCATATATTGTCACATGAAATATGTAAAGCTATGTCTTGCCACCCCAGATGATTGATTTATATATATATATATATATATATATATATATATTGCTTTTTCTAATATAAAATATTGGTCCTTTCAGAGTAAAACGTTTAATTATACTGTAAGCATACTCACATGCCGACACAGACAATCTCACTGACACACACAAGCTCATTGATACACAGCCTCATAGACAATCTCACTGATATACATAAGCTCATTGACATAAAAACCCAAGCTCACTCACTAGCAGACACACACACACACACACACACATACATGCAGGCAAGCAAGTTCACTAGCAGGCGCACACACACACAGCTTAATGTAGTGGTTCTGGTGTCTATAGCCTGTCCCTGCAGGCTTTTCAATGTAAACCTCAGACGGTCACTAGAGGTGCTTCCTGTGTCAGTGAGTAAAAACACTGTTTTTAAAACACACACAGACACACACACACCATGGCAGACACACACACACACACCATGGCAGACACACATATACCACGACAGACAGACACACACACACACCATGATACAGACACAAACGTGACACAGACACAAACGTGACACAGACACACACCATGACACAGACACACACCATGACACAGACACACACCATAAGACAGACAGTCTATGACACAGACACACACACACCATGACATATAGACACACACACCATGACACAGAAAATCCATGACACAGACACACACACACCATGACAGACACACACACATACACACACACTATGACAGACAGACACACACACACTATGACAGACACATACACGCACACACACACACCATGACAGACAGACACACACACACACACACCATGACGCAGAAAGTTCATGACACAGACACACACACACACACTATGACAGACAGACACATACACGCACACACACACACCATGACAGACAGACACACACACACCATGACAGACACACACACACCCACAACATGACACACACACACACCATGACAGACACACACACACACACAATGACAGACAGACAGACACACACACAAACACACATACATACACTGACAGCATTACACATTACCTGTGGGTGATTGGCCAGGGGGTCATGCAGGGCAGAGAGCTGTGAGTGCTGACGGCCGCAGAAGGAGCTGGGAAGGCGGCCGCAGAAGAAGCTGGGGGGGCGGCCGAGGAAGAAGCTGGGGAGGCGGCCGCAGAAGGAGCTGTTCTGGCTGCCGCATGGGAAGCTGTGCTGTCTTTGCTCCCCCGCCCTCGCGCGCTACTGAATGAGACCGGGGACGGAATATGACGTCATATTCCGTCCCCGGTCTCATTCAGTAGTGCGCTGGGAGCAGAGACAGCACAGCTTCCCATGCGGCCGCCAGCACACCCAGATGTCTGCCCGGCCCCAGGTGCCGACGGCCCACCGGGAAATTTCCCGGTGTCCCGGTGGGCCATTCCGGCCCTGCCGACTTCCACCAACTCTGGACCCAAGACCAGGGTCCAGCTTCCAGTTGGAAGACCTCTCTTAAATCCAGAGAGCAGGAACAGGAACAAGCTCTTACCAGAGCTCAGTGATGATACCCTGGGGAGTATAGTGATTATAGCAATCCCCAGAGTGTAGTTCTCCAATCCCCCAAACATGAGCTAAGACTTCATGAAGGTGCAAGATGATCTCATTTATTGAGCACAAAGGCATTTCTTATACACAGTTTTCCCCACAAGGTTACCACCCACATGGACCTTGTGGAGCACAGGACACAAAGTCACAACAGCCAATCAACACAGTATTGTACAGTTAGACACTCCCAGCTAATGTACACAAACCCTACCCTCTGCCTGTGATACAATTATCAAACACAATGGACTAACTCAATTACCACAGGCAGAAAATATCTAGTTTTACCCAAAGTCCAGAAGGACCCCAAAACTACAACATATCCCCATAAAATATCCTGCATCCCTGGATAGCCCTGATCTGGGTGAACAACATATCCAAAAATCACCCAGGTCAGAGCAGAGGTTCAAAAGTTTTATGGAAATCACATTTGACAGACCGCAAGCAAGGCTTTCATGCCCAAAACAGTTCTACAGATTTAGGCTGTAGGATTCAATATGCCCAAATAAAGCTTTTAAAGGGCAATACATCCCAGGGGCCAAAGTCTGGCAAGCAGGCCTCTCCAATCCCAGACCCTTACACCTCTCAAGGTCTGGGCCCCCAGGGCCTGACCGTAAGTATGCCTAAAAAGTATGCCTAATAAGTCCACCTACATGGCCCACCCATGAGTTCGCTCACAGGGAGTGGAGTGTATGTGTGTAGGGGATGTGTTATGTGTTATTGTAGAGGATGTAATGTGTGTGTGCTCTTATGGAATGTATAGGGATACCAGTTTGTGTAAGGGATGTAGTGTGTGTATAGGGGATGCAGTGTGTGTTTGTGTGTAAGCAGTGACGTACTAGGGGGGGGTTGAGGGGGCAGTCCGCCCCGGGTGCCACCAGGGTGAGGGGTGCCATGACCCTGGTCTGGGGGCTGGAGGGGGCTGTGTGAGCTGTGGCCGCACAGTGCCCGATGTTAGTTAGGATGCCGGGCGGCCAAAACAGCTCTCACAAGCAAAGAGCTGCTGAACTGGCCGCACGGAGGAAAAGTGGGAGCGGAGCTAACACAAATCGGGGGCGGAGCCAAACCGGCAGCGGAGGCGGGGTTTACTGCTGCACATGGAGGTGCAGTAAGATGGAATGTCTGCTTCTCCACAGGCTTCAGGGAAGGACTTCAGGGAATCCACTCCTCCAGCCCACTGTCTGTAAGTAAGAGTGTGTGTCTCTGTGTGTGTGTGTCTCTGTGTGTGCAAGCTGTGGGGCTAAAGTTCACTCACCACTGGACCACCAGGGATGGCAGCAGCATGGTCCCCCTCCCTACATAAGGTAAGAAGGGAGGGGGAATATTAACTAAATGGCCCACCCACCTCCACACAATACACACAAACAGCACCCACTCACAGTACACACACACAAACAGCACACACACACTAACAGCACCCACACACATATACACACACACACACTAACAGCACCCTTACACACACAGCACCCTCACACATACACAAACAGGACCCTCACACACACACAGCACCCTCACACACACAGTGCCCTCACACACACAGCACCCTTACACACACACACCATCCTCACAAACAAACACAGCACCCACACACACTGCCTGCACACACACAACGTGCCTTCACACACAACGTCCACACACACAGTGCCTTCACACACACAGCGCCCACACACACACACAGTAGTGTGTATGTGTGTATGTGTGTATGTATGTGTATGTATGTATATATATATATATATATATATAGTATATATATATATATATATATATATATATATATATACAGACGAAGAAAAATCAGCACTCCCAGGATTTATCCAAAATGAAATGTTATTTCTTTATTCCAACAGTCAACGTTTCAGTTCCACTTGGGGAACTTTCATCAGGACAAAATACAAATGCAAATAAAATCAATCGGTTAAATAAGAGTAGTAATCAATTTTACTCACAGTTCAGGTGTACAAGGAATCAATCAACCTATCCTCCGAGCTTCTGGGCGGGTGCAGGGCGGTTCAATAATGCTAAACGCGCACTCAGTTTACTTTCTGATTGCCCGCGTCCTCCATCACCATGGAGACGTCGGGTGCATGCGCGATTGCAAATAGAATCATCCTCTGCTTCCTGAATGCCCGCGTCCTCCATCACCATGGAGACGTCGGGCGCATGCGGTATTACAAGTAGAGATATATATATTGTGATCCTTGTTTGTAGATAGCACAGTCCTCTAGGGTAAACAACAGGCACAGTCCTTTGCTTTTCATAGAATCCAGGCAACTTTATTGGCAAGTTCCAGTTTTGTTTCATCTCTCCACAGAACAGAATCCCACAACTTCTGTGGCTTATTTATACAATTTTGAACATATTGGAGCCACATTTTCTTGTGCTTTTGGGTCAGTAGTGGTGTATGTCTTGAAGTTCTGGCATGGAAGTCTTATATGTTTAGTACACACCTTACTGTATTTATTGAAACCTCAGTGCCTGTTGCCACCAAGTCTTGCTGCAGGTCTTTTGCAGTCAATGAAAGGATTTTTCACAACCTGCCTTCTTAGAAATCTGGTTGAAGACAATGATAGCTTCCTTTTTCTGCCCTGTCCAGGTATGGTAAACACTGTTCCTTCAAATTTTAATTGTATCCTATTCCTTTCTTGGTAAGGGCGATGATCTATTTTCTTAACTTTGACTTAGCCATATTTGAAACATAGAGTCAAACTTGACACTTATCAAACCCCTAGCCAGTTCAGGTTTTTCAAGTGTTCCAGCTCAAGCACACCTGGTGTAACTAATTAATCCCTTGATTAGTTGGATCAGGTATGCTTGAGACAACACCTGTCTGGCATATTTGGGATGTAGATTAGATTGAAAAGCCTTTTTAAGTTGCATTTTCAGTTGAATTTGGGGAAACCACTTAAAGCATGTATTGTGTTGAGCTATTTCAATTGCTTTTGTTTGATTTGTTCATTGCAAATAGCTGAAAGTCTGTACATTTTGACAATAAATATGATTTTCAGTGGGAGTTGCATAATTTTGTTTACACAGACAAAATAACAAAATATATTTAAGAGCAGGGAATCCAGAATATATATATATATATATATATATATATATATATATATATATATATATATATATATATATTTATGAAACAGTATTCTAGATATTTTCCCACAGGCATCACGTTTCTAGTTTCTAAACTTGTATTTCCACTTAATTGCTGCAAGGCAAATAGAAAATAGCCAGCTTCCTTTTCCATTAAGGTGGAGGTAGCTTGCAGGCAGCCATGTTCACAATCCTTGAATGCCATCAGGTAATACTACTCATTTAAAATAGTGTTGATTATACAACCTGTGAAATATACTTCTTCAAGTGAACTTGTAAGTTTTAAAAAAAAATTTTTGTTTGTATGTTGTTATAAAACACATCTTAAACAAAATTTGATAATTTCAGGAAAACACATTATCTAATATTTATGCTTAATTATATCACATGCTAATGTGATGTTGGGAGTATCAACAATAACCATGGGGGGTCTTCTTGTCCAGTGGTAGCAGATGGAGGTACATATGTCTCCATTAGTTGAGATGATTAAATAGTAGGTAGAGGTGGACTGTAAGGAGGAAGGTGGAGAAGATGCACAAAAATAATGCACAATGGTGGGCTGTTATCTGTCCTTTTCAGATTCTTCTTGTGGCGAAACCGACCTCACCACTGGGCATTGGAGAAGACGGATTACCAGCCTCCTGCCCTGTGACTATGGCCCCTGGGAATATTGCCCTTTAAATACATTATTTGGGCTATTGTGCTGGCCCTTTAAGAACCGTCTGGGGACATAGTGAGACTTTGTGTGACAATTCCCCAGACCTTTAAAATCCTTTGTTTGTTGCTTTCTCCCACTTGGTTCAGTAAATGGGGCTTAATGAACCAAGTACCACACAGGCGGACCACCCAGAAATGAAAGCGTGCGGCTAATTTACCTCCCAGGCTGGGAGCCTGCTGTAGGTAAATTGCCGACCGCTGGCCATCTTTGTTCATTTGAACGCGGTCATCGGTGTGTGCCCCTGAATCTATGGAACTAAAATCGGCTACACGTTTAGACGAACACCGCTGACCCTTACCTTCTCCTCCACTTCGACACTGCGGCTGGAGACTGAGTCCCGTTCGAAGATTCGAACGCTTGTTCGAATGGGACTTAGTCATTTTCTCAGTGTAAAATAGACCGACCGCACAGCCCAAATCCATGGAACTGTTTTAGGCATGAAAATGTGCTTGCGGTGGGTTATAAAGGACTACCAGCTAACTTTTTAAATACTGGAGGGATTTGTATGCTTTTTGAGTATGTTTATGTTTAAAGTATGCTGATTCTGAAAATGTATGTTTTATGTGAATGGCATGTATATTTTGTAAAAAACTGTATATTTTCTGCCTGTGATAATTAAGTTAGTCTATTGTGTTGAGATAAGCGCTAGGAGCATCCTTCAACGGAGGTACCCAGTTGGGGTGTCCATCGATCCGTTACATTGGTGGCAGTGGTGGGATGGCGTCCTAGTGCGAGGTAAAGCAGCTCGGAGACACCGTTCGTGGATTTACAAATTGAGGACAACGGAGCAGAGGTATCCAGCGCCCTGGAGCAGACAGGTATGGAAGGCTTTGGCTCTGAAGATGATTGGCTGGCCGAGGTGAGGCAGCGAGTGGCCCAGTATGGTGATAATGTGTCCATGGATACATGCCAGGCGATCTGAAACCAGGTCACAGCCGAGCAACACACAAGGAAGGACTGAGAATTCCGACTGGCGAAAGAGAGAGAAAAACTGCCCAGCAGAAGGAGTGTTGCAGCAGCCAAACAGAGGCTGCATTCGAGGAGGTTAACCGCTTCCCCCTGAGGCGGCCAGAGGTACCCAAAGTAGAGGACCTCTTAGACTGGTACTGTGAGGAACCACAACAGGCAGGTGGAGATGGGACCGAGGTCTCTCCACCGGACCCACCGGGATGCTGGGCAGACGGCCCAGATCCCCAGCAACAGCCGAAGTTACCGGGTGCGGAAGCTGGTGGTCCTTACTCCCAAATGTTGAGGGACCTCATAGACTAGTCCTGGGAAGACCCACAGATGACCGGTGGAGATGGGACCGTGGTCTCTCTACCGGCCCTACAGGGATGCTGGGCGGTCAGCACAGATCCCCAGTGGCAGTGTACCTTGCAGGGAGAGGAGAGCAGAGTCCTCCCTCCCCAGCAGCAGGGTGAGCTACAGGGGGCAAGGACAGTCGGTCCTGCTCCCCAGCAACAACATGTTTTACTGGGAGGAGAGAGCCTCGTCCTCCCTCCCCAGCAGCAGAGTGTCCTACAGGGAGCAGAGACAGTCAGTTAGGGGACAGGACAAATTATGGAAAGGGGAGACAGTCGGTCTCCCTCTCCAACAGCAGAGAGAGTGTCAGGGAGAGGAGCCTGTTACCCCCTCTCTCCAGAGACAGTGTCTTATACCAGGAGATGAGAGCCTCGTACTTCCACCCCAGCAGCAGCTTATTCCACCAAGGGGAGACAATATGCCGCCCACCGGTGCAGATGGGATCGTGGTCTCTGCATCCAAACTACAGGGAGTAGGGCAGTCGGTCCTTCTCCCCAGCAGAGGAGTGTCCTACAAGGAGCAGAGACAGTCAGTCTTGTTCCCCAGCAGCAGGACAATGTATTGGGAGTGGAGACCATCGCTTCCCATCCCCAGTGGCAGTATATGGTTCAGGGAGAGGCGCCTGTTACCACCTCTCCCCAGCGGCAGATTATTCCCCAAAGGGGAGACCTCATTCTCCCAGACGACATAGACGGGACCATGACCTCTGTACCGGAACCACAGGGGTGCGGGACAGCCTGTCCAGAGCCCTAGCAGCAAGACCATTTAATGGAAGGGGAGACAGTTGGTCTCCCACTCCCACCACAACACCGGTTCCAGGTAGAGGAGCATACTACCCCCTCTTCCCAGCTAGGCTCCAAACAGGCTACCCCAGCTGAAGCGCTGGCACCAGGGCAGAGTACCACTAGTCTCTGCCCACTCAGCAACCCACAGACCTGGACTAACAGTAACTATTCCTTGCTGGTGGGCTGCAAAGCTGATTGTGTTTTGTGGGTGGGTTGCTGGACTAACCGAGGCACTGGGCCCCTGGGGGTATTGCCCTTTAAAGACATTATTTGGGCTATTGGATGTTTATTGGACTGTGCTGGCCCTTTAAGAACCATCTGGGGACATATTGAGACTTTGTGTGACAATTCCCCTTTAAGACTATGTCCCGGGGGGCGTGGCCACGGACCGCATGGAAACGGACGCATAAGTTTTGAGCTCTGCTGAGCCGTGTTTTTCACAGCAAATTAGTTGCAAATCCCAGCCACCCGCGACACACATTACAGCAGGACTACAATGGCAACGAAATCGGCCAAAAAAATGAAACAGAGAACTATGGATTCTCACTTAAACTCGCAGCAGAATACCCCCGCGAGAATCCAAGATGGCGCTGGAAGAACCGGATCACCCACATGGGACTCTGATGCAGGTGACAGCCAAAGCAGCTTCCCCAACACTGCTATTGCTCTGGCTACAGATGCTTCCATAAGAAACATGCTTGAGAGTCTGAAAGCGGCCCTGCACTCTGACTTTCAGAAAATGGCATCAGACATAAGAGCTGACATCCAATCACTGGGGGACAGAACAGCGCACCTGGAAGAAAAAACGGAGGGATTACAAGAAGCCCACAACGACCTTGCAGAGGCCCATGCAGCACTGGAAAATAAGGTCAGATACTTGGAGGGAAAAATTGCTGATAATGAAGATCGAGATAGGAGAAACAATGTTAGAATCCGTGGCATACCCGAGTATTGGACCGCAAGACCTAGCGCAGTTTGTACAGAAATTATTTAAAATCATGATTCCCACACTGACTGAAGCTGATCTCCGCCTAGACAGAGCACACAGGCTTCCAAAACCTAGATATTTACCTGCAACCACACCGCAAGATGTTATTACCAGGGTCCACCATTTCCCGGTGAAGGACCAAATCATGCAGACGTCTCGGCTCAATGCAACCCTACCAGGCAACTATGCGGACATTAAACTATTCATAGACTTATCAGCGGCCACCATGTTCAAGAGACGGTCGTTTGCGCCCGTTACAACGGCGCTACGAAATGCCAACATCCTGCATAAATGGGGATTCCCTACCAAACTAATCATAAAAAGAAATGGAACTGAACGAATCGTTATTTCCTTGGAGGAAGGCCTAAAGCTTCTAGAAGATTGGAATATCCCGATCCCTGCGATTGACTCTCGTAGACAAGACCTACCGCCACCATGCAAAATTGCAAGAGACTGGCAGCAGGTCCCATGGATCAGACCACCTCCACAAGACTGCAGAAACCCTGATCCATAAACCCTTACAAGCAACGCGCCAAGACACGTAATATTATTAGAGATTAGCTTTATGTATCATAAGTTAAATATGTCCACAGTTAAATGTTATCTGTATAAATGCCGATTCATTGTACGTATGGAACGCAGCAGCGACCATAAGTTGTTGCGCTTTCACTCTTACTCACAAGCTGCCTTTAACTATTTTACTCTTCTTATAATTGACGAATAAGGTAGCCATTGATTACCACATTTTGTATTTTACTACCACCATCCCCACACAAGGCTTACATAGTAGGCCACCATATATCCGTCTGCATATCCTTGCATAAGGCCCTAGGGGCTAACAGATTTTTGTATATAGTTCTCTCCCCCCCCGCCAGCCCCATATCTGCCCAGGCTAGATTGACCCCCTACAACGAAGGTAACATTTGCAAATACTCAAGCCCGTCCTACTACAACGCGAGGCACAGCGGCCAATATAAACCCTACCACAGTCGTTAAGCCATCATGCCCCTGAAATTCCTCTCACTCAATGCTAAAGGCTAAATTTGCCCAATAAGCGCAGGTTGGCACTCCAGGAGGCCAAGACACAAGGGGCACATGTGGCTTTTTTTCAAGAAACCCACTTTAAATGGAGAGCAAGACCCAGGTTTAATTCTTCTTGGTTCCCGACAGACTACCATACGTGTTTCCACCAAAAAAAAAGAGGGGTGTATCGATATTAATCAATACAAATGTTGTCTTTGAGCTAATTCGTAAGATAAGTGATAAAAAAGGGAGATACCTCTTATTACAATGCCACATTAACAATCAACCGTACACTTTATTGAACGTTTATGGCCCTAACGATAATCAACCAGTATTTATGGCTAATGTTTTTTCTCTTCTGTCAATGATTCAAATTTTGATTCAAATTTTCTTCTTGATATCAATATGGACTCGTCCGCCGTGAGAACAGTAACCACAATGACAGCGAAACAGAGACACACCCAAACATCCGCCATCTGTCGAACACTACAAACACATAACTATGCAGACCCCTGGAGAATAGGCCATCCAACTGAAATAGACTACACATGCTACACAGCCGCACACAATAGCTACTCCAGAATTGACAGATTTCTAATTAAAATTACATCTCTAGAGAAAGTGCTTCATACTGAAATCGGTACCATATCGTGGTCAGACCATGCCCCCATCACGATGACTATATCTGAACAGTTCCCCATGAGTGGTAGAACCACTTGGAGATTAAACGAATCCCTACTCAATGACCCAGTCATAGTGTCCCATATCTCTACAGACCTACAGAATTACTTCACCGACAATGTACGCCCTGACACATAACCAGACTATCTCTGGCTTGCACATAAAGCTGTAATACGGGGCAGCTTTATAAAACACGCTAGTCAAGCCAAGAAAGCACGCCAGGCAAAATACTTAGAAATCATTACAGAAATAACCTCCTTAACACACAGGAACAAACGCTCACCATCCCCCACAACGCGGACTGCCCTCCTGCAAGCCCACACCAAACTACAAAACTTTGAACTGGCCAAAACTACCTACCTACTACAAAAACACAAACACAAATACTTCGCCTATGGAAACAGAGTGGGAGCTAAATTGGCTTTGCAGCTCAAACAAAGATCAGTCGCCTCCAGGATTGCCTTCCTAAACAAAACTAATGGTCAGAAAATCATCGATCCGAAACAGATTGTAAAAAATTTTTCGGAATATTATCATAAACTGTATAATCTCAGGGAAGAGGAAGGGGTGAATATTCCCACGATCACAGACATTGACAATTTCTTAGCTGACACACACCTACCAACCCTACCACCTGATAAAATATGTCTACTGAACCAGCCAATATCCTTAGAGGAAATATCCAAAGCCATAGCTGACTTACCCTCACACAAGTCCCCTGGGCCGGATGGTCTCCCCAATAGATATTACAAGGACTCTTCACGAATATTACTCCCTCATCTTCTCAACCTATACCAACATAGTTTCAAAACTGGAACACTACCCCAAGAACTTTTTTTAGCTCACATCTCCACGCTGCCCAAGCCAGGCAAGCCCCCCATCTCTTGCAAAAACTTTAGACCAATCTCCCTCCTAAACGGAGATGCCAAAATCTACACGAAGATACTTAGTAATAGACTCACAACAATAATAAGCACATTGATACATAACGACCAAACAGGGTTCATCAAAGGACGCCAGGGTTCGGATAATACCCGCAAAGTCCTCAACATACTGGCCTCAATGGAGGAGGGGTCGGTCGGAGGCCTCCTCCTGGCACTGGATGCGGAGAAGGCCTTCGACCGACTCAATTGGGCATACATGCAACGGGTGTTGCAGAAATTTGGTTTTCCCTTCGAATTCATCAAAGGTATTATGGCACTATATACAACACCAGCAGCTAAAGTGGCTCATGGTGCCCCCTGTCACCCCTACTCTACATTCTATCCCTCGAACCCCTAGCACAAAAAATAAGACATCATCCCAACATACAAGGCATTAACATCTTAGGATGCGAATACAAACTTGCAGTATTCGCTGACGATATCCTAGTGACACTGGATAACCCACAACTTTCAGTGCCACCCCTGATGGCAGCCCTACAGAAGTTTGGAGACATATCACACTACCACTTAAACCAGGAAAAAACCCAAGCACTACCCATCAAACTTCCTCTAACCACCACATCCTCCCTGAGGGAACAATATAAGTTTGATTGGAGGGCGACCTCACTTACATACCTCGGTGTCAAAATCGCATCTTCTATAGCCAAAGTGCGGAAGTTAAACTACCACACCCTCCCACAACAATGTAAGAAAGAAACACTCAAATGGTCACAGACACACATTTCTTGGTTGGGCAGAGTAAACGCATACAAAATGATGTTTTTACCGAAACTGCTTTAAATGTTCAGAATGCTCCCCATCCAAATCCCACAAACACTTCTAAAAACACTACAAGCTATATGCAACGCATTCATTTGGGGAAAAAAAAAACCACGCATAGCCAGTACGATACTATATAAACATACAAAACAGGGCGGTGTCGGCTTGCCCAACATAGGCTTATATTATAAACCCTCAGCCCTAGCCACCGGTGTACTGTTGCATACCGATGCGGGAACCACACAATGGGTGGACATGGAGAGGGCCCAGTTCAGTGACATCCAAGCACTAGCATACCTTTGGACACCAAAAACTGTGAGGACATCACAACCACACCTCCTACCCACCACAAAACTCACTGTCCAATTTTGGACGGCATACTTGGAAACCGTGGGGGAAAAGCATAAATTCCATGATAAGGCCCCACTGATAGCCTTCAAAGCCATCTCACCAGACATACGTCTACAACAATGGGAATGGGCAGAAATCACACACATACACCAACTACTCCTACCCCAAGGAGTAATAACATTCCCCGAAGTACAACGAAGATGGGACCTACCCAACAATACCATCTTCACATATTTACAAATTAAGGGAATCATCACTACATATGTGCACAACCGACACACGAACCCTACCAACATGTCACCACCAACAAAGGCTATAATGGAGCGGTGTTGGAAACATCCCACGCAACCCAAAACCATTTCCATATGCTACAAAGCGTGGAAGGACACCGCACCCAACACTACACCACACTGCAAAACGCTGTGGGAAATAGATTGTGCTATAACACTTACAGATGAGGAATGGATACAAGCACTAAATAACTTATCCAAATGGACAAACTTCTATTCACACATAGAAGCACACAGGAAACTACTATACAGATGGTACTTCACCCCCCATAAGCTTCACAAAATCTACCCGAACACAACTCCGCTCTGCTGGAGGTGCTCCGCAGCAGAAGGCACACTCATACATATATGGTGGACATGCCCTAAAATCCAACCTCTTTGGAAAGAAGTGTGCACTACACTACACACCCTCAAACTCCCAAATGCTCAATACACCCCGAAACATACTTAATGATGAGATTCCCCCCATCATACACACACTCACACAACCAACTTAGTGCCATCACCATTTTGGCTGCCCGTAACCTACTAGCTTTACACTGGAAGTCCACCACCTGCCCAAACAAAGCCCAACTATGGGACAAGATACAACAATTCTACACATATGAGCGAATGGCCACGCCTGACACCAAATCAGCGCAGATATTTCACACAACATGGTCACCATGGGTGGAATTATACAACCAGCACTATGTTGGGTAGAGCCTTGATTGTTTCTCTACACACCGATTCCACACGACAATGTATAGGAACGGGATAAATATCAATGTAACTATCTGAGTGATAACCGAGCTAGCAATGTTGACGACTCATGTTGCTTTGTTGTACCTACCTCCACCCCTACCTTAACTCTACTGTATTGCTTGATTTACATGTTTACACAATGTTCCAAACTGCAAATTGTCTTGAACCGTACCCAAAACTGTACTTCGATGTTAAAAACTCAATAAAATATATATTGAAGAAGACTATGTCCCCAGACCTTTAAAATCCTTTGTTTGTGGCTTTCTTTATATTTTGGAAGTTATTAATATTTTGTAAAAATTGTATATTTTCTGCCTGTGATAATTAAGTTAGTCTATTGTGTTGAGATAATTGTATCACAGGCAGAGGGGAGGATTTTGTGTGAAATTGCTGGGAGTGTCTCAGTGTATTGTACGTATTGATTGGTTGTTTTGAAAAACCCTGTGGGCAGTACTATGTGTGCAAAATGTGCATAAAAGCAGAGTGTTTGATTAAAAGCTTCAGTTCTACTTTACCCTCAATTTGGAGTGCTGTCTCTTATTGGTGGAATCTGCTACAAGGGATTGCTATGCTCCGCATACTCTCTTGCTATATTCACTGCTAAGCTCTTGTAAGAGCTTGTTCCTGGTTTGCCCTCTGAAGGAGTCTATGGTGTTTATGGTGTCTGCTTGAGTTCTGGAAACCCTCAGGAAGTGCTAGGAGCATCCTTCAATGGAGGTACCCAGTCGGGGTGCCCGTCGATCCGTTACACTTCTCTTGTCATTTCTCTGGCTTATAGCTGAAGTCATCCTGGGACATACTTAAAAACATCTTCAGTGGTGGGGTAATGAGCAATATCACTATATTCATCACCAACACCAAGACAAGACATTGTGTTCACTACTTTGTGACTCTACTCTACCTCTTTATTAAAGGTTATTTCTCGTGACACCGAAAAAGTAGACTCTACTGAGCTTTCCCTTAATTGCTTTTTGGGGGGACTACAAGAACTAAGAGGAAGCACTGAGAATGGAAGCAAGTCCTCTGATTTCACTGATCACTTGCTTTGACAATAAAACACAGAAGGTCATTTATCCTGATATAGATCCAATTGGATCTTTGTTATATTCAGGGGAACCCAAATTGCTTCAAATGTCCAATCCCAATCCCCCAAAAAGCCAGTCTCTTGTTTGATATCCTGTACTAAGTCATGTAAATCTTTTATATGGTTATGGATCATAGTGCCATGGTCAGATAGGTTAAAACAGCACATACATTCAATAGCTTCACAGCCTAAGTCATGTTTCATTAGTAAGTAGTCAATTGCTGCTCTCTTCTCAAGGATTGCCTTCTTATTTGCCTGGGTGTCCATAAGTAGCTCTTCTAGGGACTGGGAAGTGACATTTAAAGCATTTGCAAGGGGACAGGCTACATCATCAATTACTCTGGTATTATGCAGTGCTAAGCCTGGGACTCCTACCATAGAGTATGTAAGGGCAGAGTATTCAGATTTAGATAAGAGAGTGATTTCAGGGTTACAATCTGAAGTAAGGGTGTCTTTGACACCTCTCCTGTCTCTCTGTAGTTTGTGCAACTGGGTTGTTTCAGAGACCAGGTCAGATTTGGAAAACATGGTCTTGGGTAGTCATGAGATTGCACAGGGATCTCCTGTAATGTTACCTGGGACATAAGCATAAGTAACATTTCCACAGGAGAAAGTCCATCCTTTAGAGAGATAGACATGGTGGTTGTAACTCATAACTTGGTGAGTTTTGGGTACATTTCATAGTGGTACTCAGGGCTCTATGATTTGCATTTTTTCCACCATGTGGGGCAAAACAGGGATTTAGTATTATGGTCTCTTGAACAATTACATGAAAAGACCAACATAGTTCAGCGGCTGTCACATTAATTGTCTGCAGGGTTGGGGGGGGGGGGGGGGGGGCTCACCTACCTGTGGATTGAAAGCATAAGAATGTAGTTGTAGAGTTTTATGGAGTCTATGGGTATGTAAGTACTTCCTTAAGAGTGAGATGGGGGTAGGGACAGCTATAAGACAAGATTGTATGGCGTTTTCAGTACTGAGGAGAGGGCTGAGGCAAAAGGAGGTTAAATTAAAAGCCTTTGCTATCTGCATCCATAGATTTCCCTGCCATGCATTATTATCTTCTGGTCTCAAGTCAGAGTAGCAAATCTGAACAGAGCATAAGAACAGCTTCTTATCGGTGGATCAGTTGGAGTGACTTTTTTACATGGACTGGCATGTTTCCACATAGCTTTTCCTTCTAGTTTCACTGAGGTAGCCGTAGTCAGGAGCACTTGGAATGGACCGTCAAAGCGTGGTTCAAGTCCTTTCCTCACATGCCTCTTTATCACCACCCAATCCCCAGGCTGCAGTTTGTGAGTTGCAGAATCAAAGTCTGGATCTGGAATGGAATCAAAGACTTGTTTATTTACACTGCCTAATCTTTGGTGCCTAATAGGCAGTCCTACTACCAAGCTGCATCTTGAGGATCTGGGGAAAATAGAGGCCCATGAAGATAACCTCAGAAGAAGCAACATGAAAACAGATGAATGGTTTAGAACCAAGTCTGCATCTGGAGCATGTTATGTCACTGCAATGAGAGAATGGGCTAAAGTAAAGAAAGATGAACTAGCCCATAAATTAGGAGATATAGTACAAGGGAAAGATGAATCTGTTGAAACATTCTTCACCAGACAACAGATGGCTTGAGAGTCATTGTGTTACACAGATATTTAAACCACTTCCACCAGACTTCTTCTTAAATGCTTCATGGATGGTCTCCACATACCCATTAGGACTGGTCTCCAAAATGCTAGACTTGAGTGAAGAAGTTTAACCTATGATTATCTGGTAAAGGTGGCTATGGGAGTGGAAGCCAATCTAAATACTAGAAAGCTAGTGCCTCTAATGGCACTATCTGTCCCTAGAGCTGGTGGAGAGAGAAGCAGGTAGACTACTGGAATTGGGTCAGGAAAGGACACATTAAACAAAACTGCAGGTGCCCTCCTAAAAATAGAACCCCCCAGGATTCAAATAATAACTCCTATGACAACCAACAACCTCTACCACCTCCCCTTCCCCAAAAGGAAATTGGCAACCCAGTGTCCCTACATGCTTTAAATATCCCTGACACAGCTGGACCCTCACCCATTATCAATGTTACACTGCCCGGGGACCGAATAGCCCCTTTTCTACTGGACACTGGGGCAGCCAGATCTATGTTGCAGGAAAAATGTGTTCCCTTATGAGAAGTCTGAAGATGTATTATCATATGTAGAGGTGGATGGGATCCCAAGTGACATACCCCTTAACCACAAACTGAGATTACAGCTACACAACTCTACTGCCCTTGTAACAAGATTACTTGTCAGTAGAGTTGAGCAAACCCGAACTGAAAAGTTCGGGTTCGTACCAAACATTAGGTTTTTTTGGATCCCGGACCCGAACACGGGTGGCTGTGATTGTCCAGTGCAACATGTGACCCAGCCTCTATATATAAGCTGGAGTCGCATAGTGCCGCACGCAAATGCGGTCTTATTAGTGTAGGGAGAGGATGCTGCCGCTGATAGAGACAGCTTAGGAAATAATTCTGCAAACTAGTACATTAGTGGGGTGGGGTGCACTTCATATCTGAGAGTCAAATAGAAGCTTCAAATACCGCGGTTACATCGGAGTTTTAAAAAGTCATTTTTGTTTGGTGCGAAATAGTACATTAGTGGGGTAGTACATTAATGGGGTGCAATTCATATCTGAGAGTCAAATAGAATCGTCAAATACTGCGGTCACATTGCAGTTTTAAAACGTAACTTTTTTTGGGTGCTAAAAAGTACATTAGTGGGATGCACTTCATATCTGATAGTCAAATAGAATCGTCAAATACTGCTGTCACATTGTAGTTTTAAAACGTAACATTTTTTGGGATCCTAAACTGCTAAATAGTATTTTAGTGGGGTGCCCATCATATCTGAGAGTCAAATTGAAGCGTCTAATAGTGTGCTTACAGCGCTGTGGTAAACATTCTTATTTTCTGGGTGCTAATCTGCTAAATAGTACATTTTGGGACCTGTTCTTCATATCTGAGAGTCAAATCGAAGCATTTAATAGTGTGCTTACTGCGCACTTGTAAACATTCTAAATGTTTTGCTACTAATCTGCTGCTTACAATTGAGTTTTAAAAAGTCACATTTTTTTGGCGCTAAATAGTATATTTGGGGTGTTCACTTCATATCTGAGAGTCAAATCGTAGCGTAACTTTGATTCGAATTTACTACATCGGTAACTTGTAATATTGCTTCACACCTACAACACTTGTTACACAGATCTAAGTGATAGAAAACACTTCAACAATATTGTAATTCTGGGGCAATACCCTCACAAGTCAAACTGAGAGGTCAGTTTA
Source organism: Pelobates fuscus (assembly GCF_036172605.1). Classification (NCBI taxonomy): domain Eukaryota; kingdom Metazoa; phylum Chordata; class Amphibia; order Anura; family Pelobatidae; genus Pelobates; species Pelobates fuscus. Next base: position 228,381,192 of record NC_086319.1, on the reverse strand, counting down.
TAGGGAAAACTGTTGCCTGGAGGAAATTCTAAAACAATTTCCATATGTCTTTTGCAGACTTTACATGCTGGAAAAACACAGGTGCCAACTGCTGTGGCTTTCTGCAGTGTGCATACCAGCAAGGAGGGCAGGGTTGAGGAGTGGGTGGAAGATGATGTGGAGGATGATGAAATCCTAGACTCCACATGGAATCAAGGTCATGCGAGTGACGTGTGCAGTTTGGAGGAAGAGGCGCTGTGGCACAGAGGCACCAGCACAGCATAAGAGGGAGCAGAGTGCAAAAGCGGAGTGGCCGTCCCCTAGCGCTCGTCGGCATGTATTAGCTCGAGAATTACCAGTTATCCAAGATATATATGTAGCAATCAAAGGATCCATAATAGACTTGAAAGTTCGGGTTCGTACCAAATTTAACGATCCATTCGTAGTTTCACAGTGAGGTGGGCAGTCCGGTGACCAGGACCCAGACACTGTCAGGATGTGACATTCACTGTAGTGGCTGTGCGCGCTTTTGGCGTTGTCACCCTGCTGCTGCTCGCCTGTCTGCTCTGCAGCGTAACTTTGGCCTTCCCACTCACTGCCTCATGAGACTTTGCGAGCAGCAGCAAGCGATAGTGGAGTTTCAGCTGCAGCACGCACGGGTCAGTGGCTCTGCACCAGACTTCCCTCCAATTGATCAGAGTTAAAGGATTTCAAGTGGACTCATTACAATTACAGGGCCTCTAAAGAGTCCTGTATTGTTATTTGTCGTCACTACCTTCCCGCGTCAGGAGTGGGTCATTTGCGCGCCTGCTGCCTTCTTTTCATGTCGTAGCCGTTTCTCAGGGTCCCTGTACAGAATGGAACCCTGATTCCCCGTTACCCGTGGTTACCGTGGTAGGCGCAGAAACTGGCATCGAAAGTTGATATAGATGACATCCGCATGCAAAGTAGCCACCACGGGGATGTGCGATTTGCCCGAGGTTCTCTAGATCCAACAAAGTTCCTGCGCAACTATAATGTCAACAGCTACTCTGCGGAACAGAGTTGTGTTTTTTAATATGTCCCAATATTTTGGGGGCTACCCCAATTAAAATATATATATATATATATATAAAAACAGTGTTGGCTACCTCATCCTCCTCCTCCACCACCAAGGTCACCGCCTCCTCAACCTATGGGTCACTTAGTATAAACTAGGTACACATTAGCAGAGGCTTTTGAAGGCCTTTTCTCCATGCATCAGGAGTTGAGCATTTCTCCATGCATCAGGACTGCAAGAAATGCACCGCAGGCCGCAAATGTTTCTTTATTTGTATGTCCCAATATTTTTGGGGCTACCCCAATAAAAAAACAAATAAAAAAAAACAGTGTTGGCTACCACCTCCTCCTCCACCACTGCTTCCACCTACACCGCCACGGTCACCGCCTCCTCAACCTATGGGTCACTTAGTATAAACTAGGTATCCTCCTGACAGCCATGCTTTAGATTTTGCTTTTTGTTCTTCCAAAGCTAAAATCAAAGATTCCATCTAGTGCGATTTTATGGCTCAGCTGTATTTTAAATGTTTATGTTATTTTAAGTGATTTCCCTATCCACATTTGTTTGCAGGGCACTTGTCCTACTCTTACCCCCATTTTACTTGCTTTTGCAGCTCTCTAGCTCTTTCCAGGAGTTTTTTAGAGGCATTTTTGTGGCCAAACGTTCGGGTCACCATTGACTTCAAAGGTTTTCAGGTTCAGGGTCAAGTTCGAGCCCGAGCCAGGACTTTTTTTCAAAGTTCGGCCGAACCTGCCGGATCCTAACATCCAGGTGTCCGCTCAACTCTACTTGTCATCCCTCATGCCCCTGCTAATCTACTAGGCAGTGATATACTGTCTGCCCTTAATGCAAATATCCAGTATAGCCCCACTGGAAAAGTAACATTTTCTGTGCCTTTAGAAGACAAACAACTGATATCCCTCTCAAATGTTCTGACAACTCTCACTATACCCAGCCATGTGCCAGAACCTGCCATTGACTTGTCCTTGTCCTTGTCCTTGCCATTGATTCTCTAAGGGTTACAGGGAAGACAGATACAGGCAGACTCTCTGTGCCCCCAGTCAAAGTGAATCTTTTGCTAGGAGCCACCCCTCCCTTTCAAAGACAATACCCCCTAAGCCATGCACAGGAAGATACTATTTCCCAATCTGTGCAGGAATTACTGCAGGCAGGGGTAATAGTCTAGAGCACCTCCCCTTGTACCACACCATTGTACCCAATTAAGAAAAAGCTAGAGAAAGGGACACATGTGGTCTACAGTATGGTACATGATTTAAGGGCAATTAATGCTGTAACTGAACTCATTGCCCCTAATGGTCCCAACCCACACACCTTCCTTTAAGGTATTTACTGTTATTGACTTGGCAAATGCATTCTTTTCTGTTCCCTTGCATCCAGACAGTCAGTACCTTTTTGCATTTACACATAAACACAAGCAGTACACTTGGACAGTATTGCCCCAGGCAGGGCCGGTGCAAGGATTTTTGGCTACACAGGCGAAGATGAATTTTGCCGCCCCCCCACACACAAATAAGATGTATCTTTAGCGGTGTCTCATATCCAGCCTTTTGAAATCCCCATGTAGTGTATTGTACCCCCCTTTAGTGTGTCTTACACCCCCTTGTATGTCTCTTACAACCCCCATGTGTATCTCCTCCCCCCCCCCCAGCCCCTTTGTGTGTCTTTCTTTCCCACAGCCCTTTTCTGTGGGTCTCTCCCCTCAGCCTGTTTTTTTGTGTGTCCCTCTTCCCCTCAGGCTCCTTTGTGTAACTTTTCCCTCCCAAGCCATATAGACATAGATATATAGCTACACACACACATACAGGCACATAGTCACAGAAATATGCAGGCACACAATCAAACAAACACAGCCATACAGGCACACAGTCATACAATCAACACATACAGGTACACAGACATACAGTCATACAGACACACACACACAGACATGCAGACACTGGCATATAGATAAATAAAAACACAGTTATACAAATACAGAGACATGAAGATGCAGGCATACAGAGACATAACGAACAATGCATACAGAGACATATATACACAGACAGTCACACAAAGATATACAGAACAAGGCATACAGAGACATATGGATACAGTCATACAGCGACATACAGGCATACAGGGACATTCAGAAACACACGGACACAGTCATACAGAGACATGCAGACAGGTATACAGAGCAGGGGCAGATCCAGAACCTAGTCTTGGGTGGTGGGGGGGGGGGGGGGGGGGAGGTGGTAGTGAGTTTTAGTGGGGTAATAGGGGCTCTAATTAAGGAGTTAAGGGCTGTAGTAGGGGGACAGGGGCTGTAGTTGAGAGTTATGGGCTGTAATTGGGGGCTTAGGAAATGTAGTGGGGAATTGGGGCTGTAGTAGGGGGTTAGGGACTGAAGTAGGTTGATGGCTGCAAGTGGGAACAGGGGCTGTAGTGTGGGGGATATGGGCAGCAATTTGGGGGAGAGGGGCTGCAGTGGGGGTAAGGACTGTAGTAAGGGAATAGGGGCTGTACTGGAGATATGGGGTAAAAGGGAGTGGAAGGGATGTGAAGTAAGGGAGTTAGAGGCTGTAGAAGGGAGTATAGGGGCTGTGGTGGGAGCAAAGGGGCAATGTGGTTGGAAATGGGCACTAGAGGGGGGACACAGGGGCAGTAGAGGGGGACACAGGGGCAGTATGGTGTGGGCACAGGCTGTAACGAGGGACACTGAGGCAATAAAGTGGTGTCACAGGGACAGTATGGTAGGGGGTAAATGGGAAGTAGAGGGGGGGACAGGGGCTGTTGAGGCGGGTAGAGGAAGTAGAGGGGGGAGACAGGGGCAGTAGAGGCGTGTGAAAGGGGGGCAGAGGCAGGGGCTGTAGAGGGAAATAGAAGTGCTGTAGAGGGGCACATGGGGCAGTAGAGGGGGCAGGGGCTATTGAGGGGCTGTAAAGGGGGCAGGGGTAGTATGATGGGGCAGGGGCTATAGAGGTGGCAGGGGTAGTATGGTGGGGGCAGGGGCTATAGAGGTGGCAGGGGTAGTATGGTGGGGGCAGGGGGGAGTATGGTGGGGGCAGGGGGAGTATGGTGGGGGGCAGTGGGAGTATGGTGGGGGGCAGGGGGAGTATGGTGGGGGGCAGGGGGAGTATGGTGGGGGCAGGGGCTGAAGAAAGGGGCTGAAAAAAAAAAACGTTTTGATTAAAAAAAAAAAAAAAAATGCTACAAGTTCTTCCCCCACCCCCTCCCAGAGACTTACCTTGGTCCAGGAGGGAGAACCTTACCCCTGGTGGTCGGATGGGATGGGATGGGCTGCACTGGAGGCTGGTGGCTGGAGCTGCAATCAGGACCGCTGGGGAGTCTGGGAGCAGTAGAAGTCCCGCCCCCTTCTGACATCATCAGAGGAGGACGGCTGACTTCACTGCCAGGCTCCTATGTGCTGGCTGCAGGGAGAGAGGTGAGATTAAAAATCCGAGTCTCCAGCCAGAGGCAGGGGATTCGGATTTTTGCGCCCCCCTTCTCTGGCGCCCTAAGGCGGCCGCCTGTGCCGCCTTATGGATGCGCCGGCCCTGGCCCCAGGGCGCACAAAACTCACCCACTATGTACAGCATGGCTTTGGCCCAAACTCTTAAAGTTTGGCCAAGGGCAGATGATGTAATATTATCGCAATATTTTAACAATGACTTACTTTTGTGCTGCAAAGATATGGAAACTTGTAATGTGCAAACTGTTTCCTTGCTGAAATTTCTGGCACAAGCAGGATGCAAAGCTATAAAAGCCAAACCGCAGGCATGTGTTCCAATTGTAGATTATACTAGCTTTAGTGTAACTATAATCTTAATTTTATTAATGACAGGAGGCTTCATATTTGCTTAAGTCTCTCTTTACTAGAACTCCACAGCAGCACATTAACATAGAGAGAAAAACACCAAAGACAAAAACATAAGGCATCTATAAAAGGCTCCTCCTAACCAACCATTTCCCCTTTCACGCTGCGACAAGACATAAGGTACACAAAATGCAATAAACTAATAAAAGGAAGAAACATAACACAACAATGAATGCCATCTGTAAAAGGACTTTGAATAACAGATGTAATCTTGCGCTACATCCAGTGAAACCATCGATTCCATGAAATGTAGTCGAACCATTACCCTGAAACGAGATAAACAGAGTCGAAAACACTGATTAGTGAATGAAAGGTACTGAGAAAACATAAATCCCACGGTACAGTACTGATAGTACAAAAACATAAAACCCCAGTATATAATTACTGACAATACCAATATAACAGACACCTCCCCTAACTTCCCCAGGCAGCACCCTAGACTATCATATCTAGCCCAGGCGACTCAACAACCCGTAGAAAATCAACCAACAATCAATCTAAACAAAGGGAGGGCAAGAAAAACCGGGTGGGAAATATTCGCCTCCTGTCATTAATAAAATTAGGATTATAGTTACACTAAAGCTAGTATAATCTACAATTTTATATCCTGACAGGAGGCTTCATATTTGCTGTTTTAACGCTCCGACAGCAAAACCAAAGAAACATTGTCCGACGGTCTAAAGTAAAACTGGCACAAAATCTCCACACGGGACCGGACCGCCACAGACAAAACGTCCTGAAGAGAAACGCCCACCAAGGAAACTCGGAAGCAGCAGCGCGGGCCGGTAAAGGGCTCGGTATCCAGTCCCAAGCACCAACGACACCATGAAATCCATGCTGAGAGATAACATCTCCTCGTCCCGGGAGCCCAGGAAACCCAGAGAAGGTCCCCGGCCGATAGCGATGACGCCTCGACATACCAGGCACTCCCGAAAGAGACCAAGAGGAGTATACAAGAGGACGATAAGAGAAGAGGATCTTGACAGGAAAGATCCAGAAGCTCCGTAAACCATAGCGGAGCGGAGTCAACAACAATAAAGACACATGTCGACCTCGAACTTGAAGAAATACCCGGGGGATCGAGGCGAACGGAGGAAACACCTATGCTTCCTGAGAAAAAACCATACCTGTCGAGACGCGACCACCGCCGTGCACGCTGGGTCCGGGAGCCAACTAAAGTACGCCCGAATCTGATGGTCGTCCCGGAGGCGAATAGACCCACCGTGAACGAACCCTTTACGACGCTCGAGTACGAGGAAGATGGGTCGAAAGAGTCCCCAGTCGCTGGCATCCTTCCAATGTCTGGAGAACCAATCCGCCGCCAGGTTCGACTCCCACGGCAGATATTCTGTCTGTAAGGCGATGTTGCGCTGGAAGCAGAAGCTGGAAATCCCCTTCGTCACCTCCAGTGTGCGAGACCAAGCGCCCCCCAAGCAGTCGGTATATTGCACCACTGAGACCTTGTCCCTCCGAAGGAGGACGCAGCAGTCCGACAGGTGACTTGCCAGGCTCCGAACTGCCAATGAACCCGCAATCAATCCAGGCAATTGATGTGGAACTCAGATTCCTTGTCCGACCACGGGCCGCCCGAATATTGCCGTGCCATGCGGCCATGCGCAGAAGCCACCAGCGCAGTCCGGCCTTCACGTCCGGGAACAGAGAAATCATCCGGTCCGAAGAAGGTCACTTGCATAGAACAGGGGCCATCAGCCATTGCATTGTCCAGTAGAGTAGTGGGCCCGGGTATATTGCCTGTATCGAGGCCGAGAGGAGGCCCACCACGCGAGCAAACATTTGGAGGGGAAACCGGACTTGCCGTAATAACCTTCTCATCACCTCCTGGGCGGTCGCCATCTGTGTCAAAGGCAGACGGAGAACGCATTCCATCGCATCGACCACGACACCCAAGAACTCCACCGTCTGGGAAGGTTCCAAAGCTGATTTCTTCAGATTAACTACGAATCCCAGGAGCTCCAATAAGGAGATCGCCGGACGCGTTTGATATCTGAGCCTGGAGGGATCTTCGCAGAGGACCAGCAAATCATCCAGAAATAACAGGAAATGGACGCCCTCTGACCAGAATCGGGCGACCACAGGTGTCTGCAGCTTGGTGAAGCACCAAGGGGCTGAGCTGAGGCCGAACGGGAGGCATGTGAATTGGCGAGGGACGCCATTCCAGGAGAAGCGAAGCAACCCGCGACCGCTCTTGTCCATCAGGACGGATAGGTAAGCATCCTTCAGGTCCAGTCACATGAACAAGTCTCCCGGCCTGGGAAGGTCCCGAAGGAGATGAATGCCCTCCAACACGAAGTGGTAGCAGACAACGAAGGTGTTCAATTCCCGAAATTGATCACCGGGCGGAACTCCCCCGACTTCATCTTCACTAGAAAATTGAGCTGAGGAAGCCCCCCAAATCTCTGGATAGCGCCAATGGCGAGCAGAGTCCGAACCTCCGAATCTATCAAGGAACGTTGAACTCTCGCGATGAAGGAGACACTTGGAGGTCCAACCTGCGTCGGTGGGGAGTGGAAGTCCACGACATAACCCCGTACCGTCTAATGGACCCATGCATTTGAAGACACTTCCTGCCACCAGTCTCTGCAGTGAAACAATCTGTCGGTATGCAATAGAGGGGAATTGAAAGTGGCAGGAGTTGTACTCACCCGTAGGAAATCTCGCTCGTCCTCTGGCACGGTCTCCATGACCTCTACCTGCCCTTCGAGTGTAGGGTGGTCTGGGCTGGTATGGTGGAAAAAAGGATGGGCCACGGGATCTGTGGGGGTCCGAAGACCAGCCGGGATAACAGTGAGCGAAACACTTTCTTTATAGAGGACTGTGCTTTATCCAGGGAAGCAAAGAAATTGATGCATTTCTGTAGCTCCTTAATGAAAGGTTCCCTGAACAGTAGGTCTTATTGCCAGGGGGACCAATTCTATGGACCCTAGCTCCGATAGCTTGTTGTCTAAATGGAACAGAGCTGTTTACCTGCATTCGGTGCAGAACCACATCAGCATCGCCTAGAAGACAAATGGGACGTAGCGCCCAATCCCGCATGACGGCCGAGGCAAGGCTCGTACCATCCGTGTAGGCCACGTCCGACAGGGCCAACATCCTGCACAAAGGGGCCCAGCCTATCCAGCTGTTTATCTTGCGCTGAGTGGAGGCGACGCCCGACCTCTTTCGTGGGGCCCGACCTGTACGATTCAAGTACAAGGCCACCAGGGGTCAAAATCCAGGTCCCCCGCCACCTTGTCCGGCAGGACGGCCAGGGGCAGTCCGCCCGTAGTTTCTTGCGGGCCTCCCTTTCCAGGGGTCTACTGACCCAGTAGCACACAAATTGTGCTAAGTGGTCGGGCCGTGACCATTTTGAGGACCTGGGGTGCCAGATAGAGCGAGGGTCAGACAGAGGTTCACGTGTAGTATCTAGAAAGGTGTCGTCTCCCGGCACCACCGTGGGGGCCTCTGTTCCCGGCGCGTCTCCATCCTCCTAGTGCCAACCCGGGCCAACACTACGGTCCTCGTCCCAATCATCTACTGCCACTGAAGGGGATTGGTCTGCCCGCCACTCATCCAGTACGGCCATGGTAGGGGGGGGGCAAGGAGGCCTCCTCCCCTGCGCCTGATAGACGGCGGCGCGAGGCCGGCGAGGTTGATAACCTCGAACCATGTCGCGTCGCCAGAGCCTTGCCCTACCGCGAGCGTGGTTCAGGGTCTTCGCCCTTCCAATAGCCTATTTGCACACTTGCCTGCTCTCTCCCATGAGAGTCTGACTCAGTCGAGTCGTCTGCCAAGCGGAGGGTTCCACTCGCACCTCTGTCCGGTTGTGATTGAGGGAGGGCCCTAGCCAGGGCTGTCTCCCTAGAGGCGGACCCTGCCACATAATCAATGCCTGCAAACTCTGCTCCTGTGCAGAGGCCTCCATAATGTCCGTGATGATTGTAGGTGATACCTGAGGAGATAGAGAACAGGTATCCCTAGCAGGCAGTAGGGGTTGCACCCCTATAATTGGCAGAGGCAAGTATTAACGCATGCAGGCACAATAACAGGGGTCCAGGAATGGAGCCGTCAGGCCAGGAGCATGCGTAATATGGCACAGACAGCGCAGGCCAAATCATGGGGCACAGACAAAGCAGGCCAATCAAGGGGCACTGACAAAGCAGGCCAATCATAAAGGCACAGACAAGGCTGGCCAGTATACGGGCAGGGGTAGAACCGGCTCAGTGATAAATGGAGGCAGGAAAAGGAAATCCCAATAGGTGACATGCAGGTAAATCCGGATGTAGGGTGTGCAGGGTAGAGATGTACCAGGTCCCCAGGTGAGGCCCAGACCAGTGTGGGAATAATGTCACCAAGCAGGGTACCATGTAGGAAAACATGCAGATGTACTGTATAAACCAATCCTCAATTAGACCAGGCAGCATGCATAGATAAAGCAGAATAGGCACATAATCCATGTACTGAGTGTGACTGCAGTTAGTATAGTTTCAAACAACATGTATCCTACGGCTACATACATAGAGACAGGGAAAACATAAAATAAGATATATAACCTGGTATAGCAGAATATATTGGCTACACAGTAGACTGTGTTTGGGTGCAACAAGGAACAACTAACCGATAGTGCTACCCGTAAGATGTAGCAACACTTCTAATCCCTGCAGAAAGAAAAAACTCCCAACAACATCCACAACTAATACTGTAAAACCAGGGATGTGGACGGAGAAATAGAGCCACAAAAGAAAAAAGGAGGCCCTGTGCCTTTAAGTGCAGGGTGCACACGCGACATGAACAGCAGGGAGCCGCGCACCCCCGCACCTTTCTGTCACGGGGGAAGGGCGCACAGACAGCTGTAGCTAAGCAGCAACCACGAGGCCCCTGATCCCTCCCCGCGCCGCTCGTGAAGAGAAAGCCGAGCAGGAACGCGGGAGGGACAGGGGGACAAGAAGAGGATCCCCGCCCGCCGTCTTCCGAATCAAAATCAAAATGCGGGGCCGCCGGAGTCTTACAAAACCAAATAACTGCAATGACAAACAAAGCATAAACCCCCAAGGATATAGTAATAAAATACACACAGCCACCCATATAAAACAGGAGGCAGTGGTACTTTGACCTGTACTGTCTGCGGAGCAGCAAAGAAAGAGGAAATGGTTGGTTAGGAGGAGCCTTTTATAGATGCCTTATGTTTTTGTCTTTGGTGTTTTTCTCTCTGTTAATGTGCTGCTGTGGAGTTCTAGTAAAGAGAGACTTAAGCAAATATGAAGCCTCCTGTCATGATATAAAATTGTTATTTTCTTAGGACACTGTATTTCCCATGCCAAAAAGCATCTCATGGAAAGTAGGAATACTGCAGTTCAAAATATTACCCAGTGACCATAAACACACCGCATGACATCAACAGCATTCTGTCACAAGTTTAACCAAAACACATACATACAGCAATGCATCTCAGAATGCAATGTGCCTTGCTTATGCCACCTAATGATACACTGAAAAGGTGTATGGTGTTAAATCCATCTACATTGCTTCCCTTGGATTTAAAAGAGGGGAATGGAGATGGTTCTGGTACTTCTGACCTTTTTGTAAATTAACTTTCACCAGATGAGTTAGCTGAAGCCCAGGTACCCCATGATTGTGCACCACTAATGGCACAAGAGACAGCAGGTTTTTCACATGTAATTGATTCTCCATTATCTAATGCAGATTTTGAGTTTTTTGTAGATGGTTCCAGATATGCTGATATGAAGGGCAATTTCCACACTGGATATGCTCTAGTCTCTGCACATGAGGTAATAAAAGCTAAACCACTCCCTCCTCACTGCTTTGCACAGGTGGCTGAGCTGAAGGCACTCACTGAAGCGTGCAAACTGGCCTCCGGAAAGACAACTAATATTTACACAGACTCTCGCTGTGCCTTCAGTATAGCCCATGATTGTGGTCCTATATGGCAGGCTCATGGTTTTCTCACCTCAGCAGGTGCTCCAATCAAGAACTCTGAAGCTGTGAGTGCACTTATGGATGCCATTCTGCTACCCACTCAAGTAGGCATCATCAAGGTGTCAGCTCACGTGAAGATCACAGATGAAATTACAAGAGGAAACCACAAAGCAGATGAAGCTACCAAACAAGCAGCAATCCAAGTACATCCTTCTACAGTTAATCCTGCAGGTTGTTCTTACAGATGACTACAATATACTGCTGAGCTTTCAAAGACAGGCAAGCAAGGAAGAACATGACCTCTGGAGGAAACAAGATGCAGAACCTGATGATGACAGAATGTGGAGGAAAGGTAAAAGACTGTGTCTGCCATGAGTGTTGTACCCCATGATGGCCCAGATGGCCCACAGACCTACACATCTATCCAAGATGCGCATGAACAGCATAGTAAACTACTTGTGAATATGTATATGTACATGTGTGTGAGTGTGTGTGTATTTGTGTCTTTTGTTATATTTATATGTATATTGTTTATACTTGAGTATATTGTGTATGTACTTGTGTTTACATGTACATATGCACTACTTGTGTATATGCATATGTACATGTGTGTGAGTGAGTGTATGTGTGCATAGGTCTTCATGCATATCCTGTAACTCTTTGATGGGAATTCATGCATTCTTAATATAAGTAATTGTATTTTTGCGCTCCCCTTCTAGCACCATCTGTTTGCTTGTTCTATTTCTCTCTCTCCCCCCTCACTCTGTGATCTTCACACAAGGTATTTACGACCTTCTGTGAGAATGGTGTCTATTTTCCATAAAACCTGTGTCTTATCTGCACTTATGTCGCTTGTCGCTCTGTTAGTCCAATAAAAAAGGTATTGCAAGATGTGAATTTTATCTATTTTTTACATCTGCATCACTGGACTAATACGGCTACAATCTCTAGAGAGAGAGAGACAATGTTAGCTCTCTCAGTGGTTGCTCGTAGACCTTAGACCTTAGACCTTAGCATACATTTTTCTTTACTGTGTGTAGTGGTTATAGTTGAAAACAAAAGCTGTTATCTCCCAAGCCTTGTGCTGTATTATAATTTACACCAAGGAAATATAGCCAGTAGCTGGTTAACATAAGCTGGGATGCCAGCTCGTGAGCTATGATAGTAAATATCAGAGATCTTTAAACTGACTTCCTAGTTAACTGAATTCAGAATTCAGCCAGAAAATTTGTTTTTTTTTTGTATGTGACAAATTGCCTTTGTTTTAAAATTTTAAATAGATGAGACTATTACAATTCTTTAGTAGAATGCTAATCTACTTGTATTTATATTCCAACATTTGTCTAAACACAGCTCAAAGACACCTTAAATACATTCATGTGTCACAAACTAATTTCTTACAACATTTTGAAAAATGACATCTGTTCTAATGCTTTGCTACTTACGTAAATGCAGTACTTGCAAAGCCACAAGAAGAAACTAATTTCCTTCTAGTGTTTGATTTAAGGGAAACCCTGCCATGATCTGGGTGGGTTTGAACCAATACTACGTAGTGTGCCTGAAATGTCTGTTTATTCACATGACATCAGTTAAAATGCTATTTAAAATTTGCCTTTGATTATGATCTGTGCAGTCAGTCTAGATTGATCCAGCTACCTAATATCACCTGGATCTTATCTGATAATCAACATTTTATAAATCCAAACTGGGCTCTTACTTTTACTCACACTACCTGGGGTAGCTGTAGCAGCTGCCTACCTGCCAACTATTGTCCATTGTAAATCTGTATATTGCTCTGGCCTCCTCTCAGCTGCCATATGTTGATATCCTTGCCCCCTATATGTAGACGATGCCAGGCTTTTTTTTTTTTTTGCATGGAAGAAAAGATAAATATCAAGGCACACCTGAGGTTTCCTCTAAAAGGCAGTCTTTTATTAAGAACAAAAAAGCAGAGACAATGTTTCAGCTCCTCTCTGAGCCTTTATCACGTCTTTATCTAACCTTTATCAAGACTTGACAAAGGCTCAAAGAGAAGCAAAAACTTTGTCTTCATTTTTGTTTCTAATAAAAGACTGCCTTTTAGAAGAAACCTCACTGGTAATACCACATATTGAATATGCTGTGCAATTTTGGGCACCTGTTCTAAAGAAGGATATTATGGCACTAGAAAAAGGGCAGAGACGGGCTACAAAATTTATAAAAGGGAAGGAACATATCAGCTATGAAGAAAGGCTAACAAATGTAAACCTCTTTAGTTTAGAAAAACGTCGCCTGAGAGGGGATATGATTCTGCTGGAGGAGCAGGAGAGCACTGCACAGTGAGCACAGCCTTCTTCCTTCTCCCTCCAGGGTCTGTCCTTGTTTACAGGCAGGAGGCTTCCCCTGCATGCAGGATCCATCTGCTCAGTGGCTGGGCGCTCAGTAACATGGAAGGAACTTAACGAGCAGTAACTTCACTTTCAATTGGGGGGGCACAAAGGGGAGCACAGCCTGCTCTAGGGGGCCATGGCCACCTCTGCCACCTCCCAGTGATGCCACTAGGTTTCTACCCTCCCTGTTGCTTGACTAGTCCATATTCTCTGGCATGTAACTGGGCCTATCATCAGGGACATATTACCCGCGAGGCAAACAAGGCATTTGCCTTGGGCGGCACTTTCCAGGGGGTGGCAAAAAGAGCCGCCCCCAAATGCCCAGGGCAAATGTCTTGTTAGCCTTGCAGCTAACTGACAAGCCAGATGGCCGGGCGGTTGGGCGGGCGGCACTGGCGAGGGAGCACTTTCCCTGAGCGCTCTGCTCAGCTCCCTCACACGCCGCAGAGTGATGCCGGGAGCCGGAATATGACATCATATTCTGGCTCCAGGTGACCGGCATCACTTCTTTCTATTTTATGTGCTTATATCTAATTCCATTATACACCTGAATGATATGTTAGGGAAGTGACAGGTTCATCAAAGTCACTACTGAATACATTACTAAAACTCAAGGAGTGGAACATTAGGGACTTGAACAAATTTATAATAATTTCCAATAGTTTTTCTCCACCAATTCATAAGAAAAATACTGAAGAATCATATTTATTTCCAAACCTACTTCCTCTACTAATTTTTTACACTCTTTATTAACATCTTTAATCTAAAGAATTAAGACAATGATTACAAACTTAACAAAGCAAAATACGAAGCAACAGCCCACACAAAAAACATATACCAACACTCTTATCCCTATCATATAATGATACATTTGAGACACAAGAGTGTCAGTTACCCATTGTTATGGGTACCCATTTGAGAGGTCTGAGAAGAGAAATTAAAGGGACACTATAGTCACTAGAACAACTACATCTTAATGTGTTCCCATCAGGCTTTTTCTCATGTAAACACTGCCTTTTCAGAGAAAAGGCAGTGTTTACAATGCCTCTAGGAACACCTCCAAGTGGCCACTCCTTAGATGGCCACTGGAGGTGCTTCCTAGGTCAGTGCTGCCAAAAAAGCAACGCTGCCATTCAGTGTCCACACGCTCTGCATGGAGATGTTTAATTTTCCTCATAGAAATCCATTGATTCAATGCATCTCTTTGAGAAGGTCCTGATTGGCCAAAACAGCATTTGCCCCCCCCCCCTTCCCCTCCGTCCCGATTTTAGCCAAAAGATTGGCTAAAAATTAGCCCTTTTAATAATGTCACAAAAGGGGGGGGGGGCAGTGATGACGGACCCACGCGGCGCTGGAAATAAGGGGAGTTTTAAAGGGGGGATTTATAGGGGGATTAAGGGGTGGGCAAGCCATCTAAATGGTGAGTTTAACACTATAGGGTCAGGAATACATGTTTGTGTTCCTGACCCTTTTGTGTTCATTTAAGGTTGGAAAGAGTAGAGAAAGTGTCTGGGTTGGAAAAAAGAAGAAAAGACGGGAGTAAGAAAAAGAAAAAAAAAGGGTCTGTGACTTGTCATACCCTTTTGTAGATGATTGTTCCTCTCCAATTTTATTACTTTAATACATGCCCAAAACAGGGAAATCTCTTACAAGGCCAACAAAAGGCCTTGTCTTCTAGCAGAGGACGGAGGCCCAAATCCAGTTTATTCTCCTGCTCCTCACTGATTCAGTCACTGGAAATCCAACTCATATATAACATCACATATAGCTCATCCAGTGATTAACTTCACAAAAACATGAGAAACTGTTCCTCAGGAGATCAACAGCTTCCTGTTCCCTGTTCATATACCTTAGGAGCAAGGGACTCATTTGCTAAAGCACCTCAATGTATTACTGAAAATACCCTACTGACTTGAATAGCTGATAGCCCACTAAAAAAAATTATTTAACGAATACAATACTTTTATAGAATATAAAATATACATATTTTAAAATGGAAACAAATTAAACAGAAAACGATTACAACATTTTTATGTCACAATGGGAAAATCCTATCACTTGCCTTAATGTGTCATTGTCTAATGTCAAAATATTAAGTGCTACATCTGTTCCAGTGCCCTGTTACTGACGTAAATTAGCCAGTGCAAAGCCACAAACTCAAAACATCCTATTTCCTCAACATTCCACTGTATTAAAGAAAGTCTGTCATCTACAACATCACAGTCTTCACAAACGTCTTCAAATAACTCTATCTATAAATTGAGCAAGAAAAAGTTAAGAATAATATTCATAATGAAAAATAAAAAAACACCATGCCTGAGTCCAGCATTGAGTGTAAAGTAGAAGCACATACTTTTTACTCCTGCACATCGCTCACCATCTTCTGTAATCTCTCAGGAAGTCAGATACCATGAAAGGCACTATTTTGCCGGTTTTTGAAATACACGTTGGGATAGAACTTTATTTTTATTATATAAGCTATTTTTTACAGCGTGTAGCAGTTTGATTAACACAATGCAGAAATTGGTGAGTGGAAATGTATACCTGATGAGTAGAAATTACCGTATATACTCGAGTATAAGCCGAGTATATACGGCTTAATTTTACCCCAAAAAACCTGGGAAAACTTATTGTTACAAACTTACAGTGTGTGTATATAATGAATGCAGTGTGTGTGTATGAATGCAGTGTGTGTATATGAGTGCAGTGTGTGTATGAGTGCAGTGTGTGTGTATGAGTGCAGTGTGTGTATGAATGCAGTGTGTGTGTATGAGTGCAGTGTGTGTGAGTGCAGTGTGTGTGAGTGCAGTGTGTGTGTATGAGTGCAGTGTGTATGAGTGCAGTGTGTGTGTGTGTGTGAGTGCACTGTGTGTGTGTTGCAGAGCCTTGGTGGGGGGTGGGCATTTTTATTATTATTTTTAAAAATTATTTTAATATTTTTTTATTATTATTTTTTATTTTTAAATATTATTTTATTATTATTATTATTATTATTATTATTATTTATATATATTTTTTTCGTCCCCCCTCCCTGCTTGATACATGGCAGGGAGGGGGGCTCTCACACCCTGGTGGTTCAGTGGCATTGGCAGTTCAGTGGAGGGGGGCTGGCAAAGTGCACTTACCTTTCCTGCAGCTCCTGTCAGCTCCCTTCTCCTCCGCGCCGGTCCGGTCAGCTACCCTGTCATCTCCCAGTGTAAGTCTCGCGGCCGCACTATGACCCCGCGGCTCTTGCGAGACTTACACTGGTTGCTAACAGGGGAGCTGACCGGACCGGCGTGGAGGAGAAGGTAGCTGACAGGAGCTGCAGGAGAGGTAAGTAAACGCTCTCTGCCAGCCCCCCTCCTACACAGCCCCTTGTCTATTTTATGGCAATGTGAATTGCCATAATACAGACATTGACTCGAGTATAAGTCGAGTTGGGGTTTTTCAGCACAATAAATGTGCTGTAAAACTCGACTTATACTTGAGTATATACGGTAATTACTGGTGAGCAGGGCCAGTGCAAGCATTTTTGACGCCCCCTTTGCTTCACCCAATCATGCAGACTAACACACACGCTGACTCACACACTGACCATGCCAACAGACACACATGCACTAACCCATGTAGACTGACACACTGACCCATATGCACGCACTGATCCTTGCAGACACACATACAGGCACACCCATATAGATGCACTGACCCATGCAGACAAACACACTGGCCCATGAAGACACATAGTGGCCCATGCAGACACAGATTCAGACAGACACACACACTGACCTACACAGACACACACAATGACCCATACAGACACACTGGCCCATACAGACACACACAATGACCCATACAGACTGACATACACAAACATACTGACTGAAACAGACTAACACACATTCTCACATTCACATTTTACCTTCATTGCTATTCCTATGTTCACCTTGCCTGCACCTGGCTGCCCATCACGTCCTTTCTCAGCATATTTCCTGTTATTCTCCCACTCACCTCTCCTCACATACAGGGGAAGGGGCGGGTAAGAGGAATTGAAGCTCCCATGCGCTGCCGACCACCACAATGGATGCTTGGGAGGGCGGCCTGGATCTGAGGGCTGAGGTGTATGCTGCCGGACCAGTATTCTACCGGGCGCTAGTCAGCAACAATGTAAATGCTTCTGAGTGCCCAGTAACATGGCCGGTGGTACGCTCAAAATAATCTAACTTGATGGAGCGGTAGTCATGGCACAAACTATCATAAAACCAGTGCCCCTCCTTAAGCAGCACCCTGGGCGGCCACCAAGTAAGCCCTGCTGGTAAACATTCTATGGCTTGCAGTGGCAAGTAACACCTAAGGCCAGGCTAGCATTCTCTGGGTGTAGGAATAGCCCAAGATCAAGAACAAGATGCATGCTACCCTTGCTAACCAAACTTCCACCCATTTGGTCACAACTATAAACTGCACCTCGTAAATTCATAAAAACATAAAGAACGTTTCTTCGCCTCCAATTCATTTTCACTTTTCTACACAGTGTTATTCACCTAACTCTAAATTTAGTCATTGAAATCTGAACTTCACAATTAATGCTGAAATAGCCAACCAGTGGCCATGGCTAATATATTCTCTATATCAAATATTCTTGCCTTAAAAATCAGTTGTTTAATGAACTGCAATCCACCTTGACAGTTAATAAGAGCTCTGCTCTTACAACTCTTGTGTCCTTCTTCCCATATTCTCTCCTTCAAGGGTGGACTGACCTATCAGATATATTGGTTATGTATTTGCCTTTAATATGCAAACGATCTGGAGATACCAACAATTACTTAAAGGAAACTTCACATCCCCATGTGAAATCATTGCAGTCGCTTTGAACATTTTCCTTCACAAATTAACGGTTTGATTCTAATGTCTGTTTATTTGTTTGTATAAATATGACTTCACTTCACCCAATAAATATGAATGGCCTTGGTGTCCTGCAAGCAGTGATGTATTCACTATGAGGCATTTGCCGTGGGAGGCACTTTCCAGGGGGAGGCAAAAAAAAAAGCGCCCTTAAACAACCCTGGTGGATGCCTTGTTAGCCTCGTTTCCTGCGGGGCCCAAAAGCTGGCCGGCTGGCCAAATTTGGGATCTTCCCGAGGTGGGTGGCAGCTTCTTTTATGGTCAGGCAGCGAGGGAGTGCTCTAGTCTGAGCTTAGTGATGCCGGGAGCCGGAATATGACGTCAGTCCGGCTCCTTGCATCACTAAGTGGCTCGCGAGGGAGATGAGCAGGAAGATCAGTGCTCCCTCGCTGCCTACTCTGCCAGTTTGCCCCCTGTCTGCCTGCATGCACACCTGTTCAGCAGCCCCACTGGACCCCACGAAAGGAATCCACTCCAGCTCTCCCAGGGAGGCTGGGTGGGTTCAAATAAAAAAAATATATATATATTATTATTTGTGAGTGTTGGGGGAAATGTGTATGAGTGTGTGTGTGTGTCTGTCAGTTAATGTGTGTGTATGTCTGTCAGTGTGTGTCTGTAACTGAGTGTGTGTGTGTGTGTCTGTCAGTGTGTGTTTGTGAATGGTTGTGTGTGTGTCTGTGAATGAGTGAGTGAGTGAGTGAGTGTATGTGTCTGTCAGTGAGTGTGTGTGTGTGTGTGTGTTTGTGTGTCTGTCAGTGAGTCGGTGTGTGTGTGTGTGTGTGTCAGTGAGTGTATGTGTCTGTCAGTGAGTCTGTGTCTGTCAGTGAGTGTGTGTGACTGTCAGTGTGTGTCTATGTATGTCTGTGAGTGTATGTGTCTGTAAATGAGTGTGTCTTTCAGTGAGTGTGTGTGTCCATCAGAGAGTGTGTGCATAATAGTGTGTGTCTGTCAGTGAGTGTGTGCATCTGTCAGTGTGCATCTGCGTAAAGGTTTGTATCTGTCAGTGTGTCAAATCAATGAGAGTGTTTATATCATTGTATATCAGTGTATCTGAGAGTGTGTGACTGTCAGTGAGTGTGTGTGTCTGTCAGTGAAAGTGTGTGTTAGCTAAACAGTGTGTGTGGCAATGACTGTGTCTTTCAGTGAGTGTATGTCACTGCATGCATCCGTAAGGGAGTGTCTGTCAGCCAAAGTATGTGCGGACATGACAGGAAGGGTGGGGCAAATGTAAATTAGGAGGAGGCCCGAGTTTTGTCATGAATTCAAAATACACCACTGCCTGGAAGCAGAGCCGGTGCAAGGATTTCTGCCGCAATAGCAGAAATCCTTGCAAATACAATCTCACAGAGGTTTATTCACTAAACTCTGAATTGCAGTGAGTTGAAAACCATATTGCAAAGTTTAAGCAAAAACAGCTGAACTGTGACTGTATCCAAATTGGAGAATTCTTCTAGATCAGTTATTTTTGCCAAAATTTTGCGATATGGTTTCCAGTTAGGTCGGCCTAATACACACATACTGCTTCATGCGTACATCCAAAAACACGTACTGCCTAATACATGCATCCATACACACATACTGCTTGATGCGTACATCCATACACTTTGTGGGATTTAGGTTGCCCGCATCTTAATTATGTAGCTATTATGTAAGACTTGGCAGCTACCACGTCCTCCCAGCCAGGGCTCCTCTCTTTCAGTACTCTGTGCTGGATAGATAAAAGGTGCCCTCATATCCCTTTTTTTTTTCTCTTTTTACATGCTGAGCGCTCCTGACATATATGAAATCGTTGAGAGATGAAACAGTATTCTGGCCAGGTGTGCTGCTTGTAGGAGTAGGGAGAGAGAAAAAAATCAGATGGACTGTGTATGTCTTCAGGTGTGTTCATGTGTCCTCGACAGTGCATGCGTCAGTGTGTGTATCTTTGTGTCTATGTGTCTATGTGTCAAGGTGTATATGAATGTGTGTGTATGTGTCAGTGTGTTTATATTTGTGTATCAGTTTGTTAATATGTATGTATATATGTGCAAGTATCTGTGTATGTGCATACATCTCTGCAATCAAAAACACATGCAAACACAAACATTATATACAAACACACCCCTGAATTCAAACTCGAAGATTATATACAAACATACCCCTTCACTCAAACACAATATTACAAACAAATGTACATCTGCATTTAAAAGACAACACTACACCCAAACACAACCCTGCACGCAAATGCAAACATAACATACAAACACATCTCCGTATTAAAATGCAAAAATTATATACACTTGCCTAACTCTTCACACAAAATCACACCTGCATTTAAGAGCCAACACTACATGCAAACACACCGCTGCATTCAAACGCAAACACTACACTCAAGTATACCTCTGCATTCCAATTGCAGCAGTATATACAAATATGCAAGGTAAGTAAAATAATGTGGTGGTGGGCCACAAACACAATAATACAGTATTAAAAAATACATTACATTGTGTTGTGTGGGTTTTAATATATTTTGTATGCTGTGTTTATACTCTATTTTATTACTTCTTTCTAGGTCTGTTATTTTACACCCCTTTTTCCACTATTTAGGGCATATGACCCCTTTTTAGGAGTTTTGATATATATTTTTTTATTAGTATCCTTCTTATTCTGTAGATTTGTTTACAGATACCCTTCGATAGCAACCTGGTTGCAGTAGTTTGTACAGCATTGCACGTTTCGTTGCTATTCTGGGTATCATCTGGATCTATTCAATGTATTTATATTTTCCTTGGAGGAGATCCGTTCTGTCTATTTATATTTTATTTATTAAATGTACCACTATATTTTGAACATTTTTGCATTGAGATATAGTTATTTATCATTATTTTTTGGTGCGCACACACTCATTTATTTATACAATACACTCCAACATGCACACACATGCTCCATACAAAAATATACCTAGGTTCAAATGCACAAACACTGGTCACAAAAACAACCATGCAAGGATGGGCAAATGGTAGAACTCCCGCGGGAATGGCATTTTAGGAGTTGTACAACAGATGGGGATCTACCGTTTTGCCAATCTTGAGCTTAATGGGGGGCCTTAAAAAAAAATCTTGTGTAAAAAAAAAATCTAATGCACCAGGGTCCTCCCTACATTAGTTCTGCCATTGATCTTGTACATTTGTTCCGCCACTGATCTTGGGAAGTTACACACATGGACCTCCTGGCAGCTGCCTCCCAAATGTCTCCCCATTTGTCACTGTCTAATTCCTCTCCTAAATCCTGCACCCATTGTAATATGTACCTTATTGGTCCCAGACTGTGGAGCGTGAGCAGATGTAATTGTATATTGTGGGAATAATGCAATTTTTATACAAGCCCTGAAGGCAAAGTTGTTCAAATTGAGTAAGAGGTTTCCCAATGGTACCCTTCATTGCATTTGCAAAAACCCTAGTGGGTGCCTCCTTTAAAACTAAAAATCAAACAACAGAAATAGTGTCCCATTAGTGCATATATCATTGGAGACCTGACTCCTCTAGGTCCCCAAATATCCTGTGAGTGCATCCCTAGGGGAAAAAAAATCTAAAAGTTTGTTCGTATTTCTATACAGAGAGCCCTGTGGATCTTGTATTTCTCTTTCTAGATACATTCAACAGCAGCACATCAATCCATACATATTTCATATACTGATTTTAGGTAATGATTCTGTGCTGAATGTTAGTTACCTACAACTGCAAGTATTATATTAAATGGCAAATTGTGTCTAACAGTTGCTGCCTTTTTCATTTAATGTAGCATTTCGAACATATTGTCACAAAGTTTTCTTTACTTACAGAGATATCTGATTTATATGAAGATTCAAACAGTCTTTATATATTTAGAATTAAATGAAGAGTTGTTCAACTGATTACTTCACTGACAATATCCACTGTTATTGAGATTTATTTTGTCTTTTCTGGTATCAGGCCCTGGTCTGATTTATTATCCAATTTATTAAATTGTGGTTTTTTTTTTTTTGTACATTTAAAACCACTTGACCAGACCTCTAGCTTCAAAATATTTTTTTATATGACCCTGAAAGCTGTGTTAAATTGCAGGAAATCAACTTTACCTTCTTAACTGATTGGTAGCGTATGAATCTGGTTACATTAATTTATTTAATTTCTGGAGCACATTCCACTGTGTCATACAATCACTTTTTTTGCTATTTTTTTTTTTTTTGTAGTACTGCTTTGTATGATTTTTTTTTCTATTGGTAATTATTTGCTAAAAACAGAAAAGAAAAGTATTTACAATGTCCACATTTTTCTAATCCTTGTTTACTAACACCCTTATCTCTGATTTCAGTGAACTGGCACTTTCTCTCTTTGTCTTAATAAAATATATGTATTCCATATGTTGGGGCTTAGTTTGTTCTCTTTCTACCCCAAGTACAATAAATTGTTGACTGGTGCTAGCAGTGTAGAATATGGTCCAGCATCACAGCTACAGTTTTCAGTACAGAAGGTTGCTGGATCCAAATTTAAATATCATTAGTTTTAAAAATAAGTTTAATAAAGATAAAAGCTGTATGTTTGGCTCAGTACAACAATTCTTCTGGAAATTCACCACTGATGTGACATTTTCCATGAGATGTTCCACAGACACCAGGACAGCATGTCTTATTCTAGATATATTGTGCTTGTTATATTATTTGCCTGAGATACATACCATCTGACTTTTTTTTACTATTAGTGATATTTTCAGACATTATTAAATGTACTATAAAATGGATTAAACTAAAGATTGAAGAGAACAAAAATATTTAGCATTATCTGCTCTCAAATTAATAGTTACCTAGAAAAATTAAAATGAGATAACGTGCTAGAATTAGAAAATGTTGAAAACTATGAATATTAAGTAAATATTTACAGATATGTATATATGCACTTGAATTATTTAATTAATTTCTGGTTTGATATTCTTTTTAATAAATTCCTAATAAGATATATTTAATCTATAAACCATCACCAAAGATTGTAATAAAATGGTAATAATAAAATTATACTCATCCAATATATCAAGTAATCAGGCTCCCTTAGATCACTTCCCAGTCAAGGATCTTAAAACAACCAAAGTATGTTCAAATAAAAATGGGAAACAACTGATAATCTAAAAATAAAAAAATACACAAAACATTCCGTAAATCTGTATAACAGAAAAATGTGCGCTATAATTAGATGCACTCACAAGAATGTAGTAAAAGCAGGCATTTATAAGTTGCCTCCCCATCTGTAGTCCTGTATCTCAGTAGTGAACATCTAAGGAAGTAGATAACCATCTGGGGAGGCACCTTGTGAATGCCTGCTTTTACTATATTCTTGTGAGTGCATCTAATTATAGCGCACGTTTTTCTGTTATACAGATTTACACTATGTTTTGTGTATTTTTTTATTTTTAGATTATCAGCTGTTTCCCATTTTTCTGTGTACATACAAAGATATTTTTAATACCTCAAGCAGAGAATACCATAAAAAAGCTTTCCCTAATGAGCATTGGTAGGGAAGGACACAAAATAACCAAGAATTCTGTAAACTTAACCTAAACCCTTCTAGAGTCCTCAATAGAGAGTGCTGGGTATTAGACATGGGTGCTGCCAAAATTTTTGTTTTGTCCAAATGCATTTGGACAAAAAAAAATTGTTTTTTCCAAACCAAATTTTGTCCATTGACCCATTCATTTTTGGATGAAATTGAGACATTATTTTTGTTTAAAAAATTGAATTCGGTTGAATGGAATTGTACCGAATTAACATTTCAGAATAAGTTGAAAAGGGTTATTCACTAAAATCCGAATGGCCCCGAACTGAATGGCACAAAACTATTTGCTATTCCACAAGGCCAATCTGACTTCAAAATTCAGCCATTGTTCACTATTCATTCAACTATTTATGGATTTTGCAGATATAGTTCTGAATGAGCCTAAATGGCAGCCGAATGACAGCAGGACAGAACACTTAAAATAATCAATCCGATTTTAAACATGCACTGACATTTTTTTTTTTACAAAATCCGGACATTGTTTTTGTTTTGGAAATTCCTTTTGGACGAATGGAATTGCACTGAATGAACATTTCAGAATAAGTCAAACAGAGTTATTCACTAAAGTGCGAATGGCCCCCAACCCGAATGGACTAAAAACATTCACTGTTTAACAGGGCCAATCAGACTTCAAAATCCAGATATTTTTCACTATTCATTCAACAATTTCCACATTTTGCAGATATGTCTCTGAATGAGCCTGAATGGCGACCGAAAGGCAGCTGGGCTGAACACATAAAATAACAACAAATTTTAAACAAATTTGATTATTTAAAGGATCACTATAGGATCAGGAACACAAACATGTATTCCTGACCTTATAGTGTTTAAACCACCATCTAGCCCCCCTCATGCCTCCATAAATATAGCAAAATCTTACTGTATTCAAGCCAGAAGCTGTAAATCTGCAAGCAGTCTGCTGACATCAGCAGAAATGGTAGTCTGATCCAATCACAATGCTTCCCCATAGGATTGGCTGAGACTGACAAGGAGGCAGATCAGGGGCAGAGCCAGCATGATTCAAACACAGCCCTGGCCAATCAGCATCTCCTCATAGAGATTAATTGAATCAATGAATCTCTACGAGGAAAGTTCAGTGTCTGCATGCATAGGGAGGAGATACTGAATGTTTGGATGCATTTTAGGCAGCCATAACCGAGGAAGGATCTCTAACAGCCATCCGAGGAGTGGCCAGTGAAGTTATAACTAGGCTGTAATGTAAACACTGCATTTTTTCTGAAAATACAGTGTTTACAGCAAAAAGCCTGAAGGTAATGATTCTACTCACCAGAACAAATTCAATAAGCTGTAGTTGTTCTGGTGACTATAGTGTGCCTTTAATGCTATTCTGATCTCTTAGGCCCAATGACATGCGACATTGATTAACAGGATGGAAACATCAGCTCATAAAAAATATCAGTTAAAAAGATCTATACAGATCACCAGACATAACTGGAAAAAAATATATCAAGGCTAGCGTCAGCAGGAAAGCTATTTAACCCCTTAAGGACCAAACTTCTGGAATAAAAGGGAATCATGACATGTCACACATGTCATGTGTCCTTACGGGGTTAAACAGTCTGACAGCTATTCAGGCCAGCCATTCACCAGGCCATCTAGGCCAGTCATCCATGCAGTCCAGCCACCAAGCATGCCATCTAGACTCACCAGACCAGCCAACAATCTAGACCAGCTAGCCACCAAGCAGCCAGCCAGCCACCACATATTATTTCATTCTTTAGGTTAATGGACACAATTGAGAAAGGCAGTGGCCAGTAGCCAGCATTTAGGAGATGTATAGCAAAGCAGGGAAGCCCAGGATCTTGATGTCTTCGATTTCTGGGAGGAAAAATATGCCCAGAGTTTTGGTTCAGACGAGAATGCAGCAATGTTCACAAAATTGTACCAGTTTTATCAATATATTTTGTTGGTCCAGAAAAAAACACCTGTTAATGATATTGGAGGTAACAATCACACTGTAGACGTGGTGAAGAAACGGTATGTGCCCTCATATTCCTTAAAAATTATTTTCTTTCCTCCATGTACTTTCCCCACCCCCTCCTTTATGTGCCTCCCCTACACCCACCTCCATGAGCAACTAGGCTTTAAAAGTATTTGTGGTCCTCCATGTGCTTTTGCAACCCACTCCAACCATCACCACCATGGGCAGCAAAGCTTTAAAATTTGTTTTTGTTTCTCCATGTGCTTTTGCTATCCACCCGACTACCACCATTAACATTAGACATTGAAAAAATACTTTTTTTTCCTCCGTGCACTTTCCCTACCCAGCACCACATCACCCCCACCATGTCCAGCTAGACTTTAAAAGTATTTTTAAAGCCTATATGCCAATGGTGGTGATGAGGTTCAGCTGGGAGTAGCAAAAGCACAAGGAAGTAAAAAAGATATATATTATTTTTCCTCTGTGCGCTTTCCCTACCCACCACAACAACCATGTGCAACTAGACTTTATCCTCCATATACTTTTGTTATCTGTCACACCACTCCATGTAATGCTAAGCCTAAAATGTGTCATGCATTAATTAGTGTATTAATAATGTCAATCAATATACTTTAGAAGTATATGTATAGTTATTCATCAATTATACATGACATTGCAGTTACTCCTATATCAAGAGGATAGGGAAGAGGAAGGTCAGGAAGGCAGCAGCCACCTGAAGGCAGACAGGAAGTGGTCCTATGCAAGAACTAGACCTTCTGCCTTATGAAGAGGAGCTATGGCAGTTCCTGGGACAAGACAACTAACACTGATGCACCTGATAAGTTGTTAAATTGATATCTGTTAGTCAATGTACATAATCATATCAGTTTACATGTTAACACCCTGCAATGTATGTTTACTATACCATCAGTGCAAGCCCAAGAAGATGAAAGTCAATCCACATGATATGTACAAGATGTCATCTCTCCTGAATGTAGGGCAGCAGGTCAACTTCCTGTCACCCCTCATAAGTATTTGCATAGCATTGTTATCAATCTCCCTATAACTATTTATAGTATAGGTGTATATATACATGCACACACACTTGTATGTGGCTTTACTGTACATGACGTAAATGTATCATATGTATTTCAGACCATCCGCAACTCGTCATTTTTTCACCACGTCCAAATGATGAGGTTTCCCACCAACAGCAGGCCACTGATGTCAAGGAACAAGAATCCAAACAAACTGATACATATTTTATGTAACAGGAGATGTGGGAGGAGGTATAATGCATTAGCAGCTATGATGTAACAATCATAGTATGCACATGTCATAAAACTGGTATGTCAAATAGAAAACTTCCCAGATTAAGTAAATTGTGGATTAGCCATATGCTACTTCAATAACATGTTGTATATAATCTCAATATTTAAAACTATATATGCAACTAAGTTATTGCAATAGATCTGTAATAGTACTAGTTTAGGAATGTGTAATTTCTACACTTTAGCCATTAATTTTATTAGTTTAAATGTACTTAGGCATAATAATAATAATAACAACATGACTACATATATCCTCTTTACAAGTTTTAATAATGTTACAGTTGTAGAGATAACTAGGTTACAAAATGCCATCTTTGACATCATTTAATTTAATTTTGGACAATGTCAAAATAGCTTTGCAAACACATGACACGTGCTATCAATATTCTTTCTCTATTTTTCCATATAGGATCTGATAGTACACTTCCATTGGAGTAAAAGGAGGTGGATACCATCACACTTACGGCAGTGGATCCTGGAGGATGCATGGGAGAGAAGATTACACCAGTGGCCAATGACACATCACGTCTTCCTCCACAGATGGTTGCACTGTATGAGACTCCACAGGCTCACCAAGCCCAACTGGAGAGGTCCATAGAGCAGGATAGGGAGAGACTACTGAGGTAAGCACCATATCAAATATTTTGCGTGAGGTCAATTCACAGCATCAATAGTCTCCTTAGAAAGTCATCTGCAGAACTTTATAGAAATGAGGGAGGAAGAGTACATTTTAATGTACACCCAAGCTGCCCACAATTTTGGCATGACCATTAATACTATGAATCACCTAATTCAGGAACAACGTGCACAGTTTCTTCACAGAAGGGAAAATGATGATGAATAGACATCTTCGGGTAGAATGCACTCATATTTTTATTCCTCATTGTCAAATAAAATGGAAAACAATTGACGCTGTCCATAGGTCTTTATATTCTCCTATGTTTCTTCTAATTGTCCCTGTACTTCACCCCAAAATATAATGCTGCATTCGCCTCTGGATTACCTTAAACATTACCCTCCCAGGCCTCCACCTGACAACTTTGGCTGCCTCTGTTTGCTTGCCTTTTCCCACTTGCACTGAATTTTTTTTATATTTATATTTAACATCTTAACCCCTTCAGGACGGAGTCAATTGTACACGTTCTGATCAAAACAAAATGTAAACATAAAGTGGAATGTGCGCTATATGTCTGTTTAACCATAATTCACCTCTTTTCATGTTAAGTGCACCCACACTTATATATAATTTTGTTCAGGAGAAACAGGGTTTTCTTTTCACATCAACTGTTTATATATATAACAATTTATAAAATTAGATTTATAAATCTAAAAAAGTGTCAAATATATACGTTTTGTTTTCATTTGGTTAGTTTTGCGTGGCATTTTAACTGTGAATGTCATAATATTGTTAGCTTTTACTGCAATAAAATACACACATTTGTATTCAGTGATGTCTCACGAGTACAACAGTAGCCCCATGAACAGGTTTTATGGTGTTTTGGAAAGTTTATATACCCAGCTGATGAATAATCAAGCCAAGGTGAAGCACAGCAATAGACAATGTCCAGCCCCCGGTGCTGCAGACAAGCCAGAATGAACAGGACTAGAATAATTCCAAGTACTAGCAGGCCCAGGACAGCAAAGTACTCAGGTTCAAATCCCCTGTTGGGTACTTATGGGGTGACCACACCTGGCCATCTGTATGGTACGGTGAGAACTGGGACCATACCCCCCCTTTAAGAACGCCCTCCCGGCGTACTTAGTACTCCTCATTGGTTTCACTATCCGTATCAAGAAAGTCCCCACTGTTGAGTCCCTTTTCAGCATTGGGGCTACTTAGTACCAGCTTCTGGTACAGCTGGAGAGCAGTCAATGTCTTCTATACTCTGGGTGCAGGTGGTAAGTACTTCTTGTACCTCAGCAAGAGCGGAGTTCGCGGCTAGCAATGCCTTTTCAAACATTTGTAAATCCTTTATGCAGACTTTAGTACCATTGGAGGCGTAGATACAATCCACAGGTAGGTCTTCCTTGGGCTGGTAGGAACTAGTGATGGTATTACTGGAAGTATCTTCAGGATTTGAGGCAGATGACTGTGGAGCAGGAGATTAATATTTTCACAGGGAGGTCAAGCACAGGCAGGCATGACGGTATCTTTGAAACTTTTCAGGCTGGCATGCAGAGATCAGAGGACGAAGTATGGTAGTAGTCAGTCGGAGAGCTGGAGGCCTAGGTGGGCAAACAGGACAATGAGAGATGAAGTGTCCCCTTTGTCCACAATAAAAACAGAAGCCATGACTTCTCCTCCGGTCTCTTTCTTCATGCGTCACTCTGAATTGGACGAGTCCTATTTCCATAGGTTCCTCAGGGTCGAAAGGAATATTGTTTACCGCTGGAGTCTTCCTAGGAAGCGGATCATAATGAAGCAATAAGGAGGTGTGTTGTTGGTACTTGGTCTCCCTGTTTCTGGGAATCTGGGATCCTATGGGAAATGAAGCAGGCCTTGGCATAGTGGTTTTGTTAGAGGTCTTGCATTGCGAGTCCATAGCAGTCATAAAGGATTCCCAACTGTCAAGGACAGAACAGATCATGTTTTGATCTATCCAGACAGCAGGTTGATAGCTGCTCAGACCATTATAAAGTCAGAGGCTTCAAGGCAAATATTAATTAGCAGTCCACCTTAAAATACATGAAGGATGTGCAGCTACAGTCAAATTTCTCAGGCATAATGATGACCGGCTCAGGATAAGCAGGTTTTGGGGTTAGGCATACTGTGCCCTTAAGAATCATGACTTCTTGCTGCAACTCCAAAACAGTCTGGGCCAGGCTGGGCACTTTCTGGGTAAGCTGCTTGCATATTTCTGTGGACTCCATGATGATCAAGTCTTTTGTGAGGAATCTTACCTGAGATGGGTGTCTGTAGAGCAGTTATGCTCACCCTTGCAGATAGACAGTCCAAGGTGACCTGGTAAGAAGCCACCTGGACTGTGAATCTGTGCACAGAAGGTGATTCCAATGCAGTGCCGACAAGGAAAGAAACAGCAGGATAGTCGAGGGATAGCCAAAGTCAAAGGATGCCAGAGGTCAGGATAAACTAAATGTAGCCAAAGTCAAGGGATGCCAGAGGTCAGAATAAACGAAGACAGAAGCCGGGTCAATATAGAATACAGGTTCAAGAGACTAGAACACAGGAACTGAACACATACACCAGGATCAAAGATTTGATAATGTTCCCAGGGCGAGGCGAGACAAGCCAGGATGAACAGGACTAGAATAATTCCAAGGGCTAGGAACTGCTGTGGCTCAAAGGTAGATCACAGGCCCAGGACAGCAAAATATTTAGGTTTAAATCCTCTGTTGGGTACATATGGGGCGGTCAGGGAAGTGAGGCATGGGGGGCAGCCTATAGATCAGGGAAGTGAGGCATGGGAGGCAGCCTATAGATCAGGGAAGTGAGGCATGGGGGCAGCCTATAGATCAGGGAAGTGAGGGAGGGGGGTAACAGCCTATATATCAGGTAAGTGAGGGATGGGGGAGAGACAGCCTATAGATCAGGTAAGTGAGGGATCGGGGTGGGAGAGACAGCCTACAGATCAGGTAAGTGAGGGATGGGGGTTTAGCATACAGATCTGGTAAGTGATAGATGAGGGGGTGACAGCCTATAGTGATGTAAGTGAGGGATAGGGGAGGCAGCCTATAGATCAGATAAGTGAGGGATGGGGGAGACAGCCTACAGGAAGGGTCAGCAAGGAGCAGGAGGGTAAAGTAAGAGAAGGAGAATGAGCAGAAATGAGCAGGAAGGCACATCAAGGAGCAGAAAGGTGCAGCAAGGAACTGGAAGGGACAGCAAGGAGAAGGGAGGGTCAGCAAGGAGCAGGAAGGGTCAGCAAGGAGAATGAAGGGTCAGCAAGGAGCTGGAAGGTAAAGCAGCACAAACGTAAAGTAGAAGGAGCAGAAAGGGTCAGCAAGGAGCTTGAAAGAGCAGGAAGGGACAGAAGGAGTACAAAGGTAAAGTAGGAAAAGGAACAGAAATGAGCAGGAAGGGACATCAAGGAGCAGAAAGGGTCAGCAATGAGCTGGAAGGGGCAGAAGGAGCACAAATGTAAAGTAGGAGAAGGAGCAGAAATTAGCAGGGAGGGTCAGCAAGGAGCAGGAAGGGTTTGCAAGGAGCAGGAAGGGGCAGCAAGAAGAAGGAAGGGTCTGCAAAGGGCCGCAAGGAGCAGGAAGGGTCTGCAAGGAGAAGGAAGGGTTTGCAAAGAGCAGAAAGGGTCAGCAAGGAGCTTGAAAGGGCAGGAAGGGACAGAAGGAGTACAAAGGTAAAGTAGGAAAAGGAACAGAAATGAGCAGGAAGGGACATCAAGGAGCAGAAAGGGGCAGCAATGAGCTGGAAGGGGCAGAAGGAGCACAATGTAAAGTAGGAGAAGGAGCAGAAATTAGCAGGGAGGGTCAGCAAGGAGCAGGAAGGGTATGCAAGGAGCGGGAAGGGGCAGCAAGAAGAAGGAAGGGTCTGCAAAGGGCCGCAAGGAGCAGGAAGGGTCTGCAAGGAGAAGGAAGGGTTTGCAAAGAGCAGAAAGGGACAGGAGGAGCATAAAGGTAAAGGAGCAGAAATAATTCAGAAGGAGCAAAAAGGTAAAGTAGGAGAAGGAGCATAAAAGGGTAGCAAGGAGCAGAAGGAAACAGCAAGGAGCACACAGGTAAAGTAGGAGAATGAGCAGAAAGGATCTGCAAGGAGCAGAAAGGGATCAGAAGGAGAAAGGAGCAGAAGGGCGCAAAATAATCAGAAAGTAGCAGAAAGGTAAAGGAGCAGAAATAGCTAAGAAGGAGAGAACACAGTGTCAGAAGAAAAAGAAGACTGCGTCAAATGAAGAAGAAAAGAAGATTGGAGCAGGAAGGACAAGTGAAGTGAACCCTCCACTTTATTCTGGACACCACATCATAAGGCTTTGGTACCTGGGCCTGGGCCTGGCAGGGAAACTTTGGACCTTCTCATCTCCCCAGGAAAAAAAAAATCTGTTAATGTGCTCACTTTTATTTTATGAGTGTCAGGAAGCACAGAGTGCCGCTGGGTAGGGGTGTCGCTGATTGGCTAGAGTCAAAGGGACCAAGCATGGTGTCACATCTTGTTCTGCAGAGTTGTCTGGCATTGGCTTCTGGTCACTGATTGGCTAGAGCCAAAGGGACCAAGCATGGTGTCACATCTTGTTCTGCTGAGTTGTCTGGCCTTGGCTTCTGGTATCCAGTACTCTTTATACAATTCTTGTTTAGTTTTTCTTGGTTTTTCTGGTTTTCTATTCTGTGTCTGGTTTTCTTTATGCTGGGTTTTCTGGGTTAATTCCTGTATTCCGTTCCTGGAATTCCCAGTCTCTTGGATTCCTTTAAATGTTTGTTTTATGTTGCCAAACCCGTTCTGATACCAGAGAAACTGACGGAAGCCAAGCACAGAGAGATGGACACAGGTTTCTTCAGGAAGGAAGAGATACTTTATTCGATTCACCGAACGGGACTCAGAGGGACTAATGTCACCAAAATACAACAAGATCTGAGCCCCGGACAATAGTGTAGGTTCCTTATATAGGCATGTAACTCCTCCCATAATAAGCTCCACCCACACATACTCTTACCCAATCAATCGAACAAGAACTAACTTCCTGTTTGACCGCATGGCTTGCCCAGCACAATGGAGGAGGGGAATACTACATCCGGTATTCTCGCACATGCTCCGTACACTACTGATTGTATCTTTGCCACGTGCAACCAACCGTACACTTGCCACGTGGTAATCTCGGCCTACTAAATTTATTTTTACAGAGATTCCACCACATTCCCCCCTTTGATGCCTCTGATATTTTCACAATTCCGGAGGCATCACTTAACCATAGTTTGCATATACCTCAGGTTGCCATGAACCAGACCAGACTCTGCGATTAATGACATGAATCCCTCAACATTCCTCTTCCTGCACTGGTTCTCCCTGATCTAGAGCCTCATATCTATATATGGCCATTATCTGTGCAGCAGCCTTTCTTTCTGCTATATTTTCTATAATGCCCTGCACAGACCTAACTACCAAAGGAACAAGACATGGTAGGAGAAGACACAGCATTATGATTAGCATGACTCCACCTACCAATGCCTTAAGTCCTCCAAACTGCTCATACCAATTACCAAACCAACTACTTGGATTATACCCTTTCCATACCTGAATAGGCACATGCGCTAGTTTAACCATATGGCTAGTAAGCTCAGCTATTGCTTGCCCTTCATCATCTATTTGAAGACAGCAATTGCTTAGGTTAAACTTCCCACATACACCTCCCTCTACTGCCAATAGGTAATCTAAAGCTAATCTATTTTGGTAAACGGCTGTCCTCATCCTAGTATTATGCTTCGCTAGGAGATTGAGCGCTTGTGATGTCTCATTGGTAATTATCTCAACCACTGCCTGTAACCTTATAATATGGTTGAGCATATATATTGGGGTTCTATATCCAAAAGTACCATCCTCTGCCCATGTAGCTGGCCCATAATAATCTATAATACGCTGGGGAGGCCATTCATTATCTTCCCAGGTACCTATCTCTAGGGGTCCCATTTTCTTCCTATGATTCACATCATATACTTTAACTCCCAAAGTCTCTCCTGTTTCAATAGGCAACAAGAAGAAGGATGGTTTGAGCATACCTAACACACATGCCCCTTCCCAGTCCTGTGGTAACTCCGAATAGGCTTTCTTACCACAGATCCAGTACAAATTTGCTGGGGCTTTCCAACTAGATGTGATAGATAGATCAAACCACACGTCCTTTAAATTGGTATAACTTGCAAACGGGTTAGGTGGTTCTGAGACATTTGAAGCCGACCACCAGGTTGTATTCTTTGTATTATCATCATAAGCTTTTTGCCCTAGACAAGTCAATTCTCTTACAGATGTATTAAACATTATTCCTTTCCTTGCTATGCAAACATAACCTATAATGGAGGTCTTTAATCGCCACTCAGATTTACCTCTAACACTCATTTGATAAGCGGCTTGAGAAGATATTATTTGTTCAATTGTCTCAGAACCAGAATACATTACCTCCTTTGCTTCCCAGGGCCATTGGTCTCCCATGTTAGTACCTCCACACACATAGCAGTTGGTCACATTAAGACTACCAGCAATACTCTCAGCTAGATCAATAAACAGGTTTTTAGCATTATGGGGGATCTTATTTTCTACACTCATCTCTTCATAAAAAGAATGAAAAACCTGATGAGTTTGGGATGCTACAGTATCGGTCTCTATCCCTATAAATAATATTGTCCCAGGATCCAAACCCGTCCCATATATCTGGAACCCAAATAAGTTTCCGAACCTATCTATAAATTGTTCAGGATTATTAATAAGTATATGGACTGGGTTACACTCCATAGACTTACAATATGGTTTGGTAGGCAACTTAGTAACAATCATATCCCTATCTACTGTCTGTCCCCAAGTTGCCCACCCCACACAAGACCAATATGGACAATAATTATAATCCCTATCTGGGCATTTTGGATTTACGTACTTGTTTTTACTACTGGGACAAATATACTTATCATTAGACCCATATGTTCTCTCCCACTTAAGATCCCCGCATACATTCCACGGTTTTCTAACACTTGATATCGCCTTACATGCATCAAATAGCAGAACACCCGAAGAATGTACGGTTTCTAATACTGTCTTATTTATTAGGGTCCCCTGTGGGTCTCCATTCCGGAGGGTCAACCAAATTGTACGGGGTTGATACTCTGGATTGAAGCACTTAGGTTCTCCTACTCCTAAATGGCATACACTATAATCTATACCTAAGTATCTACACCTAGATACATATCCTTTACACTCATATTGTGAATGCCAAATAAGGGTCTGGGAAATATGATTACCTGTTTTAGTAGTCTTGATGCAAACCTCACAGCTAGGCGTGTCGGTACCTCTACCTTCCTGAATAATTAAAATCACAAAAATATACATTATCGAGAGCACTTCTTTCGACGTTTTCATCCTCATTCTTCGTCCGTGCGATGGCACCTCAGCTTCCAGGGTGTAAGGGCTGCAAGGAATGGAGTTCTGCAGGTCCTCTCTTCCCTTCACAGAGGTCCCTTCAAGACACCCTGGCTATGTCACGTGGGTAAGTGGTCAGGCTTTATTATGGCCGTCAAAACACTCACTTGCTGATCTCTTTAAACACACTTGAAAATCACGATATCTCCTCGTCACTCCGACTGAGTCATGCGCTTTAACCGGATCTTGCAGGGATTCTCTGGATCTGGTGTAGCTTGCCAAGAATCTACTGCTGCTTGTTTAACCCTGGAGTGATGAATCCACGGAGTCACTTCAGCCACCTTTATAGCTGTAGGGGTAGACAAAAGAACAACATAAGGACCCCTCCACTTAGGCCCTAACGGTACACTGTTCCACTCTTTAATCCAAACTTGATCTCCTGGATGATAACTATGAACAGGGGGATAAATATTCACAGGTAATCTATCTTGTACCCATTTCTGTACCTCCTCCATAGTTTTACCCAACTCTACAACCTGCTGCCGGGTAATTCCTTCTCCCAACTGACTCAAATCCCCCCTTAAGTTACCAAGTACGGGAGGTGGACGCCCATACATGATTTCAAAAGGTGAGAGACCCATCCTTCTGGTAGGTGTACTACGAATACGCAACAGAGCTATGGGCAAAAGAACATTCCACTTAAGCTGAGTCTCTTGACACCTCTTTGCCAATTGGTTCTTAATAGTTCTGTTCATCCTTTCTACTTTACCAGAGCTCTGAGGTCTATATGCCGTATGAAGCTTCCACTTAATACCAAGCATATGAGTCAGTTGTAGTAGGCACTGGTGAACAAAGGCTGGACCATTATCTGATCCTATAGAGAATGGTAGTCCATATCGGGGTATTATTTCTCGCAACAGGAATCGCACAACTTCTCATGCTTTCTCTGTACGAGTGGGACATGCTTCTACCCAACCTGAGTAGGTACACACAACTACTAGTAGGTAGCGATGTCCGCCGGATTTAGGCATTACCGTATAGTCTATTTGAAGATCGGACATAGGGAGTCCCCCCATATACTGAACTCCTGGTGGTTTTACTGGTCCTTGCCTTGCATTATTCTTAGCACATATCACACATCTTCGTACAATGGCTTGAGTCAAGTTGGACAATCTTGGTATGTAGAAATGTTTTCTGAGAGATTCTTCCATACTATCTCTTCCAGAATGTGTCCCGTTGTGATAGTTCTGGACAATTTCTACAGCTAGTGATGCTGGAATAACTATTCTTCCATCTTCTAACTGATACCATTTGTTCTCCAGGTACTTTCCAGCTTCAGTTTTTAACCACTCTTCTTCTTGAGCTGTATAAACTGGAGTCCATTGAGACAGTGGAGTCGGTATAAGAGCAGCTATATGTTCCACATACTCCTGTCTTCCTGATTCAGCGGCACGCTTAGCTGCATTATCTGCCATCCGATTTTCTTTGGTTACATCACCATCTCCTTTCAGATGCGCCCGACAATGTATGATACCAACTTCTTTCGGTTCCCACACGGCTTCCAGTAGTTGTAATATCTCAGCTGCGTACTTGATTTCTTTACCCTCTGAATTCAATAATCCTCTTTCTTTATACAAAGCTCCGTGGGCATGAGTGGTTAAAAACGCATACTTGGAGTCCGTGTAGATGTTCACTCTTAAACCTTCTGCCAATTGTAACGCTCGTGTTAGTGCAATTAGTTCTGCCTTCTGTGCCGATGTTCCTTTTGACAATGGCCGAGTCTATCAACTTGTCTATGGTTGTTACTGCATATCCTGCATAGCGAATCCCTTCTTTCACATAACTACTGCCGTATAGTACTGGACATCAGGGTTCTGGATAGGAAAGTCAAGAAGATCTGGTCTACTTGAGAACACTTCATCCATCACCTCCAGGCAATCATGTTGACTCTCAGTAGGTTGTGGCAAAAGGGTAGCTGGATTTAAGGTGTTAACAGTCTCTAGATGCACTCTTGGGTTTTCACACAACATAGCTTTATACCTAGTCATGCGGCTGTTACTAAACCAATGATTGCCTTTATAGTCTAGCAACGTTTGTACTGCGTGCGGGACTCGCACATAGAGTTCCTGACCCAGAGTGAGTTTATCAGCTTCGGCTACCAGCAGGGCGGCAGCAGCTATGGCTCTTAGACAAGGTGGAAGACCACTGGCCACTGCATCCAGTTGTCTGGACATATATGCAACAGGTCGTTGCCATGATCCCAAGTACTGTGTCAATACTCCCACAGCCATTCTTCTTTGCTCGTGTACATATAAGTAGAATGGGCGTGTATGATCAGGTAGACCTAATGCTGGGGCACTCATCAAAGCCTTCTTCACATCTTCAAATGCCTTTTGCTGTTCAGGGGTCCACAGGAAGGGATCATGTTCTGTGCCTTTTATAGCTGCATAAAGAGGTTTTGCCAATAA
This sequence comes from Pelobates fuscus, assembly GCF_036172605.1. Classification (NCBI taxonomy): domain Eukaryota; kingdom Metazoa; phylum Chordata; class Amphibia; order Anura; family Pelobatidae; genus Pelobates; species Pelobates fuscus. Next base: position 228,343,782 of record NC_086319.1, on the reverse strand, counting down.
CGCATAACTGGGAATCCATATCCTACAGAAGCCTGCTGCCCCCAAGAATTCCCGCACTTGTCTTCTATTCTTGGGTATTGATATTTGGCATACAGCTTCTTTTCTCTCTGGCCCCATTATTCTTTGACCTTCAGAGATATGGAATCCCAGATACTTGACAGTTGGCTGACACAACTGAGCTTTCTTCCTGGACACCTTGTATCCTGCCTTCCAGAGAATGTGTAGTAAATCATGTGTTGCTTGCTGACATATTTCTCTAGTAACTGCCGCTATCAACAAATCATCTACGTATTGCAATAGTACACACTCTCCTGGGATGGACTTGAAATCCAGTAAGTCTTGACTTAAAGCTGATCCAAATAGGGTAGGTGAATTTTTAAACCCTTGGGGCAGTCTTGTCCAAGTCATCTGGCGTTTCGAGCCCGTTACAGCATTTTCCCATTGGAATGCGAAGATATACTGGCTTTCCGCAGCAATCCGAAGGCAAAAGAAGGCATCTTTGAGATCTAAGACAGTAAAATAGGTAGCCCCGCCTGGAATTAAAGCAAGCAGGTTATATGGATTGGGCACAACTGGGTGTATACTTACGACCGCATCATTGACTGCTCTCAAGTCCTGCACAGGGCGATACTCATCTGTACCGGGCTTTTGAACAGGCAGCAATGGGGTGTTCCAGGGGGAAGTACAGAATTTTAGGATACCATACCGTATGAACTTATCCAAATATGATTGTATGTTCTTCTTGGCCTTTTGTGGGATGTGGTATTGTCTTAAGCTCACTGGATAAACCCCAAGTTTCAGTTCGATTCGAATTGGTGGAATATTGCGAGCAAGTCTTGGTGGGTTGTTCTCTGCCCACACTCCTGGTATATTGAACAAGGATTCATCACTCTTAGGGTTTTGGCTAGTCAACACTGTATAAAGTCGCCACTCTTCTTCCTTTGGTACAGATATTGTCATTATACCTGAAGGTCCATTGAACTTTAAAGATGTTGTTCCATTAGGTAGAAACGTTATCTGTGCTTGTAATTTAGACAACAAATCACGTCCTAGCAGTTGGACTGGACATTCAGGCATATAAAGGAATTGATGTTTCACTACGTGGCCTCCCAATGTACCGAGTCGACTTTTAAGAACCGGTTTAGCAGCACTCCTTCCAGTTGCTCCTATTAAGGTGATAGTTCTTCCAGATGGAGGAGCAACTAGGTCAGTCACCACCGAATGTTCAGCACCAGTATCGATCATGAAAGCATTCCTTTTTCCCCCTATTGCTACATCGACCATAGGCTCCGCTCGGCCAAGCGGGATGGAGCCCGGTCGGTATCAATAGTCCTCCATGACTGTGTCAGCCAACCCCACAAAGTCCCTATCTTCTCTATCGCGGGGTCTCTGCGCTGCTGGATAGTACCTGTCTCCACTAACACTTCCTCTATTGTTACCACTATTCCCTCCAGGACCTCCTCTACCTCTCGCTCTGCCTCTATAATTACCATATCCTGCCCTAGGTCTGTCTCTCTCATACTGTTCCCTTTGTGGACACTCACATCTCCAATGCCCTTCTTCCCTACAGTACGCGCATTGATTCCTACTCAAGGGTTCCCTATTCCATTTACTCTCGCCTTTATCCGTTCCCCTATACACTTCCTTTTCCCTTCTATCTACGCCTGCGATCGCTACCGCTAGCATATCTGCCTTTCTACGCATCTTACGCTCTTCCTCCTTCTTTGTCTCTGTTTCCCTATTCATGTATACCTTGTTTGCTACCTCCATTAGTTGGGTTATGGACATCCCTACAAACCCTTCTAACTTTTGTAGCTTGCGCTTTATATCTCCATAGGCTTGGCTGACAAAGGCAGAGTTAACCATTCGGGAATTCTCAGGAGCCTCCGGATTAAAGGGGGTATACAAACGGTATGCCTCCAATAATCGGTCATAAAAGACACTGGGCGATTCATCACATTCCTGTAATACCTCAGCCGTCTTAGACATGTTAATCACCTTCTTTCCTCAAGCTTTCATGCCAGCAATAATAGCGTCCTTGTAAGCTTTTAAATGGACCATGTCTGCGCCATTGGCATTCCAATTTGGATCGGTGTTTGGATAATGGGCTGCGGCCCATGCTGCCGGGTTGGCCTGATTTTGTGTAGGGGCCACTTCTTCCAGCGCTTTTAATGCTGCTTGATTTATCCTAGTCCTTTCCTCATTATTAAACAATGTCATTAATAATTGCTGACAATCAGCCCAAGTGGGATTGTGTGTCTGGACTATTGAGGTAAACAAATCCGTCATGGCTTGAGGCTTTTCGGTGTAAGAGGAGTTATGGGTCTTCCAATTAAAGAGATTGGTGGTTGTAAAAGGGACATAGACGAAGACTGGATCAGTATATTGTATCTGGCCGTCACCGTTAATGTGTGTCGGGCCAGGATTCAATCGAAGAGGCATCTGATAATGTCGGGGTTGTAGGGTACCAGTCATTTGTCAGGTTAGTATGGGGCTTCGTTGGGGTGCATCAGTTAGGGGTTCCTGTCGAGGGGTAGTAAGACAAGGGGATGGGGAAGCTTTACTAAGGGGAAGGTTGGTGAGTAAAATATTCCGGGCCAGGCTAGGAGGAGCCTGACCGGAAACTAGATATGGCGCCAAAAGGAAGGAGAGGGTTTAAAACAAGGGGGTTGGGCTCTGAGCTAGAGGAGGGAGTAGGTGGGGACAACGGGGCAAGGGGAGGAGCGTTTCCAACAGCACCTCCTCTTCCTCTTCCGGTGGAGGAGGAGTAAGGGGGCGGCATGGGGATCTCAGACTCAGGGGGCGTGTCCAAAATGGGCGTGATTACGGCCTTAGTGGACAAGCGAGTCCTGGCCACCATGAGGCGACATTGTTCCTCGTGGCATACTCGGATCCATTTTGGCGAGTCATTTACGGCCTGCCTCCAACAATCAATATATGGAAACTGGCCGTAAAGTTCAGGCCTACCTGATACAGCCAGATTAGGATCCAAACCTCCACGTGGGGGCCATGCGGCAACCAAAGTAGGCCATTCCCTACTACACAAAGTAGTCAGGCGTGCTGGAGACATCTTTACCCCAAAATCACATGCAGTATATTCCTTTTTAAAGTTTTTTATCATACATCCTAAGGGATCCAAAATCGTTGAATCTGACGCGCCCATACTTAACAATGTAGCGTCGTCTCCAACAGAAACTACACAAACACTCTTCCAACGGTCACACCCATTCCCTCAGCAACAGCACCACATGGTACAGTTACTAAGCGAAACGCACACAACAAAACACTCAGGGAATTCCCGTACACACAGCTGTTACACCAGTCACTAAATAACTAATACTGTGCCCTTTGGCGAAACTATACGGTCACCCACGCTATAATTCCCTATATCTGAATTACCCGTCTATAACATACCCCAGTAACATCGTCTTTACAAACAGTAGTTATAGTACGGTTAGCAGTAGTTAGAGTACAATTTAAAGTCACAGTTCAATTAGTAGTGGTTATGGTGTTAAACATACAACATAGACGACAATTATTAGTACTTATTTACAGTGTCAGTAATTATACATGGTTATGGTACCGTGCGCTATAATACAGTTACACACTATTCACACTCTCGCTAGACGGCAGAGCTCACGCTATCTAGCAAGATATACACGCTACTACAACAATCTTTAGCACATTTACAATTCCCAACTAATCTATTGGCCAGTACCTTGATGGACTACCTAAAACTATCTACATACGTTTTGGTTAGCCACACTGCCCAAGCACCACATATAGCGAACTAGAGGGCGGAATTTACAACAGTACCCTCTTAGTCTATCTACTCTATCAATAGTCTAGTGGGTTCCAAATTTACACGCCTTCCCACTTAGCCAAGATAGGTTGAGATCTAGCGAACTGAATTTACACAGGCGCCGCTTAGTCTCCCGGTCCCTCCGACCTAGCGAACAAAATATACACCCTAAAACGCTAGTCTAGACAAGACACCGGTGTCCGGCTAGGGCTATTTACACCAGAACCCCGCCTGACTCCAAACCAAAATTAAACGGGCTGACTACAGGGCGTTTAATTGAGCGGTGCGCCTTCGCTCCTTCCCTCCACTGGAGGGGGCAGATTCCAAATAACCCCTTATGGGCCTACCGCACAATCGGTATCCAATACCCCTAGTGGGTCCGCCGTCTAAAACAGCGGTCGTCTTACCTCCTCGTTCCTGAACCTGAGTTCACACTCATCGACGGGGACACCCCAGCACTTACTACGTAGAGGCCGATGATCTCCTGGACAACAGACCAGTGGCGCCGAGACGAAGGGAGGTCCACGCAGAAGTTCAGGGGTGCAGCCGTAGAGAACGTGGGCAAAGATAGATCGTCTCACGCCTCTGCTTCTCAGCTACCATTGAACGATGAGCTTCCCGGCCAATGCACCAAATGATACCAGAGAAACTGACGGAAGCCAAGCACAGAGAGATGGACACAGGTTTCTTCAGCAAGGAAGAGATTCTTTATTCGATTCACCGAACGGGACTCAGAGGGACTAATGTCACCAAAATACAAGATCTGAGCCCTGGACAATAGTGTAGGTTCCTTATATAGGCATGTAACTCCTCCCATAATAAGCTCCACCCACACATACTCTTACCCAAGCAATCGAACAAGAACTAACTTCCTGTTTGACCGCATGGCTTGCCCAGCACAATGGAGGAGGGGAATACTACATCCTGTATTCTCGCACATGCTCCGTACACTACTGATTGTATCTTTGCCACGTGCAACCAACCGACCGATACACCAGTATATGCACGTACACATGCCACATGGTAATCTCGGCCTACTAAATTTATTTTTACCGAGATTCCACCACAGTTCCTTTTCCAATAATCCTTTTGTTTCAAATGGTTCCTGCAGGTGGTTGCTACAAGTCCTCTGCCTTTTCTTGCAGGTAAGTGCTGTGTGTGTTTTATTATTGTTTATTTAGTCATGAATATTTAGGCAGTTAGTTTCCCACCTTAATTGGAGTACTTTGCCGCAGTTGGTGGGCTGCATACATCTTGGCCATTTATGTTTGTCTAAATCTCCAATGTTTTACATATATAGTACTTTGTTTTTGTTTTGTCTCCTCTTGTTTTGCCTATTATATTTTGTCTTGTTTTATATTGTATTCCCAGTCCATGTACAGTCCTGTCCTGTCTTGACTATGTTCTGTTAATGTTTCCCTTATGTATTGTGTACATGTTCTAGGTTTAGCTTTCTATCCTTCTCTGGTTCTGGGTTCTAATAGTTTTGTCTTGTTTTCATGTTTGGTGCCTATCCTAGCCTTGCCTTGTTTCTCGTCTCAGCATTCTTCTGCTCTGACTTTCGCTAAGCTGCCTTTAATCAATCTAAGGATAAAAAGGGATATGCAAACAAAAAGTATAACTTGAAAAAAAAGGGGAGATCTACTAAATGGTGCCCAGGGGATCAATTGTATGGAGTACTAGCTAGCATCTAAGTTCCAGTTCCCCTAGTGTCCAACTGACGGGAAGGTAGTGTAAACAATGTAAGGGAGAAAGAAAAGGCACATAGTCCCCAGAGAACAAGGGACCAGGTAATCTGGTCTAAACACAGATGAAAAGCCTCACACACAAAAAAAAAAATGTAAATCTCTGAATTCACTCTAAGAGTTACCTCGACACTGTGGTCTGACCAACAGTGTCTACCTGAACCAACTCCCGCTACTAAAGTTATAAATAAACCTACAAATCAATAACCATAGTGGTAACAAAAATAGAAAAGTGCTACCAAGTGCAGAGATTAAAGAAAAAGAAAACGCTTGTTTACACTACCTTCCCGTCAGTTGGACACTAGGGGGATTAAAACTTAGATGCTAGCTAGGACTCCAGACAATTGATCCCCTGGGCACCGTTTTTTGTTTTTTTTTAAGTAATACTTTTTGTTTGCATATCCCTTTATTATTTATAAGATTGATTAAAGGTAGGGAACCCCTTCCTCATTTCTTATACAGTGCAGCTCTCCTGATGTTAGTTTCTCCTTGTGGGACTCTATACATCACATACTCCTATTTAAAAGAAACATACCTTTATCAAGGTTCGGGCTGGCAATGTTTCAGATTATTTTTTTAGTGTCATCTCTGAATGGTCAGTCACTAGCTGAGTGATCAATGTCCAATTGTCTCTACCCAGTGGAGACTCAATACCAATGTAATGGTCTAAAGCCATTTCCAAAGTAGAGTTCCACCGTATTGACATCTTGTTGTAGACAGTGTGTTGAAAGACTGGCCTTTTCTTGCTCCTGCCTCAACAGTTGACTAGTCTCCTTCAATTACAATTACACTCACCACTCTATATTTTCCTTCCTAGATTGCTGGCTTGACTACAAGATGGAGGATGTGTCCTGCACAGCTCACACCAATAAGACTATCATCACGCAGAACATTCACCGTATTGAGAGCTCCATCAGTTACCACAAATCCCACTTCTACATTGTTGCCTGCCTCCATTCCTACCTAAACTAACACCATGCTCTGTACTGCCTGCAGAATATTATCTGAAGTGTGTTTTTCATCCATCACTTCAGCATGAAGAAGGAATAATCAATAACCCAGTTGACCTACAAATAAACACCCCCCTTTATGCTAGTCCAGTCTGCTGAAGTTGTATTAGCAGCATCCTGAAAGACACGCGGCTGCCACCAGTGTGCTGTCAAGGAAAGAAAGGCATGCTGGCCACTTGGTGCACTCCACATATCTGTAGTGAAATGCACAGACTTACCCTTCCCTCACTTTCCTAGTAGAGAAAAACTTAGAAGAATCCATTTAGAAGTTTGATATAGTAAGAAAAGAAAAGTTTAGTAAAATAAGAACATAATTTACTGAACAAATGTAAAGTAGTGTAATGGCTTGCGTGGGTATTGTGTTTGTTGTTAACATACCGTTTGTTTGTGTGAGAATGTGTGTGGTGTTTTTAAATGAAACTTTATTTTTTTTAAATTAAGTGAAGGACCGCAGAGAAAGATGGCCGCTTGAGCCTGGAGCTCTGCACCACGAGCTAGGAAATTGAACATATATAGGCATCCCAGTTTACCCAAACCAGGCTAATTCTCAGCCCATTTCCCTATTAAATTCAGACGTGAAGCTCATGGTCAAAATATACGCAAACCGTCTGACTTCTATTCTACCCACCATCATACATTGAGACCAGGTTGGGTTTATAAGCGGGAGGCAGGGGGCAGATGGAATGTGCAGAGCACTCCCACTTTTACAGAGCATGCACAAAATGTTCAAAAATAACATACCACTGTCCCTTGATGCCGAAAAAGCCTTTGACCACCTGCATTGGTCTTTCATGCAGGCGGTCCTGGAAAAATGTAATTTCACAACCCACTTCTCAGCAGTAGTCAAAACGTTATATAGTAATCCCACAGCCAGGGTCTTCAATGCTGGCTTTAGATCTGACCCCTTTTATATTGCAAATGGAACTAGACAGGGTTGCCCCCTGTCGCCCCTATTGTACATAATAGCACTAGAACCACTAGCGACGATAATTCAATCTAACAAGCACATACTAGGGGTACATATTGTGGATAAAGAAAGGAAACTGAAACTTTTCGCAGATGACATACTCTTAACCCTCACTAGCCCCTCAATATCACTGCCAGCATTCCATGACATCCTAAATTCTAATAGCTGCTGCTCCTACTACATATTGAATCTTACGAAAATGCAGGTTATGGGGGTGGGGATGGAGGATACCTATAGGAAGAAACTGCTGAATGCCTACTCATACGACTGGCGAACCGACTATGTGACCTTCCTTGGGGTTAAGGTCCTTTTTCAATTATCCCGACTATACCACCTAAACTATGTCCAATGGAGTAAAGAGGTTTCTGCAACGCTACAAAACTGGAAACACAAATATTTTTTTTTCCTGGTCCGGGCGAATAGCAGCAGTTAAAATGGTTATTTTACCAAAACTGCAATATCTGTTTCGAACAGTCCCATTAATAGCCCCGTCTGCATACTTTAAAGCTCTACAAAAGCTGATAAACATGTTTATCTAAAATGGGAAGAGGCCTATGATAGCAGTGTCCATGCTTTAGAGGGCTACACAAATGGAGGTATGGGCTTACTCAACCTGCAACTTTATACCAAAGCAGCTATTCTAAACAGTCTAGTGTCAGCTCAACAATAACCCAACACACTGCAGTGGGTACAAATTGAGCAACAATGGACGTGACAATGTGACATATCCACTTTAATCTGGCTAACCCTGTCCCAGAGGTCGGATCTCACACAAGCACTCCCCACCACAATCACAACACTAACAATATGGGACTCATCACAGAGGCTCATGTGCAGCTGCCACTATACCTCACTGGCTACGCCTATCAAGGCCTTAGCCTTCCTAATCCCCAAGTTTAATTTAAAAAAATGGAGCAGATGTAACCTAACATATCTTTTTGGTCTACAATCTCAAGGGAAACTGCGGTAATTTGAACAACTACATGACCTGTACACCGTTCCAAGCAGTGGTGTACTAAGGGGAAGGCGGGGGGGCGGTCCGCCCCGGGTGCCACTCAGTAGGGGGGTGCCACACTCTGTACCTCCTGCTGGTCGCAATAACAATGCTCTCCCTTGCGGCTCCGATGCTCAGTCAGTGAGTCAGAACACAGGGAGGGGATTCCCAGCCTGTGTTCTGAGTCATCACTGAGCACAAGGGAGGTTGTTATGGAGTGTGCCAGCAGGGGGCGCAGAGCGTGTATTCGGACAGGTTTCTCCCCTGCGGCCACTCTGCCTGCACCTGCAGACTGCCTGACCCTGGGCTGGGATGGAGAGAGACAGCCCCTGAATCATGGTAAGTTAATAATATTATTTTAAATTCACCCTCAACCCCTCCCTCAGTCTCCCTGTCACCCCTCCCCCAGTCACCCTGTCATCCCCCCTCAGTCACCAGTCACCCCTCCCTCATTCACCCTGTCACCCCCTTCCTCAGTCACCCTGTCACCCCCCTCAGTCACCAGTCACCCACCTCAGTCACCCTGTCACCCCCTCCCTCAGTCACCCTGTCACCACCCCTCAGTCATCCTGTCACCCCTCCCTCAGTCACCCTGTCATGCCACCCTCAGTCACCAGTCACCCCCTCCCTTAGTCACCCTGTCACCCCCCTCAGTCACCCTGTCACCCCCCTCAGTCACCAGTCTCCCCCCTCAGTAACCAGTCACCCCCTCCCTCAGCCACCCTGTCACCCCCTCAGTCACCCTGTCACCCCCCTCAGTCACCCTGTCACCCCTCCCTCAGTTACCCTGTCACCCCCATCAGTCACCCTGTCACCCCTCCCTCAGTCACCCTGTCACCCACCAGTCACCCTATCACTCCTCCCTCAGTCACCCTGTCATCCCCCCCTCAGTTACCCTGTCACTCCTCCCTCAGTCACCCTGTCACCCCCCCAAAGTCACCCTGTCACCCCCTCACTCAGTCACCCCCTCCCTCAGTCACCCTGTCATCCCCCCTAGTCACCCTGTCACCCCCTCACTCAGTCACCCCCTCCCTCAGTCACCCTGTCACCCCCCTCTGTCACTCTGTCACCCCCCTCAGTTACCCTGTCACCCTCCCTCAGTCACCCTGTCACCCCCCCAAAGTCACCCTGTCACCCCCTCACTCAGTCACCCCCTCCCTCAGTCACCCTGTCACCCCCCTCAGTCACCCTGTCACCCTATCACCCCCTCACTCAGTCACCCTCTCCCTCAGTCACCCTGTCACCCCCCTCTGTCACTCTGTCACCCCCCTCAGTCACTCTGTAACCAGTCACCCCCTCCCTCAGTCACCCTGTTACCCCCTCAGTCACTCTGTAACCAGTCACCCCCTCCCTCTGTCACTCTGTCACCCCCTCAGTCACTCTGTAACCAGTCACCTCCTCCCTCAGTCACCCTGTTACCCCCTCCCTCAGTCACCCTGTCACCCCCTCCCTCAGTCACTCTGTCACCAGTTACCCTCTCCCTCAGTCACCCTGTCACCCCCTCAGTCACTCTGTCATCCCCTCACCCCCTCCCTCTGTCACTAGTCACCCCTTCAGTCACCCCATCCCTAAGTTACCACCTCCCTCAGTCACCCTGTCACCCCCTCCCTCAATTACTCTGTCACCAGTTACCCTCAGTCACCCTGTCACCCCCCTCAGTCACTATGTCCCCCCCTTACCCCCTCCCTCTATCACTAGTCACCCCCTCCCTCAGTCACCATGTCACCCCCCCTCAGTCACCCCCTCACCACCTCCCTCAGTCACCCTGTCACCCCCCTCTGTCACTCTGTCACCCCCCTCAGTCACTCTGTAACCAGTCACCCCCTCCCTCAGTCACCCTGTTACCCCCTCAGTCACTCTGTAACCAGTCACCCCTCCCTCTGTCACTCTGTCACCCCCTCAGTCACTCTGTAACCAGTCACCTCCTCCCTCAGTCACCCTGTTACCCCCTCCCTCAGTCACCCTGTCACCCCCTCCCTCAGTCACTCTGTCACCAGTTACCCTCTCCCTCAGTCACCCTGTCACCCCCTCAGTCAATCTGTCATCCCCTCACCCCCTCCCTCTGTTACTAGTCACCCCTTCAGTCACCCCCTCCCTAAGTTACCACCTCCCTCAGTCACCCTGTCACCTCCTATATCAGTCACCCTGTCACACCCTCCCTCAATTACTCTGTCACCAGTTACCCTCTCCCTCAGTCACCCTGTCACCCCCCTCAGTCACTCTGTCACCCCCTTACCCCCTCCCTCTATCACTAGTCACCCCCTCCCTCAGTCACCGTGTCACCCCCCCTCAGTCACCCCCCCTCAGTCACCCCTTCACCACCTCCCTCAGTCACCCTGTCACCCCCCTCTGTCACTCTGTCACCCCCCTCAGTCACTCTGTAACCAGTCACCCCCTCCCTCAGTCACCCTGTTACCCCCTCAGTCACTCTGTAACCAGTCACCCCCTCCCTCTGTCACTCTGTCACCCCCTCAGTCACTCTGTAACCAGTCACCTCCTCCCTCAGTCACCCTGTTACCCCCTCCCTCAGTCACCCTGTCACCCCCTCCCTCAGTCACTCTGTCACCAGTTACCCTCTCCCTCAGTCACCCTGTCACCCCCTCAGTCAATCTGTCATCCCCTCACCCCCTCCCTCTGTTACTAGTCACCCCTTCAGTCACCCCCTCCCTAAGTTACCACCTCCCTCAGTCACCCTGTCACCTCCTATTTCAGTCACCCTGTCACCCCCTCCCTCAATTACTCTGTCACCAGTTACCCTCTCCCTCAGTCACCCTGTCAACCCCCTCAGTCACTCTGTCACCCCCTTACCCCCTCCCTCTATCACTAGTCACCCCCTCCCTCAGTCACCGTGTCACCCCCCCTCAGTCACCCCCTCACCACCTCCCTCAGTCACCCTGTCACCCCCTGCCTCAGTCACTAGTCACCCCTACCCTCCCTCAGTCACTAGTCACCCCTACCCTCCCTCTGTCACTAGTCACCCCCTCCTCTGTCACTAGTCACCCCCTCCCTCAGTCACCCTGTCACCCCACTCAGTCACCAGCCCCCCCTCAGTCACTCTGTCACCAGTCACCCCCTCCCTCAGTCACCCCGTCACTGTCACCAGTCACCCCCTCCCTCAGTCACTCTGTCACTCCCTCCCTGAGTCACTCAGTCACTCCCTCCCTCAGCCACCCCTTCACTCTGCCACCAGTCACCCCCTCACTCAGTCACCCCCTCCCTCAGTCACCCTGTTACCCCCTCCCTCCCACACTCTGTCACTAGTCACCCCCTCACTCTGTCACTAGTCACCCCCTAACTCTGGAGAGAAAAAACAGGTCGCAAGAGTATTCTGAGAACGGACAGCAGCTTAAATAGCCTGCCCTTCGGTGGGTCCCCGCTCAGCACTCAAGCTGGTTTTAGCTCATCTTGCACCATTACAGAGAGAACATATCTGAAGCATATCAGACTGGTCCCACCCATACGGGCAGTCCAGATCCAAAATGCCAGCAGGTTCTCTCTGCACGAGAGATACAGCAACCCCAGACGATCGTTTCAGCCTTGTTAGGCATCATCAGTGAGGCATAGCTGATATCTCTCTAGGCACTGTGAGCAAGGGGTCCACGTCTGGATTACCCTTTAAACTTATGGAGAGAAAAAACAGGTCGCAAGAGTATTCTGAGAACGGACAGCAGCTGAAATAGCCTGCCCTTCGGTGGGTCCCCGCTCAGCACTCAAGCTGGTTTTAGCTCATCTTGCGCCATTACAGAGAGAACATATCTGAAGCATATCAGACTGGTCCCACCCATACGGGCAGTCCAGATCCAAAATGCCAGCAGGTTCTCTCTGCACGAGAGATACAGCAACCCCAGACGATCGTTTCAGCCTTGTTAGGCATCATCAGTGAGGCATAGCTGATATCTCTCTAGGCACCGTGAGCAAGGGGTCCACGTCTGCATTACCCTTTAAACTTATGGAGAGAAAAAACAGGTCGCAAGAGTATTCTGAGAACGGACAGCAGCTGAAATAGCCTGCCCTTCGGTGGGTCCCCGCTCAGCACTCAAGCTGGTTTTAGCTCATCTTGCGCCATTACAGAGAGAACATATCTGAAGCATATCAGACTGGTCCCACCCATACGGGCAGTCCAGATCCAAAATGCCAGCAAGTTCTCTCTGCACGAGAGATACAGCAACCCCAGACGATCGTTTCAGCCTTGTTAGGCATCATCAGTGAGGCATAGCTGATATCTCTCTAGGCACCGTGAGCAAGGGGTCCACGTCTGGATTACCCTTTAAACTTATGGAGAGAAAAAACAGGTCGCAAGAGTATTCTGAGAACGAACAGCAGCTGAAATAGCCTGCCCTTCGGTGGGTCCCCGCTCAGCACTCAAGCTGGTTTTAGCTCATCTTGCGCCATTACAGAGAGAACATATCTGAAGCATATCAGACTGGTCCCACCCCCTAACTCTGCCACCAGTCACCCCCTCCCTCAGTCACCAGTCACCCCCCCTCAGTCAACCTGTCACCAGTCACCCCCTCCCTAAGTCATCCTGTCACCCCCTCCCTCAGTCACTCTGTCATCAGTCACCCCTCCCTCAGTCACCCTGTCACCCCCTCCCTCCCTCTCTCTTTCACTAGTCACCCCCTCACTCTGCCACCAGTCACCCCCTCCCTCAGTCACCCTGTCACCCCTCCCTCACTCTGTCACTAGTCACCCCCTCACTCTGCTACCTGTCATCCCCTCACTCACTTTGCCACCTGTCACTCCCTCCTTCCCTCACTCTGCAAGCTGTCACTCCCTCCCACCCTCTGTCAGCCCCTCTCTCCCACGCTCTTCCACCTGTCCCCACCTCACTCTGCCATCCCTATCCCAGAGCACACTATATGCCTTTCAATGCCCTACACACACTACATCCCTATCCCACCCCACACTATGTGTCTTACCCATACTACATCCCTATCACCCCACACTATATTCCCTACACCAGGTTTGTCTCCTAAATTACTATCAATAAAGATTTGTATCAGGACAAGTAGATTGTCAGGGCAGACAAGTAGATTGAGCAAACATTATAGTCCCTGGACAAGTAGTTTTTTTTTTTTTATTTAAGCAACCCCGCCTTGTCATAATACCCTCCCTGCCATATACACCCCTGCCTTGTCATAATACCATCCCTGCTATAAACCCACTACCTGGCCATAATTCCCACCCTGGCATATACCCCTTTAACATGTCATATAATACCAGGGCCGGACTGGGAACAAAATTAGGCCCGGGCATTTTTCAATCAGAGCGGCCCCCTAAGAAGGGGGCGGGGCCAGAGAGGGTGTGTTTTGTCATCACTAATGACAAGCACGCCCCCTCTCAAAGTGAGCAAGTTGGTTCAATGCGCAGAGCCCCGCTGAAGAGGTCTGGCATTAGAAAAAGGCCCTGTATTTGTTCTGCGCAGCGCAAGCAAATTTAATAACATGCTTGCGCTGTGTTTGCTTTCAAATTGTCTCTGGTGTCTCCACAAGTGGGATACCAGAGGACAAAAGGGCCAGGAAAGTGTATGGTGCATGTGTTTGGAGCCTGCTTGTGGGATTGCGTGTGTGTAGAGTGTGGTGTGGTATTGTGTAAATAGGTCAATTTAATTTGTGATTGTGATGTAATATGTGTGGCTAGGGGCTGTTGAGAGTGTGTGTATAGGGGGCATAGTGTTATAGGGGATGTAGCGAGTGTGTGCCTACGGGCTGTAGTGTGTGTGTGTATAGGTGACGTAGTGTGTGTAGGGGTTGTAGAGAGGGTGTGTAGGAGATCTAGTGTGTATAGGAGATTGTGTGTGTGTGTGTGTATAGAGGATTAAGAGTGCATATAGGGTAAGGGATCTAGCGTGTATCTGGAGCGTAATGTGTGTAGTGGTGCAGTGTGAGGGGTGCTGTAGTGTGTGTGTGTGTGTGTATATATATATATATATATATATATATATATGTTTGGACGTATTGTATGTGTGAGGGGCGCAGTGTGTGTGTATGTAAGAGGGGTGCTGTGTGTGAGGGTGTTTTTATCTGCCGTCACATTCTAGGTTTCTAATTTTCTTTGTCTGTTAACTCACTGAGGGTTATTTTATATATTTTTTATATATATATATATATATATATATATATATATATATGTGTGTGTGTGAGCGAGGGTGCTGTCTGTCTGAGGGTGCTGTGTGTGAGTGAGGGTGCTGTGTGTGTCTGGGTGCGCTGTGTGTCTGGGTGCGCTGTGAGTGTTTGGGTGCTGTGTGTGTCTGGGGGTGCTGTGTGTGTCTGGGGGTGCTGTGTGTGATGTGTGTCTGGGGGTGCTGTGTGTGTCTGGGTGCTGTGTGTGTCTGGGTGCTGTGTGTGTCTGGGTGCTGTGTGTGTCAGGGTGCTGTGTGTGTCAGGGTGCTGTGTGTGTCTGGTGGTGCTGTGTGTGTCTGGGTGCTGTGTGTGTCTGGGGGTGCCGTGTGTGTCTGGGGGTGCCGTGTGTGTCTGGGGTGCTGTGTGTGTCTGGGGGTGCTGTGTGTGTCTGGGGGTGCTGTGTGTGATGTGTGTCTGGGGGTGATGTGTGTCTGGGGGTGCTGTGTGTGTCTGGGGGTGCTGTGTGTGATGTGTGTCTGGGGGTGATGTGTGTCTGGGGGTGCTGTGTGTGATGTGTGTCTGGGGGTGATGTGTGTCTGGGGGTGCTGTGTGTGTCTGGGTGCTGTGTGTGTCTGGGGGTGATGTGTGTATGTGTGTGTGTGTGTGTGTGTGTGAGGGGGCTGTTAGTGTGATTTTTTATTTAAATTTCAATATATATTTTTTTTATTAATAATTAAAAAAAAAAAAAAAAAAAGTTATATCCCCCCCTCCCTTCTTACCTTTATCCTGGGAGGGGGGATCCATTCTGCTTGTGGGTGGGGTGCCATGCTGCCATGGAGGGTGCTGCAATCCTTCCCTGGTGGTCCAGTGGTGAGAGTGAACTCTAACCTGCCGGCTAGAGTTCACTCTCGCGAGATCTGAGCGTTGCCGCGGTAACCGGTAACCGCGGCAACGCTCAGACCTCGCGAGAGGACCCGGCGGAGCTGCTGGACAGAGCTCCGCCGGTCCTCTCTCCTGCCTCCCTTCCTCCCCTGCCGGCGGCCGCATCTCAATGCCTGTGGGCCGGTGAGGAAGATCTCCCCACCGGCCCATGGAGGCACAGAGCAGGGCCGGTCGGGTAGCGCTGGCCCTGCAGGGGCTGGCAGGGGAGATCCTGTGATCTCCCCTGCCGGCCTCGGCCCCACGGCTATCGCGGCCCACCGGGCATGTGCCCGGTATGCCCGATGGCCAGTCCGGGCCTGTATAATACACTTCCATAATACCTTCCCTGCCATATACCTCCACCTTATCATAATACACACCCTGCCATACACCCCTGCCTTGACATAAAATCCTCTCTTCCCTATAACACCCAATCCCATTGTTCCCTCCCGTGACATAAAACACCATATACTCACCACCTCACCTGCAGTCACCTCCTTCAATCCACTGTGTGCAATGGCACACACTGTCATAGTATCCACCACACTGTCCCACCCTGCCATATCCCTGTCTCCTGCTAGTAATACTCACCCACTTACATATACCTCCACATTGTCACATTCCCCCAGACAGATAGGACAGATATATACTGGGAGGCAGTGAGATTAAAATTTTTTTATGGACCATATAGGAGTTTGTGTGCGCCCTGCAGTAAGCCGGCAGTTGGGATATGACATCATCCTGGCATCGGCATCACTACTGGTCGTGCAAGTGAGCTGTGTAGGAAGAGCACAGAAATCCCAGCCCAGCAGCAACCGCTAGTCACTCCCAGAGCAAGGTAGGGAGGTTGGTTGGAACTCTTAATAACTAAATGCGTGTGTATATGTTTAGTAGATAGCTCCCTAATTTGGTGTCCTTAAATATGTCAATCCCACATAAGGATAACAAATACGTGAGTTATCTACTAAACAACCTAAAGATTAAATTTAAGAAAAAGGCTTTTTAAATTTTGATCTTTTAGCTATTTAGTAGAGAATTCCCTAAATTGGTGCCCATATGTGAGATTCCATATGTAAAGATACCAAATTAGGGTGCTGTTTAGCAGATAGTTCCCTTATTTGGTGTCCTTAAATATGGCAATCCCACATAAGGATAACAAATAGGGGAGTTATCCGCTAAACAAAGATCAAAGTTAAGAGGTATCAGCCATCCCAGAAATCTGGGTGGCTAATGTAAATTATGCAAATGTATTATCTGATGCCAGCATGCACAACATGCTGTCGTCAGACAGCCAATGGCAGCACATTACCCCATTACCTAGTGAAAATTATTAATGCTCCCAGCCCCCACTGTTTATGTGCCTCCCCTATATATTGTTCCTAGAGTCACCACTGCTTCAGGGGCTGGTTGTGCGCTGTGATGCTTTAATGGTGCGACCAGGCTTCTGTAATAATATAATGGCAGCCCTGGGGGAAGTGAAATTCAGTCACTTCCTCCTAGCTAACACTGAGACACGCAGGATGGAGGGCGACACTGATTGGGAGAGAACTAGAGCCCAACTCCCAACAGCCTCAGGCAGCAGGTACGAAACAGGAGGATGGCATTGTGTATCTGTATGTGTGTCTGTGTAGTTGCATGTGTGTAAATGTGTGTCCCTGTATCTGTTTGTGACTGTGTGTCTGTATCTGCATGTGTGTCAGTGTGTGTATATATCTGCATACATCTCAGCATCTTGCCAACACTACACACAAACACACCTCTATATTAAAACATCACTATTATATATAACCACACCACTGCATCTCGCCAACACTACACACAAATGTATGCCTGCATTAAATGCCAACACTACATACAAACACACCCCTACATTCACTCACACTTACTCCATACAAAAACATGCTTACATTGAAACACGCAAGCACTGCTCAATGCTACATACATAAAAAAACAATTGTGGGTGTTTTTTTACATTTTAAAGTGTGTGTGTGTGTGTGAGGGGGGGGGGGGAAGGTGCCAAAACGAGGACCCGCCCCGGGTGCCATATGCTGTAGGTAAGCCCCTGGTTCCAAGTGTTCCAGGGTTCTCTTCTATGCAATTATGTTCATGGTGGAAAACCCAAGTGATCACGCCTACCATAAAAATGCAGACTAACCTAGTAAATGCTTTCAAAAAATTCCTCATGACCACTAAACCAGCAAAAAAAAACAAAAAAACAATCTCCACAATATACTCCCTCCTAAACACAACCACAGACCTTATGAACCTCCCTTGCATAAAAGCCTGGGAACAAGATTTTGGACGCCAGATTTCGGAAAAATCCTGGCATAGATCCATCAACACGCATAGAGGTCTCACTGCTCGTGCATCCCATACTGAACTATCGCGCAAACTATTTTATAGCTGGTACATGGTGCCCATGAGATTGTCCAGAAATCTCTCCTACCAATCCGATATTTGCTGCCGATGCCACGGAGAAACAGGGTCATTACTGCATATTTGGTGGAGCTGCGCCAAAATACAAACCTATTGGGGAAACGTCATCTTACTTATTCAACAACACACCAAAATTAAGGTGCCTCCCTTTTACTATTTATGTTTTATGACCCGTATCCTAAAGCTGACAAATACCTGCTCTTCCATGTCCTAATAGCAGCACTATCACTTATCGCTAAAAACTGTCTCTCCTCCTCAACTACAAGGATGCAGGAGCTTACAAAATACATCTCTCAAGTAGGTAGATATGAACTGGCCACAGAGAATTTAACACTAAGATAAAGCAAGAGACACGAAGTGTGGGAAACCTGGGCCTTGAAAAACTCAACTTGAAGTCCTCAGAGGAGGACTCACAATACACACACAACATTGACGGACCGTATTAAACTTAAAGTATAGATACACTACCGAGAAATGAGCTACCCACCACTAAATATGTTAGGAACAATGCTGGAGCTCTAGTTTTCTCCCCACCCTCCCCCTTCCCAACCATGTACAAGTCTCACGCCCTACATATGTATGCACGTTATAACAGTTTTACTATTACTGGGCACTTTGTAACTCATACCATGCTTTGTGACTGCTGAAATGTGTACACCAAGTATATTATGCATTCCTCCCCCACTTCCCCTTTTCTTTTCTGTACCCCCAATCTCTGTGAAAAATTTTTTTTCAAAAAAAGTGGAAATGTACGGTTGGAACTATGCTGCTTTAATTTAACACAAGTCAATAAATATATATATATATTTCTTCAATATCTCATTTTAATTGAAAAAAAATTTATTGAAGATTTTTTTTATCAAAGGAAAAAAGTACAAAAAGATCATATAAAGGCACATGGAAGGTACAGAATCAAATAAGTTGGACATGTAATTTACAACAATATCATTAGGTGAAGACATTTGTGTAATTGAGTCTTGTTATATACAGTCTATTATCTGTACATTCTTATTTATGAAACTTTGGCATATTATCATTAACAATTATATGCAACATTTTTGTGTCGACTGTGAAGCAAATCGTAATAATACGATGCAATATCATACACTGTAGTAACTTTAATGTAATGTAAATATCATGAGAAAAGGGGTAAATAATTATCAGAGTATTCAAGAAAGGGAAAGAAGAAGAGGGATGGAGGAGGATCACCCATGATTACCTAGGGTCTGCCCCATCACACCAACCACACTACGAACGAGAAGTAATGAAACCTGTCCACATCCCCCACTGCCTGCTATGAATAATTTCTTTGTTCCATAACCCTTTAGGCATCTTTTCAAGGTGGTATGATGAGTCAACTTTTTAGAGCTCCTCCTCCAATGAGGGGAGATGAACACTTTTCCACTGCACTACAATGCTAACTTTTGCTGCAACTAATAGGTGAATAAGCACCATCCAATGTGTGTCGGTAATGAGTGCTGGTGTCATTTGTAATAGATAACATTCTAGTTTAAAGGGAACATCTACCTTTACTATGTGACTAATAGTATATTTTATTTGGTACCAGAATTCCTTCAATTTTGACCACTCCCATAAAGTGTGAAGGAATGTGCCCACTTTTAGACCGCACCTCCAGCAAACAACAGACAATGAGTTGTGTACATGGCTGCTAGTTTGTAGGGTACCAAATACCACCTCATCGAAATTTTACAGAACGATTCCTAGTGGTATAAACTACAACTGGCTTTTTTGGTTAATCGTAGGGCTCATAGGCAATAAGGCTAGAACAGCAGTGTGCCACCATCAAAGCTCAGTCAAAGAAGGGTGGAGAAAGCTTTCCTTCCTTTTTTTTAAGTCCAGGGTGTAGCACACATTATTGGAGAAGCCCCTTTAGAATCATGTCACAGGAGTGACATGATGGGCTGACTCTGCAAAACAAATAAACTCACTGCCATGTTGTTCCTCTTTCTGTAATGCAATGCAAAACCTATTTTTATTTCCAAGCTAGTTTAAATGCTCTATTTTTAAAGTTCAATGCATGCATTTTCTATTACAGGTAGCGTGTCTACCAAGATTTAAAACACTAATCTTCACATATGTCAGCGTATTGTCTTCAAAGAAAATGACTGAATTTGACTCCAACTAAATCCATTAACATGTGCTCCAATTTCCAGTTCAACACTCGTGGGGATATCGAGGGATATCTTCCATGATATTTTAACATACTGATGAGTAAAAGAAATTGCATATTTATTGAATTCAATAATAACAATCTTTTTTGCCGTGGCTTGTAGAATGCCCTCTACTAGTGTAAAATGTAGCAAAAAAAATTATTAAAAATAAATAAGGTTTACATATAAATAATATTGTATAATTATTTCTGTGTGAAAAGACAAGAATCACTAATACTAAATGGAAAAATAATGGTACTGACAGATTACTTACTTAGGTCAACTAGAATATAAACAGCTGGAATGTTCACTAGCATTCACTGGAATCTGAAACTTCTATCTCCATATGGTTCAATATGGTGCATTGTTAAGAGCACATAAGTTAATACAAATGTAATACACATGAATATATATATATATATATACATATATAATACATATATATACATATATATACTGTACATACTGTATAAATAAAAATATATATATATATATATATATATATATATATATATATATATATATATATATAATTAGGTTATGGTGGGGAAAAATTGTGATTGAAAACCCCTTATGTATATGTATATTTTTCTTTAACATTGCATTAACTATATATGTATATGTATATATATATATATATATATACATATATAGTTAATGCAATGTTAAAGAAAAATCTGCACACCAGTCAAGCCATAAGACTTGCTTTTCCCACAGAAATCCCGAATCTGCAGTGATGTTACCCCTATATATATGAAAAGCACTGTTTGCAAATGAAAAGTGATAGCAGAGTCAACATGTATGCATGCGATAAATAACAGTAAAATCAACATTAGATTCTTAACGGCTGCCACCGTAGCAAAGATATCAAAATTGGAGGAATTCCAAACATTAAGAGCAATAGAAAGCAACGCAACCACAGCATTAGTTAAGTCACTATTGACAAATTGATAACATCAATTTGGAAGAATCCAGAGTCTTCCTTGTGTTCCTACCTGAATATGTCCTTGAAGCTTTTTTCTTGCACCTTCTGGTCCGACACCAGACTGGACACGCTTGGTACAACTGTTCATGTATTTACCATTTTTGACGAAAATATGTACTGGTTTTACCATTAGCCAAATTAGACCTTGAACCAGGTGAACCTAAACCCATTATTATTGATATTACCAGTACTAGAGAGAAGAGTAAAACTGTTACCCTGAATATGAATACACAGATGACTATTTTAATCTACTGTTATTTCCATCCTTTCTTTGGCCACCAGGTTTTACTGCAAAACCTCTTAGTACAGCGTTGCCAATTATATACTACATTACATTTTGAATCCCGTTAGTTTCTCAAGAATATCCTTTTTTTTTGCAATCAGCAATAACACCATTCATTTTATCAAATTTCTCACTGAGTTTTAAATTCAGTGTTTCAAATTGAGGATTATCTTTTAAGGGTTGTAATCCTTCTTGGACAACCTTCAACTCAATTTGCAATTTTGAAAATTGTTCCTGTTTACAAACTAAAAGCTTTCTCATTCAAATTTTGCCTGCCATGTTGTGTGCCCAGATGTTTTCTGTTTTTTGATTTGAGTGTGCAATGGACCCAGGTGTGCAGTAGCAAGTCATCTTTAAGGCCTGGCTAGTAGTTCAACATTTGCGTATTTGTTGCATCTAAGGGAAAAAGACAACTGCTAATTAGGAAGAAAAATATATATATATATACAACAGTCTTCAGAAATACATCGCAAGAAACTGTCAGTTTCAGTGTTAGACATTTATTCAATTCAAGTCTTTAGCAAACACTTAAGTGAATTCAAACAAAGCAATTGGAATGTTTCTAATGTTATTTATCATGTTTTTGAAAGAATAAATGAGAAAACGCCAGTTTCATTATGTTTGCAAATCATCTTGTTATTTCCCTGTAGATATTGTTGTAATAAGACACAGCTGCACTTGGGATGAAGTTATTTTGTCCAAAGGAGTATTGAAGGGTTTGTGCTTGTAAAAGAAAAAGCACAATTTTGAAATTGAATAAAGAATATTATCCTTAACAGTATAGATGGGAAATTAGTATACTTACGCCATTTGAATTACTGAAAACAATGTTGCAAGGCATTTTATAGTTTATTTTAAGCAAACAACACAACTGATCTACATCCATGAGAGACAAGAACTAGATATAGAACTGTAATCAAAAGGACGGATATAATGAGAATAGACCACTTACCACGTATAGTAATGTAATATGCAAGTGAGATCTTACACATGTAATGATGTCCTGTCTAGTAATTCTTCCACGTTAGATGGTAATTGGAGCTAAAGGTATCTGACACAAAAAGAACAATAAATTAATCAAGGGACACATAGCCTCAACAAAATATACACATTTCACTAGTGCTAAAAGAGGAGGTATCAGTTACGCTTCAGTGGTTTCTACATTAAAGATAAGGCTGCAACCAATCTAGCAATTTAATATAACACTAGTGATAAAGGCTTGGTTAGCATAGCCACTATTGCAACATACTTTAAGTAGTTGCAATAATAATAATAAGAAAAATAATAAAAATAGAAAAAATCTATTCACATTTCCCAAACCATTTTATTGTTGTAACACTAATGGCAGAAAAAGGTTTTGTCCTAAAACCAGCCGCATTTCTTTTTAATTTTGCAATGTCGAACATGATAGGTAGCTGCTAGTTTAGAATTAAAAAAAAAAAAGTGCCTTTTAGGGATTTTGATTCCATTACAGTTTATTATTTGTAGATATCAATGTGCATTAATGTGACCCTGTTTTTTTGTTTTTGTTTTCTTTTCCTTATGTCATTTGTATCTTAATAATTATATGGCCCATTGCCATTTGAATTTATTTACATATATTATACTTTTTTCTTTGTGCTGAATCTCAGTATGTTTAAACAGGCATTTTGTTCTAAAAAAATATATATATTTGGGGGCGTGGCCACGACCGGGATGCAAACGGACGCATAAGAACAGAGCTCCGCTCCACTAACGGCAAATCAGCCTGAATCCAACCAGGTAGCGACGGCTACAGCACCTCTAAGGGCACTTACCGACTGCCTGCACCCTCGAGCACCCATGGCGAGCAAATCCGCTCGTAAATCTAAGGGCAAAACGCCCTCACTGCAGATCGCGGCCTTTTCCCCGCCAAACAAGCGCTTCCAAGATGGCGCCGGAAGCGAGCGTTCTCCTTACTCGGAATCAGAGCGCAGTGAGTCTGGACGGAGTGATATCACCTCAATATCGCGGACCACTGCCCTACAAGCTGAGGAAACCAATATCCCTAAGCTGCTAGAAGACCTAAAAGCCACCATCAGGTCAGACTTTCAGAAATTAGCAGCAGACATAAGAAAGGATGTTCAAGCTATAGGGGAAAGAACAGCTCACTTAGAAGATAAGACAGAGGAGATCATAGAGGCTCACAATAATCTGGCTGATGCCTATGATACATTCTCTGCAAAATTGCAAGCGCTCGATACCAAAATCACAGATATGGAAGACAGAACCCGCAGGAATAACATCCGCCTGCGCGGTATTCCAGAGGAGGTCAGGGCCCAGGATTTAAAGCCGTACTTGACACAGCTATTTCAAACCCTGCTGCCAGAGGCTTCCCATCAAGAACTGGAGCTAGACAGGGCTCACAGGCTCATGAAACCACGAAATATACCCGCGGCGGTACCCAGGGACGCTATAGTCCGGGTCCACTTCTTCGCCACCAAGGAGAGGCTGATGCAAGCGGCCAGAGAACCAGCGCGTCTGACAGGGAAATATACAGGCCTTCAACTTTTTGCAGACCTATCACCGGCTACGCTAGCAAAAAGGAGATCCTTTGGTACCATCACTAAAGCACTGAGAGAGGTGCAAATTCCTTATAAATGGGGTTTTCCCACCCGTCTCATCATTCACAAGAACGGAGCAGACAAGATCGTTGCATCGCCGGAGGAAGGAAGAAGACTATTGACTCAGTGGAATATCCCCTTCCAAGCAGAGGTACCAGTGATCAGAGATCCGGAGCCGGCGGCTACCAGAATCGCAGGGGATTGGCAGAAAGTAGCATCCGCTAAGTGAACCATCATTTTGGAACTGTCAAACGACGAGTTCGAGCTATGCAGGGAACCACGGAGAGGGTGTAGTATTATTTACTGACAATCTGATATTCTTGTCTGTTTTGGTTTTTTTTTCTATTGTAGCATTGCAAAAAAAAAAAAAAAAAAAAAAAAAAAAAAAAAAAAGGAAAGGGAAAAAAAAGAAAAAGGGAGGAAAAAAAAAAGAGAAAATGTTATAACAAAACTGTAAAAAAAAAAAAAAAAAAAGTATTAGAGAGAAAAAAAAAAAAAAAAAAAAGAGGAAAAAAGGAAAAGAAAGAGACGGAAGTGCCTATACAATCACGAGACTGTTGCTACTCACCAGAAGGCCGTACTAAGCGGAACTTCGTGCGAAGGCTTTAGTACGCACGCCTTTGTTACTCTCCTACCCACGTCCCCACTAGGCTCACTAGAGAGCCAATGCGGTGTGGTACGACCACACTGTCAAAATGTTTGTCCCTGATCAACACGCAGATGTCTCGGATGAGGCTATCTGGAGTGGGGGGACACCTGTATATAGTTAATTTTTGGTTTATTGCTTTTTATTTCTGTTTACTTCTATTATCACTCCTTTTTTCAGTGGGAACAATGTATATTTATGGCTGGTATGACCTGTATGCTTATATGTCTAATGAGGGTGATGTAAGATTATGGCAATGTGGGAAAAGAATGATGATCTACCCTGTAAGGGGGCCATTGGGCCCTAAGGTCAGCTCTTAAAACCCCTCCTCACGATGGTGCTTACCATTTTCTCACTTAACACAAAAGGGCTAAACTCTCCACACAAGCGACGCCTTGCACTACAGGAAGCAAAAAGGGCACGAGCCCACATAGCTTTTTACCAGGAAACACATTTTAAATGGGGTCACAGACCTAAATTCAATTCTCAACAATTCCCGATTGACTTCCACTCCTGTTATGCTAAAAAAAAAAGGGGAGTCTCCATCCTTGTTAGCAAAGATGTTGCCTTTACACTGGTGGCAAAACACACAGACAAACATGGCAGATATCTGATAATTCAATGCACAATTAACAACGCACATTTCACACTAGTGAACATTTATGGACCACACACTGACCAACCGGCCTTTCTAGACACGCTTTTCCAAAAAATTGAGGAAAAGAAGCTGGGGGAGGTGATCATAGGTGGGGACACCAATTTTATTCTGGATGACCACTTAGACACCAGGTCCTTAGGGACGGCAGTTCACACCACCGCGACATATAGAGCCCCCACAACGAGGAAACTGAATCAAATCCTCTTAACTCATGGATATATCGACCCGTGGAGGGTGACGCATCCGTTGGAACGGGACTACTCGTTTCATTCGCTTGCACACAACTCCTACTCACGGATCGACCGATTTTTATTACACAATTCAATGATATTAAGGGTACAGGAGACGGGAGTGGGTTTGATTTCTTGGTCAGACCATGCGCCGGTAACGCTCACATTAGGAGAACAATTTCCTAGCAGGGGTAGAGGTTCCTGGCGCATGAATGAACACCTACTCACAAATCCACAAATCCTAGCAAATATCCGAGAGGAGTTGAACCTGTACTTCCATACGAACCAACTGCCGGCCACGAAGCCAGACCTACTCTGGTTGGCCCACAAAGCCTACATCAGAGGGGTTTTAATTAAACATGCCAGCTATGCTAAAGCCAAACGGCTGCAAAATTACTTGTCACTTACTAAACAATTGACGGAATTGTCCGCACTAAACAAAGTAGACCCATCCCCCAACCGTGCGAAGGAACTTAAACACATACAACGCCAACTAGAAGAATTAGAACTGGCCAAAACAAACTTCATACTGCGAAGGTTTAAACAGCGCTTCTTTGAGCAAGGGAATAGAGCGGGAGCCCTCTTAGCCTCACAACTGAAAAAAAAAGCACTAGCCACTAAGATTGCATACATACACACAGCGCAAGGAGACAAAATATTAAACCCAGATACAATTGTACAGGAATTCGCCAGATATTACGGCTCACTGTACAATCTAAAAGAGGACCCTTCGACCCATGTCCCAACTCTAGATGAGATCAATACGTTCCTAGATAAGTCCCACCTGCCCAGATTACAGGAAGAAGACACGCAGACACTCATAACGCCTATTACGCTAGAGGAGTTACAGACTCACATAAGAGACCTACCTGCGGCAAAAAGTCCGGGCCCAGATGGTCTCCTGGCCATATATTATAAGACGTTCCTGGACCAACTAAGTCCCTCACTACTAGCCTTATTGAATGACAGCTTCCAAAAAGGCACCCTTCCTAAGGAAATGCTCTTAGCCCACATAGCTACGTTACCGAAGCCGGGTAAAAAACCGACTGCTTGCCCGAATTTCCGGCCAATATCACTCCTTAACATAGATACAAAACTATATGCTAAAATCATAGCAAGTAGACTTAGCTCAATCATACCCAAACTCATACATTACAATCAATCAGGCTTCACCAAAGGGAGACAGGGGTCGGACAATTCCAGACATATCCTGAATGTGATACATCACATCGGGGAGACGTCTAGTGAGGGCCTTCTCTTAGCGCTGGACGCGGAGAAGGCCTTCGACAGGCTAAATTGGTTATACATGAAGGAGGTGATGAGACGATTCGGACTCCCCCCTCCGCTTATCACTGCCATAATGGCACTATACACAAACCCTACAGCGAGTGTTTCTAATGCGGGCTTTGTCTCCTCCCCCTTTGCCATCACTAATGGGACTAGGCAGGGATGCCCCCTGTCCCCCCTCTTGTTTATTCTGTGTCTGGAGCCTCTAGCTCAAATCATTAGAGATTCACAAAACATTACCGGCATATCAATTGGGGACCAAACACACAAACTTTCGCTCTTCGCGGATGACATCATACTTACACTTTCCTGCCCAGAGAGATCCCTTCCCGAACTGATAGACTTGTTACGCACCTTTGGACAAGTGTCCTATTATAAGCTCAATGCGGGCAAAACGCAGGCACTGCCTATTAATATACCAAAAAACAAACGGGAGATCCTGGCCAAGCTCTTCCAATTTGATTGGAGAGAGGACTATGTAACCTACCTAGGAGTGAAAATAACCAAATCCATTAACACTTTGATGCAGTACAACCATGTCCCAATGTTGGCAGCCCTACGACAGGAGTTAGGGGGGTGGAGAGATGTCCGAATCTCATGGCTAGGCCGCATAAATGCACTTAAAATGATGTCGCTGCCTAAGTTGCTGTATATTTTTAGGATGCTCCCCATAAAAATTCCGAAAAGCTATTGTGCGAAAGCACAAAAAATATTTATGGATTTTATTTGGTTCAGAGGTAGAGCCCGAGTGGCAAAAGAGGTGTTACAGAGACCATTCAGGGAAGGGGGTATGGGGGTGCCTCAGATATGGGAATATAGCAGAGCGGCTTTACTAGCCCAAGCAATCAATCTCCACGCACCAATTGGCCTGTTAAGCTGGGTGGACATGGAACGAAAACAAAAGGTGGGAGACGCTTTATTAGCACATATGTGGACACCCCCCAACCTGAGAACCTCACAACCTCATTTATACTCGACCACAAGGGCATCGTTAGATGTGTGGTCCACCTTTCATAAAAAACAATCACAGCCTAAATTTCACAAAATGGCGCCTTTGGCTGCCCTAAAGGCCATATCTCCATGGCTTTCAATTCGACAATGGGAAAGTAAGGGGATCACGAATATATCACAACTACTCCTAGGGGGAGAGCTCCTCCCATTCCCAACCTTACAAGAAACATATCAACTGCCAACGAAATTTACATTCGCATACTTGCAACTTAAAGGGGTGATACTAGAACACGTTGATTATAGGAGAAAAGATACCAACCCCATGGATAGTGATACACAGCTACTGCTAGATTCATGCTGGACTGCACCGATGAAGCCCAAACTCCTTTCTCGCTGCTATAGAGCCCTTGCCGTCCCGGGGTCCGGAAAACCCATGACACTAGAGTCGCAATGGGAGAAAGAATCTGGTAAAATAGTCTCCCAGGAAAGGTGGATAAAACGACTAAATGCACTAAGGGGTGTTACCAGGTGCTATACACTAATAGAGGCTCATCGAAAGCTTGTTTACCGCTGGTACCTTACCCCTGACAGACTAAGCCGGATGTATGGAGGAGCGTCGGCAACATGTTGGCGATGCGGCCTAGAGAGGGGCACCATGACCCACGTATGGTGGAACTGTCGTGCAGTTCAATCGTTGTGGAAAGTGGTGGCGGAGCTAGTGGAAACACTACTGCTCGAGCTACCTACAGAACCTGAAATATATCTCTGGCTGGAGTTCCCCCCTTGGGTGACCTTTCATCAGAGAGCCTTAGTATCACATATAGCTCTTGCGGCCAGGGCACTTATAGCACTTAATTGGAAATCCAGCACCTGCCCGACAAAACAGGCATTAGTAGATAAAATAAACCTTCACTATGCATACGAACGTATGGCAACCCTTTCTGTGGGTGCTAACTGTACAACATCCAGGATATGGGAACCCTGGGAAGCTCTCTTCCCCTCAAAACTGGGGGGCAGCAACCCTAACAACAGGAGTATTTCGAGTAACTCTCCTCACATGACACGTTCTTACCAGCTAAGTCCACAATAACCTACTACTCACTGATTACCTGATATTCTACTGTGTATTCTTGTTCGTTTTTTTTTTTTTTTTTTTTTTTTTCTTTTTTCTTTTTGTTCCTTTTGTTTATCTCTGTTTTAGATGTTTAACTCACACAAGGTAACGGACAAACTAACTCGTTAGCTTATCAAAGAAACACTGTTACCATTAAGGTATCCACTACATGTGTGCATGCAACGCTTCAGACTCCCCCTCCGGCCAGCTCCGGTACGAAGTAGGCGGCTAACGCTATTGAGTTAAAATATGTCACCTAATAACCTCTACGGGGGCACCTCACACAGAACGTACCTGTAAACATAGGTAGCTGAATCCGATTCCGAGAGATGGGGGTGGAGGGAAGGGGGAAATAAGAAAAATGGAGACTATTGTAATTTGAATGTTTATATAAATAATAGAATGGTTATGTCTCCATTAAGGCGTATGTTTTTGATATGACACAATGTGGATGTATGTATTGTAATGAAATCAATAAACTTCAATTATAATAAAAAAAAATATATTTAGACAAATGAGCTATACAGAATCAGCCTAGCTAAAGAGATGATTGATGGGGGAAATAAATTATTGGTGGCTAGGGGACAGCCATTAGATGTTTATTTTATTCACAGCTCAAGTGAATAGTGACAATTAGAGTGGGGTTAAAGGAGTAGCAGTAAATATTCAATATTATGGAAAATTGTTTCATACTTACCATTATTTTCTTTTCCTGATCATTATTCATGGCAGCATTTAAGTTCAAATATAGCTAAACGTTATAAAAATCATCATTGAGCTGCATAAACCTTAAAAAAAGCCAAACAGTCATCAATAGGATATTGTCATAAAATCTGTTCAGACAAGTAAATTTACCCTATGGGCTGCCTGCTAGGTCAGCAACCCCCTGGTATTCAAATGTCAGACATATCCTGGAGGAATATAGAGTCAGATATGCATTAAGGTCATGATAACCAAACCTACTGAAGAAACATGGTTAGACTAATACAAGACAAACTCCTTTAAGAAAAAGACACCCGTCCTGTTATGGATAATACATTTTTTTTTTTTTATAAATTCCATAAAACCAAGACACGGTCTAGAATTATAGACCTATAACGTTCTTTTCTAATATAAATTAAATACCAAATGAATAGCGGTATCAAACAAAACCTTGACAAGGGCATAACTTCCAGAAAAAGTGTTGGATGAAGACAGTCACCCCCTGTTTTATTGCAGGGTGAGAATTAAGCTGAAATCCTATTTTCTAGATGTATTTATTGGAGACAATTCACACCACTTCGTCTTGCTTAGTGAACTACTTACCTGTAGATACAGGAAACAAAATGCTATCTACCTGTAAGAGAAAGGCAGAGCCTAGTATACAAATAAGAAAGTCTGTTGTTAAAACACAGCAATAATGACTCTATATTTTGCAAAAATCAGACTTTCACTGTGAAGGAATTGTATGATACAGTAAAGAACAGTTACAGGAGAGGTAGAAACCAAATAACACAAGTAGATATTACTAAGTAATGAAAGTTATGAAGAATCACATCACTCAGATTAGTTAAAAAAAATATCAGTATCAACCATAGAAATTGTGGCAATTACTAAATTATAAGTAGGCAATGTAGGCCAGCAATGTCAGGACGTACATGCAATGTTAAACATATTGTAAATACTACTAATTATTTCAAACAGTAGAATTAAATTGATTAGAGACTGTTGTGCAATGTTATTAGGAGATAGGCAATAGGCAGGGCACAGATTAAAAGGTGGTAACCAGAGGCGCAGTATCCATTGTGACAACAGGCATGTAATAAGCAGGATAGTAGAAGATATTCAGTTGTCCTTATGAGAACAAGCAACCACATACTTACACTGACCTTAACTTCAGATAGCGATGAAGTACTTACGGCAGAGCCTATGGTGATAATAAGATCACTCTGCAGTTTGTTTTATCTGCAAAGATATCAACACCAGTCCAAGCATATAATTCCCAAGAATGATAACAATGCAATGTTAGGAATGATCATCACATTTACGGATCTAGGTACAGAGACCATGTGAAACATATCAGCCAAATGTTTGTCACAAACAAGCTATGATATTATATTATGCAGGATGACTCTACAGCTTAAAGCCATACATTGGCTGCGAAGTCCAGATATTAGTATGCCCAAAATAATCTCCATGAATATCAGAACAGAAGTCAGTAATGGGACTTCATGTTCAGCGATTTCCCTTATTGTTCTGGTAGCAGTTGAATTTTACCTGAAATAGTAAACCTGGTAGAATGGTCTGGTCAGGGCCGGTGCAAGCATTTTTGGCGCCATAGACTAAAACAAATTTGCCGCCCCATTTGCTTCACCCAATCATGCAGACTAATACACACGCTGACTCAAGTAGACACACACTGAACGTACAAACTGACACACATGCACTAACTCATGTAGACTGATGCACACAGACTCATATACACACACTGATCCATGCAGACACACACAAACAGACACACTGACCCATGCAGAGACACACACAGACAGACACACTGACTAATGCAGACACACACACATATAGACACACTGACCCATGCAAACTGACACACTAACCCATGTAGACTGACACACACTGACCCATATGCAAACACTGATCCATGCAGACACACACATACAGAGACACACATATAGACACACTGACCCATGCAGGCACACACATTGACCTATGCAGACACAGTGGCCCATGCAGACACAAACACTGACCCATACAGACACACACTGATCCATACAGACAGACACACTGACCCATAGAGACACACACTGACCCATTCAGACATACACACTGACCCATACAGACTGAAATACATAAACATACTGACTGAAGCAGACTAACACACATTCTCTGCGATACCTTACCTTTATTGCTGTTCGTTGCCTGTGCCTGGCTGCCCATCACATCCTTTTCTCAGCATACTTCCTGTTCCTGTTATGCCTGGGAAGGACCAATGTCTGAGGGCTGTTGAGTATGCCGCCAGGCTGGTATTCTACCGGGTGCTAGTCAGGAACAACGTAAGTGCTTACTAAAACCCCGTAAAATGGCCGGTGGCATACTTAGAATAATCTAAGCTGATGGAAGGGCAGCAGCACAAACATAAAGCCAGGGCTGGTGCACCCCCTTAAGCAGCGCCCTAGGCGGCCGCCTAGTTTGCCTATAGGGAGCGCTGGCCCTGGGTCTTTTGACTGAAGGACCTTGCAATGTAACCAGCATCAAAGTTATGGAGCATATGAGCCCAAAATAATACCTTTTATTGCAGAAAATAAATTATAATGTTCCCCTACCCAACAGGGGAACATGTATCCTCTTTTATTATAAAGATTTATCAAAATTCCTAGGACCAGTGAAATATAAAGAGGTCATGGGGTTCTAGTGAGGAAATGCTCCTCTTTTCATCAGACATTAGAAGGAGAGAAGTGCCATTGCAGTAGCTCTATTAAATTGTGAATGTTTCCGCTATCATAACTTGATTTCAGAGTGGCTGGAAGCCATTTCCCCCCCTCCCTCGTTCCCCCTTGCCCTGTCACCTGGGTAAGTCCACATCTGAAGTCTGATATATTACATGCCGGTGTTGGCTCTTGCTCCTACATATGTCAGTTGTATGTGCTAAACAAAGAGATATTAAAACATTTTTATTTCTTTTTTCTTACTTCTTCGGGTCTTTCATTACAATTTCGGTTCTTAAACTGTGCTTTCCAACACAAGGCATAAATATACGAGGCAAATGATTGTAAACTTTTGTATTATTCACTTTGATTTTTATATATGATCAATTTTTGTGGAAAAGAAATTGTGAGATTGAACAACAAAACAATAGCAACTTCAAAAACTATAAAACACATACTATTCTCGATATTTAAAATGTATTTATTTATTTTGACTTACAGGAAATCTTTTTTCAGTAACTCGTAAATATATTGTTAAATAAGATCCATTACCTGAAAACTAGAGTGAACAGGCTTTTTAAAATATGGATTTGCTGTGCTTGTAAATATGTTTTACAGTCCATTACATTCACAAATTAACTATCATGCTTTTAATCCAGTACATCCCATGTATAACTATATCTACCACTGGATTTCTTCTGCTCATATTACCAAACAGATATAATTGCATCCTGTATTTTGAAATACATCTGCAACACTGTAATAAACCGTTAGTGGAGTTTAATTTCAGTACATACCTATAAACAGGTAATAGACCAGGCGTTTATTAGATTTACACGTTTTAAGTTAAATTCTTTATACTTTACATCTGTGTCTCTGTAATCTAATAAGTAACACCAAATGTATATTTAATAGAATTATGGGAATTCAACATATCTCTTATCCTTTGCACTGTGTGTTAAAATGAGTCATTCTGAATCACTGTTATTGTTAGGATCTTTGCTCTACTTTCAGGATAATACAAAAAATAAACCAAAAAAAAAAAAATATATATACATATGTATTTAACAGTCACCTTTGCAATTATTATTAAATAGCAGAGGGTCTAAATAAAGAATATGAATAATACAAAAACATAAGCAAGCATAGACAAACATTAAAATATGTCATGTTTAGTGTTAGAAATTGCTTTTAAACTTAACGTGACTTTCTAACTTACCACGTTAGATCAGCTTAGAACATAAACTGACTAATAGGTGAACATCTGGAAGAGATAACTTCTATTATCTGTTAGTCATTCCGTGCATGAATACGTGTGATTTAAGAAGAAAATATAATATGGAATCTTGACCATACAAAACAATTCTGCTGAAAACTAAAACGGAACTAAACATTACAAATCTTAGTCTGGCAAAAACATTTGAGATGACAGATAGCCAGAGATTGGCTTAACTCTCAAGGGAATTGGGTGATGACTGTTTAAGAGGTCTGTTTTTCCATCTTATTTCAGGAGTGTTTTTTTCCCCTTATTTTCAGACGTGATAAAGAGGTCAAAAATATAGTATATTTATATACCATGCTTATATTACTAATATTATCATATTTTTTTTTTTAATAAAGTTCTAAAGTACTTGCCGTACAACACATGCCAGTAAACTCAACAAGACAAGTTTGATTTTCAGGGACAAACGCTGGTGAAGACCCTGCTAAAACAAACTTATAATCTACAGGAAAAGAGGTACATTTACAAAAAAAGATATTGGTAAAGAACATTCTGTTCAAAGTAAATATAAATTACTGTTTATTAACAATGTAAATCTGTAAACATTATAGGAGTGAAACAGAAGAGAAAAGGAAGCTTAGATTAGTTATGACAAAGATCATGTAGAAGGGCAAGACATTAATGTATTAGTTGCTTAAGGACTAAAGAGTATGGAAAAGTCTATTTGACTGGTGAAGGGAAATTTTATGAGTACAATCCTACAGAAGTCTTGTAGGGAAAAGTTTGCAGTGCATACGTGTGTTATAAAAGAGAAAATAGATTATTTTAACAGGATATTTGCAAAGGAGGATAAAAAGAAGCTATGTCCATGACAGAGCATAAAAGTGATACTAAAGTCCAAATGATCATGCCAGGTAAGGCAGTGTAGAGTGAGAAGAAAATAGGGCACAGATAAAATGCAGTGGCTTGAAAAAGGAAGTGTCAAAAATTAAAAACTAAACAAGC
The DNA here is from genome assembly GCF_036172605.1 of Pelobates fuscus. NCBI lineage: Eukaryota > Metazoa > Chordata > Amphibia > Anura > Pelobatidae > Pelobates > Pelobates fuscus. The sequence continues at coordinate 228,309,289 of NC_086319.1, read as the reverse complement.
ATTGGGAAATAAGATGAGACACATAATCAAGTAGGGACACATAGGCCAAGTTTACGGAGCATAAGAATAAAAAGCTGTTGGTCCAAAGTGCTGAAAGTAACAGAAAGATCAATAGGAATTCCTCTTTAGTACTGACTTTCAGATTTAGCTGTAATCACCTGTAGTCAACTATAAATCCAGCTGAGTATCCAGAATGGGAACTAGGAGGAAGTGGGTCAGGAAGGGAGTTGGATTCAGAGAAATTCAATCACTATCATATGGAAGTATTTTAAGGAACTCAGTGGTTGTAAGGAGACGGGATATTACCTGGATGGGAAGTATGCATTGTGTTTTGGCATTTCTAGATGTGAGTGAGGGTTACATGTTTAAATTGAGTAGGAAGGATACAAGTAGAAAGAGTAGGATTGGAAATTATGGTAAGAGATAGAACATGAATAGAAGACAAAGACACAGTAAAATGGAATCACATATGATCAGCTGGGTAGAGAGGATGGAATTAGTATAGAAAATTCTTAGCATATGCTGACTGTGAGCTCAGTACTGAACATAAGGCTAGGTGCCACATTTGCTGTAAGCGGAGGAGATTGTTGAGATCTCTTGTCTTACTTTATTAATATTTTTTGTGAAGTACCCTACAAAGTCATGCAATGGTAGGTTGGTGAAAGAGAGTGCACCAGTAAAACAGATCTTGCAGGATCCTCCATAGACATCCATAGACATCAGTTGTGCACTCTCATGTATCATGTATGCACAAGAGTGCAGCACTGATGTGAGCAGAGGAAATGCCAGAGGCTAAAGAAGATTCCCAAAATGGTTTAAGCACTGCTTTAAGGTATCTCATTTGGTGTATAATGTCCCTTTATGTGCTGTAATTTTTTCACCAGTTTATGTCAGCTTGTGGTAGAAAATAATTAAAGTTTTTGTTGGGCATTTTGCAAATATGATATGTCTTTTCGGTGTACAAGCTCTAGGAGGAAATTGTGAAGAAATGTTGTGCTGTCTCACCCTTTACGTATATCAGCAGAGGCAAGCAGTGACTGAACTAATGAAAAGCAGTGACTGAACTAATGAAAAATAAGGCCCCGGTGGAAAAATATTTTCGGGTCTCCCTTTACTACAGGGGTTGCCAAAAGGTATATACTTAACTGTGTTGCATCTCCCACAATGCTTTGCCAACTGTGGATCTGCCATTTTCCCATCCCAGTAGGGTTGTATTTGTGATGGTGCTTGTGTGTGACTATAGGCATGCGTTTGAATGTTTGTGTATTTTGTATAATGTTGATGTTTGAATGCATGTGTGTATTTGTGCAGTATTGGTGTTTGCATGCACGGCTGTGTTTGCTTCTAGTGCTAGTGTTTAGTCACTACACACAAGCTCACTACAGAAAAAATACTACTCACAGCTCACTACAGAAAGCTCACTGCACACACAACAAGCTCATTAAGAAAAGTTTGTTTGTAATGTTGGTATTTAAATTCAAGGGTGTGTTTGTGTGTAGTGTTAGTGTTTGAATGCAGGGGTGCGATTTTGTATAGCTTTGGCATTTAAATGCAGGGGTGTGTTTTTATTTTTGTAGTGTTAATGTTTGAAAGCAGGTGTAAGCTTGTGTGCAGTGTTGGTGTTTAATTGCAGGGTATTTTGTGCACAGGGTTGATATTTGAATGCAGGTGTGTGCTTGTATATGGTGTTCTGGTTTAATGCAGGGGTATGTTTGTGTATAATGTTGGTGTTTGCATGCAGGCATGTATTCACATTTACATATAAATTTACAAACATGTGTATATGTACACATGCGCATTACCACACACAGAAACACAGAAACACTGCCACACACAGATGTACACAGATACACACATACACACACAGACACACACAAAAGAGATGCACACACAGAGTGTATTATATGCACAGATATACTGAGACACTGACAGATACACATGCACTGATCCACAAACACTGACAGACATGCACAGATCCACACACAAATCCACAAACACTGACACCCATGCACAGATACATGCACACAGATTTACAAATACTGACACACATGCAAATATACATAAACTGACACACACACACAAAGATACAGTCATCGTTACTCATCATCAATCTCGATCTTGCAGTACACATGTTAATTATCACCCCATCGCCCTTCTGTAGTGCACACTTAAAAGTCTCACTCAGGCACCAATGAGCCTACCTGCAGCCCTGCCTTATTCTGTTTTATAGCGGGAACTACTGGCACTTCTGTTACGTCCAGGAAAAGCCCAATGGGGCCTATCAGGACAGTACAGAATTTAAAAACATGATCATATTGTTGAAATAATGTTAGATTACTGTCTGCCCATCCATCTACATATTTCTGTGTCTGTCCGTCTACATCACTTGTTTAAATGCAATAGCATGTGCTTGAAAGGATGGAATGAAGTGACTGTGATTATTTGAGAGGTTCACGCAGCACAGATCTCAATGTTAAAAGACACATATAGAAAAAAAGCATCAAATGAAAATTCTAGAAAAAATATACTCCAGATACTCTTTATAAAAAAGGGACAATGCATTAGAGTGCGGGGGAGGTGCTAAAATAGTAGTCATTCTCAAGAGGTGTCACTTTACTGATGAAAGTATATCCCAAAAAATCCCTTGGGAAAGATTACTGGTGTCTAGTGAAGTAACCGAAACCTTGTTTTCTTTTATTTTTTTTCCCTACAGACTTTCCTTTCTATGTTTGGATTTTGTGCATTAGTTCAACTGGAATGCACATCAGTATTATCAGCAAGATAGTTACTTAATGTTTCTATATGCAGTAATACATTTGGAAGTCAATGTTTCTGTGGTTTTGATAAATAAACATTTAACATGCTTCCTTTGGAGACACTGTGTCTCTAGACATGCCTTCTAATATACACATGTATTAACAAAATCTATAAAATAAAATAAAAAGTGACTTTTTTACCAAGAGCTTTTTGTTAAAACAAAATCCAAACAAAATTTCTTTGAAACATGGAATGCATTTCTAGCACAAAAATGTTCTGATAAATTGAATTATTGTTTTCATTCATCCTTTGACAAAGGTAGTTTAAACAGAAGTTACTCTGCCACCATCGCAAAGAAGTCATAATTACACTATTACCCTTACATTTAGTACTAGAGTCTGCATGATCTAAGGGAGATTGTCACTTTAAAGGTGTTTAAATTGGTTATTTATTAAAGTGAGAATTCAAAGTGAATTTTACATTTACCATCAAAATAGCCAAAATGGAAAAAATCTCTGAGTCAGGTATGCTTTTAGGTTGGCTATTCTGGCCTTAAATTTTAAATTCTCTTAGAATCCACTTTATTTTCTTACTCCCTATATGTTTACATATCCTTATATTTAACCAATGTTTGTCTGTGTAGTGAAAAAACAAGATTGAATGTCTAAATTCACTTCTCTTTATCCTGCCACTGGCACCTCCATCTTAGCTCCCCATCAGTCGTTATAAGCTCTGTCTTTTGCTCTCAGTATAGAAAAGGTATATAGAAATATGAGAAATTAAGCATTGTTTCTTTCAAATATTTTTCATTGAAAAGTTTAACATTTTTATAATACAAAAATGTAAACAAATGTAAACAAAAAGACAAAAACAAAAAACTGGGGCATAGTGATGTAGTTTGATTATGCGCAAAACGGAAATATAGTAATAAAATAAGAATGATTTATCATAGTGCAAAATAACTTTGAATGTCATAAACCGAATATCACATCTTAAATATCCATACCTGGTCAGGTCACGTATGTAAGTTATATTTTTGTCTGACATCTGTTTGCCAAGTATCCCATTCATATCGAAGAAAATTGCGTGTATCAGATAGTGGTCTAAGTATGATTTCCCATTTCATATTATCAAACAATAGATTAGGAATGTATTTAATTTCTGGTGATTTCCAATGTCATGAAAGAACCGTAGTAGCTGAGATTAAAAGATGCAATCGAACAATGTTTCTATTTCTCCTGATCATTTGTCTTATCGGCACTGAATTAAGATGTAATTTATTGAACTGAAAATTAAGATTTTACAAATGATAACTGAGTGAAACTACAAGCTAAATTCAGAGGGAACTTCAATTTTTAGGCCATTTAGCTGCTTTGGAAGCATAGTTAAATTAGAGGTTTTCTTTTTAAGTTGGCCTTTTTGGATTTAAATTTGAATGTCCATTTGAATTCACTTTGAATTTTCACTTTACTAAATAACCCTGTCAGTGTTTTCCTTAATTGTGTAAGTGCCAGAGAAGTGACAATTCTTCTTTAAAATTACAGTAGCTTGGAGGAGAAGAGGAGATCACCCTGAAGGGTATATATTAATGTCCAATCTCAGATGGTGATACATTAATATTTCTGTAAATATGTGAAAAACTATAATTGTGTTAATTTATGTTATTTTATTTTATTTTGCAGCATCCCTAATCATAGCTAATTTAATTTAGCTAAATTAGTTTTTTAGTGCAACTTATACATATGTATCCTATGTTTTGAATAAATCTTTCATGGTCACAACATAGTAATACAGTTTGAAAAAACAATCAAGTCCATCAAGTTCAGCTTTTCTGAACATTACAGTGCTTTAATTTTCTATATAAATTGTAATCTTCTCCACTCATTTCAATCCAAAATATTACACCATTATTTTAAATGTGACAATATCATAGATTAGTAAAAAAAAATTTTTTACAAAAATTCACTGTGTAGTAAAATGAAAATTAAAACATGCTTGCCTTTAGTTTTGCTTTTTTTCATTAGAGGTATTCAAACACCAGCTTGCAAAAACTGTAGTTCTTTCACTTTCATGCATCTTTAAATGGACACTATAGTCATCAGAACAATTACAGCTTAATGTAGTTGTTCTGGTGAGTATAATAGCTCCCTTCATGCATTTTCATGTAAACACAGTAGTGTTTACATGAAAAGTGTTTTAGGAGCTACAATGTTTTTGTCATTATTTTTGTCCTTAAAGGGACACTATAGGCACCCAGACCACTTCAGCTCAATGAAGTGGTCTGGGTGCCAGATCCCTCAGGTTTTAACCCTTCAGATGTTTTAACCCCTTCAGCACCAAGGGAGGGGAACCCTGAGGGTGGAGCCCACCTTAGGGCACTACAGTGTCAGGAAAACTATAGTGATCCTTTAAAATGATTTGGGGTCTGAAGTGTCCTTTTAAAATGACAGTTGGAATAGAAAATGAAAGTGTAAAAATATAGACATGTGAAAAAAAAAATAAAAAGAAACAAACAGAAATAGATAAAAACATAAGCACCGGGAGCCAAATGTTACATTCATCTGGAATTATCACTTCTCTGGAAATGATATCATTGAATGATCATTATATCTTTGAAGAAAACAAGGAACAGAATCTGTAACTTGTGTTAACCCTTTTTTGCATGAAACTCATTTTTGTTTTAAAATGTGTATTAATGTTGTACAAAATAACATTATGAGCCAGTTCAGGTCAATCACTGCCAGGACAACAATGCAAAGGAGGAGGACTATAGAACCATAATGGTCAGGGCCCGTGCAAGGATTTTTGAAAATAAAAAGGCTATAGACACCATAACCACTTCATTAAGCTGCTGTGTCCCTTTAATGTGAGGTAAATTAGAGATTAGTGTCACTAATAATATACTAGATTGCCTACTTGCAACCAGATTAGGATGATGATGTGTTCTGGCTGCAGTTTGGCTCCACTGATCTGGTGTAGAACAGGATCTCTGGAGGCTGTTTGTAACTGGGGTCACAAAATTTAATGTTCTGGAAGAACTTACACATCTCAAGGTCTGGGCCCCAGGGCGTGGCAGTGAGTATGCCCATAAGGCCCACCCATAAGTCCACCTACATGTTCCACCCATGAGTTCGCTCACAGGGAGTGGAGTGTGTAGAGGATATGTTATGTGTTATTGTAGAGGATCTAATGTGTGTGCTATTGGAATGTAGTGTATAGGGATACCAGTGTGTGTGGGTGATGCAGTGTGTTTTTGTGTAAGGGATAGAAAGCAGTGTGTGTTTGTGTGTAAGCGATGCATTGTGTGTTTCTGTGTATGTGTGCAAAGGATGCATTGTCTTTGTGTGTAAGGGTTGCATAGTGTGTGTAATGGATGCATTGTGTGTTGCTCTGTATGTAAGGGAAGAATGTTGTGTTTCTGTATGTTTAGGGATGCATTGTGTGTTTCTGTGTATGTAAAGGGATGCATTGTGTGTGTGTTTGTGTGTGTGTGCGTAGTGTGAAAGTGCTCCCTGTCCTGTCCCTTCTCCTACAGAGCTCTCCCTTCCCTCCCTTAGAGCTGCCCCCTGCCCCTTAGTGACCTCTACTCCCCCCCCCCCTTAGTGGTCTCTCCTCTTCTCTCCAACTTTCCATTAGTGGTCTCTCGTCTCCCCCTTAGTGGTATCTGCTCTCCTCAGCCCCCTGTAGTGAACTCTCCCCCCCCTTTCCATTAGTCATCTCTCCCCTCTTCTCCCTCTTTCCATTAGTGGTCTCTCCTCCCTCCGACCCACCCTTAGTGGTCTCTCCTCTCCCCCACCCTCCCCTAGTGGTCTCTTCTCACTCCCCCTCCCCTAGTGGTCTCTCCTCCACCCCCCTCCCTTACTTAGTGGTCTCTGCTCTCCCACAACTCCCCTTTAGTGGTCTCTCCTCACCCCCCTCCCCTGGTGGTCTCTCCACCACCTCTTCTCTACCTTAGTTATCTCTCCCCCCACGTTCTCCTCAACCTCCCCACATTCTCCACACACCTTCCCTTAGTGGACTCTTCCCCCCCATTCTCCTCACTCTCCCTTCCACCTTCTCCTCACCACACACCTCCGTTAGTAGACTCCCCCGGAACCCCCACACATTCTCCTCACCCTCCCATGTTCTCCCTCCCCTCTCCCCCTCCCTTAGTGGACTCCGCCCCACATTCTCCTCACCCCCCTCCCTTCCACATTCTCCTCACACACCGCCTCCCTCCCTTAGTGGATTATCCCCCCCCATTCTCTTCACACTCCCATCCACGTTCTCCTCACCCCCCTCCCTTAGTGGACTTTTCCTCCCCCACACACTTTCTCCTCACTCCCCTCCCGTGTTCTCCTCACATCCCCCACCATGTTCTCCTCACCACCCCTTCTCCCCACCTCCCCTTCTCTTCACCTCCCCTTCTCTTCACCTCCCCTTCTCTTCACCTCCCCTTCCCTGTGTAGCATGGCCAAGCTCCTCTCTGGTCCGCGGTACATGAGCTTCTGTTTCCTATACCCGGCCGGACTGATAGGATGTCCTTTTTGGAAAATGACAAGGATACAAAGAAATCTACATAGCATAACTCTGTGTTTATTAGGCAAAAAATCAAAGAACCTCTCTACCCCAAAAATAAACCCTTACATTAATAAGTTGTGGAACTTTTCTCCAAGAAACCACAATAAGGGCTTTTGTTTACAGTAGGTATAGTTAACGATACCGTCCGATCCTCTTGTCTTCCACGTGCTGGCTGAACGTTCAAGCCGAAGAATAATAGTCTATGACTGGGAGGACGCCGGAGAATGCTACTGTTACCAAGCTCTGCAGTTCTCTCACCGCCTGCACTTCAACGTGTTTCGCCTGTACTTGGGGCTTTCTCAAGATAGTCTATCTTGAGAATGCCTGCAAGTACGGGCAAAACACGTTGAAGTGCAGGTGGTGTGAGAACTCCCGGTCATAAACTATTAAACTATTATACGCTTATTGACTTGAAAGTTTAAAGGGAATTTCTTATGTGTATAGCTGCTTTTGAAATATTCATTCTACATTTTTTTATAGATATTATTGATATTTTATAGTGTTGAAAGTTTTTATTGCGCTCTCTTATTCTTAGATTTATAAACCCAGATAAGTTAGACGATCAACAAAGAGAAAGTGAGAGAGTTTATCTCCCCATCTACCACATACACACACAAAGGAAAAGGGGTTTAAGTCTCAAACAGTTACCACCATTAATAATGTAATTCTTACTGGTAGTACTAGAATTAAAGATAAGTATAGTCTTTATTAATTGGAATAACACCACATACTAAAATACACACCAAAATAAAGTAATTACAAGAAAATAATGACAATAAAAAGGGGAAATGGAATAGACCAAAAGCCTTAGTTTGCATATCCTCAGGCTCACATTAGCACTATATATAGTCCTACACTGTATGGAAGGAACTGCAAAAAGGAAGGTGAGAGAATGAGGTGGACTTTGGAAGCACAGATTATGTGTCATGGGAGAAAAAGACTATTGTAATAAAAGAAGTTATTCAAGAAGATAGTGATAAGCATTCCAAAAGAAATTCATTTTAAGGGAATTTTGGAAAGGACTATAAGTGCTAGGAGAAAGTCTGATAGGACGATGCAAGGTATTCCAGAGGAATGATGCTGCACTTGCGAATTCCTTTAGGTAAAAATTAGCAATGTGGGAATAAATAACAGAAAGGACACCCAAAGAGCCAATGGAAAGAGAAGGGGTGTATAAAGAAGAAATTAAATGAACAGTGGACTTGCTGAGGGATTTGTTAGTATCGTTAGTTACAGTTAGTTTGTGTCACCAGTTTAAATTTAATCTGAGATGAGATGTGTGAGAGAAGTGATTTTAGTGAATAGACCTTCACATTACCGTATGAGAATTTTCATATATAACATGCAAGTTATTCTAAATAAGCCACTGTCCCGTGCAATATACAGTCCCAAGTGCAACCTGAGTTTTCTTTATTGTCCATTAATAAGGTTAGATAAGCAACATTTTGGATATTTGGTGTGAATGAAAACATGAGGAGTGGTTGGCTATTCCGTGAAAGTCAAACAAACTGAGAACAACGTGGATTTCTATTTTTTTATACTAAAATATGTTTATAATGTCATTATGTTGGGCTTTCATTATTTTCAGTTTATATAATGTTAAGTTCTATATCTTTTAAATCAATGGACAATGAGGTCCTTTCAATATGTCTGATGAAATGTACAATGCTTCAGTTTTCCATATCATTTTCATGATACTACATATTACTTATGGTGTAGTACACTGGCATTGACAAACAGTGTAAATTGCACACGCAAGACAATATATTATACTCATATCCTATTCATGTTCCTTTACACTTTACAAGGGTTATCCACTAAAGTAAGTTCAAAGTGAATTTAAGCTTAAATAAAAGCATAGCTAAATTACAGAATTGTTCTATTTTGACTACTTTGGCCATAAATGGGAAATTCACTTTAACCCCTTAAGGACACGTGACATGTGTGACATGTCATGATTCCATTTTATTCCAGAAGTTTGGTCCTTAAGGGGTTAAATACTTGTTAGTGAATAACCCTATATGTTGTAGTGTGTGATTTCAGAAAAGTCTTGAAAAATTAGTTGACTCATGTTTTATTTTTGTAACCAATTGTGGTTATGCTTTCACATGCTCTTTCTAGTTCTCTCAGTTCAAACTCTTGAAAACAAACTGGGCTATTGTGGACAAATAATAGTTCCATTTATGCAAAACAGATTTTCCATTGAATTCCACTATAATGATTTTTGACTCCTGTTAGATTCGCTTTAACAACAAGACCTTTATTTTGACATACATGCAGGGTATCTATCAGTACAGCTAACATAGTTTTGGAACTATGCACTAACTTGAAAATGATTTCAATCTGAACCATAATAATAATCACATTTCTGTCAGCAACCTTGGTTTAAATTTAGTTTGAAATATAATCAGCTATACATTTTTAAAAAATGAATCAGTGCTTTTTATAGATTGGCTAAAGCTTTCGTTTGCATTACCATTAGATATGTCTTTTTGGTGTCTGTGGAATTCTGTATAGCCCAAAGTACCTTGCAGATGGCTTGTTGGTTAGTTTTGTCAAACAATCATATTAACAAGCATAGGAATTGAAAGCCCAACTGGCACTTCAAAACTAAACAGTCTGCCAAAATTGTTCACAAGGGACCAAAATACAGCTTTATTTACATTGTCTCACTCTGAATATCGAGACATTATAGGCTATATTTTACTAGAT